>NC_069499.1:1025101078-1025701078 GCF_027579735.1 Bombina bombina | reverse complement strand
TTTTAGGTTTCTCACTGAAATCATTTACAAACAGCTTGTGCAATTATGGCAGAGATGGTTGTAAATGCTTCTCTGGGATCCCCTTTGTTCAGAAATAGCAGACATTTATGACTTTGGCGTTGCTTTCTGGTAATTAGAAGGCCGCTAAATGCTGCTGCGCATCACGCGTGTATTATGGTTAGCAGTGAAGGGGTTAATTATGTAGTTTGTAGGGAGCTTGCAGTGTTAATTTTAGCTTTAGTGTAGAGATCAGCCTCCCACCTGACACATAAGACCCCCTGATCCCTCCCAAACAGCTCCCTTCCCTCTCCCACCCCACAATTGTCCCCGCCATCTTAAGTACTGGCAGAGAGTCTGCCAGTACTATAATAAAAGTTTTTTAAAAAAATAATATTTTTTTTTAGCATATTTACATATGCTGTGGTGTAGCATCCCCCCTTAGCCCCCAACCTCCCTGATCCCCCCCAAAACAGCTCTCTAACCCTCCCCATCTGCCTTATTGGGGGCCATCTTGGGTACTGGCAGCTGTTTGCAAAAAAAAGGGCTTTTTTTGTTAGTTTTTTTTTTTTTTCTGTAGTGTAGCTTCCACCTACAGACAAACCCCCACCACCTTACTGATCGTTTTTTTTTTTACTTACTATCCCTTTTTTCAACATTTTTTATTACGGATTTTTCTGTAGTGTAGAGGTTCCCACCCATTCCCTCCTTGTGCTCTCGCCCAATGTTTACATGTTATCACTTTATGGATTAAAACCAGACTCTGCATCAACTATGTAATTTTCCATGGGAGTTTTGCCATGGATCCCCCTCCGGCATCCCACAATCCAGGTGTTAGTCCCCTTGAAACAACTTTTCCATCACTATTGTGCCCAGAAAGAGTCCTTGTGGGTTTAAAAATTCGCCTGTCTATTGAAGTCTATAGTGGTTTGCCCGGTTTGCCCGTTCGCGAACATTTGCGGAAGTTCGCGTTTGCTGTTCGCGAACGGAAAATTTTATGTTCGCGATATCACTAATGCTAACTGTACAGATTTGAATAGTGAATCACATAACAAATCAAATGTTTGATTTATAACAACTTATAATGAAAATCATAGGGATATCCATAGAATTATTAACAAACACTGGGGAATCCTATTAAAGGACCCCATTTTAGGAACCAAAATTGAAAAAAAAGCCCAAGATTGTCTACAGAAAAAATAACAATCTAAAAAATGTATGAGCACCTAGTAAATTAAGAGAACATAAAAAAGCCCATAATAAAAATATGTAGCTGGATGCAAAAAAAAAGGATTAATTAAATATAGGAAAAAAGATTGCAGCAACTGCCCCAATGTCAATGGTGAGGATAAATTCTATAATTACAACAAATCTACATCATACAAATGTAACTATACCTACACTTGTGACAATACATATGTAGTGTACCAACTCACATGCAAATGTGGGAAAATATATATTGGAAGAACAAAAAAACCCTGAAATATAGGATAACTGAACATATCAGAAATATTGAAAATGAATTTGAGAATCACAGCGTTTCTGAACATTTTAGATTAGAACATAACAATGATGCAGTAGGCTTAACGATTAAGATGATAGAATGGATCCCTCTGAATAAATTAGATCACAATAGATTGTTAAAACTAAGGAGAAGGGAAACCTACTGGATTTACACTCTTAAAAGCCTACATCCAGAAGGTCTAAATATTGATTTAGACATACAGGCATTTTTAGTGTGAATTTATCTGATAAAGTTAGTGTCCATTTAAGGGTATTTATATACAGTATGTTATCACATTAATTTATACCTTCATCAGAGACACTTTCTATCTACTTTACTAAAAAGCATTACAAACCACAATAATTATACAGATGATCAAATGGGGTAAATATAATCCTCTTTGAAAATATATTTGAAAATATCAATCTAGATTCTAGGAATATATAAAGGGTTAAATGTTATCAGTTAAAATAGGACTACATTTCCTCTAAATATTCCCTGAGTCATAGGTATGATTACCACTATCCAAAATTGCATAGATGGTCAAAGGGTTAAGTATAATTCTCCTTTTGAAAATATAATTGTAAATATAATTGAAAATTCTAGGGATGTCAAAGGGTTACATAATTCTTCAATGTGTGGACAACTGATGTTAAAATAGGACTATTACACACTCTGATAAATGATACATAACTAATTAATGTATCTTTATTTTAAGTACATTGTACTTTAGTGTAAAAATGCAGCGTTAAAAGGTCTTAACGCTGCTTTTTTACGCCCGCTGGTATTACGAGTCTTGCAGATTTAGGGGCACCGCACACCTCTTTGGCCTTACCGCAAAACGACTTACGTAAACTTTTTTCTATAGGACTTCCATAGCAACGGTATTACGAGTCTGTCCTGGGAGGCCAAAAAGTGAGCGGTACACCCTCTCCTGTCAAGAGTCATAACGCATTTAAAAGTCAGTAGTTATGAGTTTTATGGTACAACGCCGTAACATAAAACTCATAACTAAAGTGCTAAAAAGTACACTAACACCCATAAACTATCTATTAACCCTTAAACCGAGGCCCTCCCGCATCGCAAACACTATAATAAAAATTTTAACCCCTAATCTGCCCCTCCTACATTATATGTATTAACCCCTAATCTGCTGCCCCCAACATTGCCGACACCTACATTATATTTATTAACCCCTAATCTGCCTTCCCCAATGTTGCTGCAACCTACCTACATGTATTAACCCCTAATCTGCCACCCCCAACGTCGCTGCCACTATAATAAACATATTAACCCCTAAACCGCCACACTCCCGCCTCTCAAACATTAGTTAAATATTATTAACCCCTAATCTGCCGTTCTTAACATCTCCACCACCTACCTACATTTATTAACCCCTAATCTGCCACCCCCAATGTCGCCGCCACTATATTAAAGTTATTAACCCCTAAACCTAAGTCTAACCCTAAACCTAACACCCACTAACTTAAATATAATTTATATAAATCTAAATAAAATTACTATCATTAACTACATTATTCCTATTTAAAACTAAATACTTAACTATAAAATAAACCCTAAGGTAGCTACAATATAACTAATATTTACATTGTAGCTATCTTAGGGTTTATTTTTATTTTACAGGCAAGTTTGTATTTATTTTAACTAGGTAGAATAGTTATTAAATAGTTATTAACTATTTAATAACTACCTAGCTAAAATAAAGACAAATTTACCTGTAAAATAAAACCTAACTTAAGTTACAATAACACCTAACACTACAATATAATTCAATAAATTAACTAAATTAAATACAATTACCTAAATTAAATTAAATTAGCTAAAGTACAAAACCCCCCCACTAAATTACAGAAAAAAATAAACAAATTACAGATATTTAAACTAATTACACCTAATCTAATAGCCCTATTAAAATAAAAAAGACACCCTCAAAATAAAAAACCCCCTAGCCTAAACTAAACTACCAATAGCCCTTAAAAGGGCCTTTTGCGGGGCATTTCCCCAAAGTAATCAGGTCTTTTACAGAAAAAATATATACAAACAACCGCCCCAACAGTAAAACCCACCACCCACACAACCAACCCCCCAAATAAAATACTAGCTTAAAAAAACTAAGCTCCCCATTGCTCTGAAAAGGGCATTTGGATGGGCATTGCCCTTAAAAGGGCAGTAAGGTCTATTGCAGCCCAAAGCCCCTGATCTAAAAATAAAACCCACCCAATACACCCTTAAAAAAATCTAACACTAACCCCTGAAGATCAATTTACCGGGAGACGTCTTCATCCAAGCCGGGCGGAAGTCCTCAATGAAGCCGGGAGAAGTCTTCATCCAAGCCGGGCGAAGTGGTCCTCCAGACGGGCAGAAGTCTTCATCCAGATGGCATCTTCTATCGTCATCCATCCGGCGTGGAGCTGGTCCATCTTCAAGACATCCAACGCGGAGTATACTCTTCTTCCGACAACTAAAGCTGAATGAAGGTACCTTTAAGTGACATCATCCAAGATGGCGTCCCTTAGATTCCGATTGGCTGATAGAATCCAATCAGCCAATAGAATGCGAGCTCAATCCTATTGGCTGATTGGATCAGCCAATAGGATTGAACTCCAATCCTATTGGCTGATTGTATCAGCCAATAGGATTTTTTCTACCTTAATTCCGATTGGCTGATAGAATTCTATCAGCCAATCGGAATCTAAGGGACGCCATCTTGGATGACGTCACTTAAAGGTACCTTCATTTAGCTTTAGTCGTCGGAAGAAGAGGATGCTCTGCGTTGGATGTCTTGAAGATGGACCCGCTCCGCGCCAGATGGATGAATATAGAAGATGCCGCCTGGATGAAGACTTCTGCCCCTCTGGAGGACCACTTTGCCCTGATTGGATGAAAACTTCTCCCGGCTTCTTTGAGGACTTCGGCCCGGCTTGGATGAAGACGTCTCCTGGTAAGTCGATCTTCAGGGGGTTAGTGTTAGGTTTTTTTAAGGGTGTATTGGGTGGGTTTTATTTTTAGGTTAGGGACTTTGGGCTGCAATACAGCTAACTGCCCTTTTAAGGGCAATGCCCATCCAAATGCCCTTTTCAGGGCAATGGGGAGCTTAGTGTTTTTAAGTTAGTATTTTTTTGGGGGGTTGGTTGTTTGAGTGGTGGGTTTTACTTTTGGGGGGTTGTTTGTATTTTTTGTACAGGTAAAAGAGCTGATTACTTTGGGGCAATGCCCCACAAAAGGCCCTGTTAAGGGCTATAGGTAGTTTAGTTTAGGCTAGGTTTTTTTTTTATTTTGGGGGGGCTATTTTTATTTTAATAAGGCTATTAGATTAGGTGTAATTAGTTTAAATATCTGTAATTTGTTTATTATTTTCTGTAATTTAGTGTGTTTTTTTTTGTACTTTAGCTAATTTAATTTAATTTAGGTAATTGTATTTAATTTAGTTAATTTATTTAATTATATTGTAGTGTTAGGTGTTAGTGTAACTTAGGTTAGGTTTTATTTTACAGGTAAATTTGTCTTTATTTTAGCTAGGTAGTTATTAAATAGTTAATAACTATTTAATAACTATTCTACCTAGTTAAAATAAATACAAACTTGCCTGTAAAATAAAAATAAACCCTAAGATAGCTACAATGTAACTATTAGTTATATTTAGCTAGTTTAGGGTTTATTTTATAGGTAAGTATTTAGTTTTAAATAGGAATAATGTAGTTAATTATAGTAATTTTATTTAGATTTATTTAAATTATATTTAAGTTAGTGGGTGTTAGGTTTAGGTTTAGACTTAGGTTTAGGGGTGAATAACTTTAATATAGTGGCGGCGACATTGGGGGTGGCAGATTAGGGGTTAATAAATGTAGGTAGGTTTGCTGCGACATTGGGGAAGGCAGATTAGGGGTTAATAAATATAATGTAGATGTCGGAAATGTTGGGGGCAGCAGATTAGGGGTTCATAAATATAATGTAGTTTGTGGCGGTGTCCGGAGCGGCAGATTAGAGTTTAATAATATAATGTAGGTGTCGGCGATGTTGGGTCAGCAGATTAGGGGTAAATAAGTGTAAGATTAGGGGTGTTTTGACTTGGGGTTCATTTTAGGGTGTTTTGTGTAAACATAACTTTTATTTCCCCATAGGAATCAATGGGGCTGCGTTAGGGAGTTTTACGCTGCTCTTTTGCAGGTGTTAGACTTTTTTTTAGACTATGGGGAAATCGTGCACGAGCACGTTACACCAGCTCACCGTTGACTTAAGCAGAGCTGGTATTGGAGTGCGGTAAGGAGCAAAATTTTGCTCAATGCTCACTTCTTGACTTTAAATGACGGGTTTCTGAAATCTCGTAATACCAGCTCTGCATGTAAGTGAGCGGTGAGACAAAACTGCTCATTAGCACCGCATAGCCTCTAACGCAAAACTCATAATCTAGCCAATAAATTCCTTTAGTATAGAGCATTAACACAATGCACATATTAATATTAACCTAGTAGAAATAGAACATCATTTTAGATTAGGGTCAAATACTATTTTATTGATTAACATCCTCTTAATTAATAAATACAGCTAGGTTGTGTACATAATGATTTTTGTTTGTAATCCTTTATTGTTTAACTAAATTTTAGAGCAAGTAACAAATGTTTTTTGTTGCAGGGGTTAATTCATTTATATCAGTGGTACACTATTTGTAAACACTTAAATAGTTTTAACAAACATTATCAAGGAAAATATTAATTATTTTTTAAGGAATATCTTTATGTTTTTATATAATGCATATTAAGCAGTGTTTAAGGTATAGGGGCATATTTATCCTCTTTGTATATTTCCGCTACCTCCTCCTATTTTAGAATCGCTGACTTTCTATTTCTTTGTTTGTATATTCTTCTTTGTGAAAAACATTTTAATGGGAAATATTCATAATTTCATGACGGTTAGTGCACTTGGTTAAATGCAATTGGATTTCCACACCAGTATGGATATTTTTTTCCACTTTTTGCACTCCATTGAAGTCTATGGGGGAATAAATTAACGCAGTCACGATATTCAAAGTTTGGGTTTTTGCATGCATATCGCAGTTAGCGCTTGTGCAAAACATGTTTTACTTTAAATTTGCAATACACAAACTACCCGATGCCCGCAAAAAGCATACTTCTGGACAAGTTAACAGAATAAATAGCACTCCACTCATAATCTAGCCCCTAGTAGGGTAGAAATTTCATGAACTGACTTGTGGCAAAGGTGGTATCCTATGACAGTGACATGTTTAAAGTCACTGAGCTTTTAACTATGCTCTATTGTACTGATGTTTGTCTATAGAGATTTCATGTTTTGTCCTGGATTTTATGCTCCCGTTATCAATGGGTGTGGCTGAAACATGTGAACTCAATAACTAGTAGGGGTGTCTACATAATTTGGCCATATAGTTTATATAATATATATTTAGCCCCTTTGTTCATGAAAAGGTAAAACTTGTTGGGTTCAAATAATTTCAATATATCAGGTGTAGAAATCACATGGAAGAAAAAGAGTTCACAATCAAAGGTGGTTGAAATAAGTTTACTTTGTTAAGGTTTCTTTTACCTTGCATTAGATAACTATTAAAGTCAATATAGTAATATCCACCTCTCTTAAATCTATGTATTTTGTAAATGGTTCATATCAGTGACGTGCATTCATTAGAGGCAGGGGAGGCAGCGCCTCCCCTGGCCAATGTGGGAATTACATCTATTTTTTCATTAAAAAAAAAAAAAAAAAATGTTGTTTTTTTTTCTTCTTTTTTTTTTTTTTACATATGAAAGGTGACCCCCCCTACCCCCCCACCCCTCCACCAAATTATGCTTTTTATTGTTTATTTAATTTAACTTTACTTACTACATTGCATTCATATTGCGCAAGAAGGTATGAGGCCAGCTGTCCTTCCATTGCGCAATATGAATGTAATTATGTTATGGGCTGCTTTAAAGACTGCCACCCAGTGGGGAATAAAAACTAATGCAGCAGTCTCTAATGCAGCCCATAACTGCTCCCACCGGAGGCTAGCCTCGGGAGCCCTGAGCCCTGCCTGCCCGGCCGCTCAGCCAATCAGGCATCAGTATGTCTGAGTCTCTAGGCTGAGTTGCCGGGCGGGAAATTGTTGCGCAGCCGCATTGGTGGTCAGGTTGATGCGGCCGGTGTGGATTTGAGTCAGGCAGCCCGATGCGACGACGACAACGACAACGACAAAGGTAAGTGAAGGAGCTGAATGCTGCCGGAGAGGGCCATTGAAATATCCAAGCTAGCCTTAAAGGATGAACTGCCGTCTGCCTCCCAGTCAGTCACCCACACTTATAGGCTTAAGCTTAAAAAGGTTAAAAAAAAGGACATTTTTGTATGAGTTGGGTTGCATTGCAAACATAAATAGATCTCCCTTACTTTTTGAAATTTGTACACCAGGACCCAACAAACTGTGCCCAGCAATGGCCCCTGTTAATCGTTAGAAATCAATCTGCAACTGATTTAGGACAGTGAGGCTATGAAAAGAAATGTTTAAATTAGCAAAACTATATTCCTAATCCATCTCACCATAAACACTGTAAATAATAACTAACTATATATATATATAGGCATTAGGCAAAATATATGTTTTAAAGGGGCATTCCAAAAAACAAACAGTTCTAAATCTTCTAGCCTTGAACAGTTCTTCTAGTGGCACAGCAGCATGCATGCAATGCTTAATAAAACACAAAAATAAAAATTTACTTTCATGATTTATTTTGTCCCCCTTTCAATCTGAAAAATGTCCCCCCCCCCCCAATATATTTATTATGCAGCACATTTTATTTATATTAAGTTTAGCACACATATCAAAATGTATCATATACCTTTTTTCTAAATAAAATGTGTTCTGCATAAATAAATACATATACAAGTATATATTTATTGAATGCAGGACATTTGAAGTAGTTCCAAAATGTGATCAAATTATACCCTTGTAGACTTCAGAGCATTTGGCATTGAGATGCCAATCAGTGCACAGATCAGGAACCTCTGAACTGTGCACTAATGGGCACCTGAATCATATGCCAAATGCTCTGAAGCCTCCATTCACCCTCTACCTAAAAATAAGATCATAGTTCTGAGGTTGTCAGGTCCAGTCAATCACACTTTGTTTTTTTTTTATCATATTACTAATGAGTGAAATAAGTAAGGAGTTAAATGACTGAACTCTTTCACTAACTTATGAACTTCCAAGGAACATCCTACCTCATATTCTCAATAATGAGAACAGCTGTTTTACTTTTTTTAAATTCAGTAACTGACACAGAGTGCCCAGACACAATGTCACAGACTCTCTCTATCACCATAGTATCTTGGCGTGGACACTCATTGACAGCTACTGGATTTAAAAAAAGTAAAAGAGCTGTTTTCATTAACTTCCTTCACCTTCTGGCTCTCTGTGTGTGTATGAGTGAGTGTGTGTATGCGTGTGTATCAGTGTATATCTATGTGTGTGTGTATGCGTGTGTATCAGTGTATATCTGTGTGTGTATCAGTGTATATCTGTGTGTGTGTATGAGTAAGTGTGTGTGGGTATGAGTGTGTGTGCGTATGCGTGTGTGTATCAGTGTATATCTGTGTGTGTATCAATGTATATCTGTGTGTGTGTGTGTGTATGCGTGTGTATCAGTGTATATATGTGTGTGTATCAGTGTATATCTGTGTGTGTGTGTATGCGTGTGTATCAGTGTATATATGTGTGTGTATCAGTGTATATCTGTGTGTGTATCAATGTATATCTGTGTGTGTGTGTATGCGTGTATCAGTGTATATCTGTGTGTGTATCAGTGTATATCTGTGTGTGTGTATGAGTAAGTGTGTGTGGGTATGAGTGTGTGTGCGTATGCGTGTGTGTATCAGTGTATATCTGTGTGTGTATCAATGTATATCTGTGTGTGTATGCGTGTGTATCAGTGTATATATGTGTGTGTATCAGAGTATATCTGTGTGTGTGTGTATGCGTGTGTATCAGTGTATATATGTGTGTGTATCAGTGTATATCTGTGTGTGTATCAATGTATATCTGTGTGTGTGTGTATGCGTGTATCAGTGTATATATGTGTGTGTATCAGTGTATATCTGTGTGTGTATCAATGTATATCTGTGTGTGTGTGTATGCGTGTATCAGTGTATATATGTGTGTGTATCAGTGTATATCTGTGTGTGTATGAGTGAGTGTGTGGGTATGAGTGTGTGTGTGTGTTTCAGTGTATATCTGTGTGTATGAGTGAGTGTGTGTGTGTATGAGTATGAGTGTGTGTATCAGAGTATCACTGTATATTTGTGTGTGTGTGTATGTGTCCTGTCTCTGCAATTTTTTATAAACATTGGACTAGTGTAAAATGGAAATTTCCAGCCATGCCTATAAAATAAATTGAATGACTACTACATTCTAGCTGGATCTCTGTTACTCTCTCTCTCTCTGTCACAAACACACTCACTGACACTTTCTCTCTCTCTCTGTCATGCACAGCACACACACCAACTTACTCTCTCTGTCATGCACACACACACACTTACTCTCTCTGTCATGCAAAATTGTCATGTAAATCTGTCATGTAAATTGTGTTATGTATAACACAGGAATTGTGGTATGGTTATTGGAATTGGTTAAGGCATTGGCAGATGATTGTTGGCAAACTTGGCAGTTAGGCAGCAGCACTGCAGCAGCAAAATGTACTCGTCGTGACAAGTTCAGACAGACTTCAGAACGTCTTACTTTTACTATTTTTTAGTAACTGTTTTTGTCAGTGGCAGCTATAGTTATACTGTGGTGTTTTTCACACCAATTTATAAGTTATGAGATTTATTAACCTCGTTTAATGCGGTTATTTTAATAAATGTCATAACTTATAAATTGGTTTGAAAAATACACAGTATAATAGCGGCTAGCACTGACAAAAACAGTTACTAAAAAAAATAGTAAGAGTAAGACGTTCTGAACGTGGGACCGGGTCGGGTGGCTAAGTTGTATATTTTGTAAAATAAGGCTGCAGTCAGTGCAGTGCAGCAGCCATGAGTGCAGTTGAGATCAAAACGTCAAAACATAAACAGTCAGGCCTGTAAAGCGTGGGAATTTTAGCCCCACCTACAAGACACCCACACACTCTCTCTGTGGCTGTGCACAAGTCTCCCTCACCTGCTTCCTTTCCTGGAAATGTTGGGAGGTAAACTATTATGATATGCTTGCTGTGCTGAACAAACCTCCCAAGCTATGCTGTCCTAAGACATTGAAGTAGCTGCTTCTGCTTCTATAAGCTTTTCCTGAAAACTTTAGGGAAATAGTGTTAAATAACTTTCCAATTTACATCTAATATCTGATTATCTGCATTCTTTTGATATCCTTTGTTGAAATCATATCTAAATATGCTCATTAGATACTGTGCATACTTAGATATTATTTTCAACAAAGGATATCAAAAGAATGAAGAAAATCAGATATCCTTTGTTGAAAATCATATCTAAATATGCTCATTAGCTACTGTGCATATTTAGATATGATTTTCAACAAAGGATATCAAAAGAATGAAGAAAATCAGATATCCTTTGTTGGAAATCATATCTAAATATGCTCATTAGCTACTGCACATATTTAGATATGATTTTCAACAAAGGATATCTGATTTTCTTCATTCTTTTGATATCCTTGGTTGAAAATCATATCTAAATATGCTCAGTAGCTACTGCGCATATTTAGATATGATTTTCAACAAAGGATATCAAAAGAATGAAGAAAATCAGATATCCTTTGTTGAAAATCATATCTTAATATGCTCAGTAGCTACTGATTGGTGGCTGCATATACATACCTCATGCAATTGGCTCACCCATGTGCATTGCTATTTCTTCAACAAAGGATATCTAAATAATGAAGGCGTATCCGATTCCTAGCCACTGCCTCACCAGCCTCTGACCTCACCGCACATCACTGGTTCATATACTCAGACAGACAGGTGAAGTGATGCTCTGCCATCTCAAGGCTCATGAAGTTAAATAAACCCAATCCAAACCGTTCTTATGCAAATAGCTGAGCAAGAGAATGGGGCGTGGCTGCACAGGCTTCCAGGAACCTTGTCTGTCTGGGCTTTAATAAATGGTTCCCTTTATATATGATTTCCTCATGTGTAGGATGAAATTGATTTGACTTTTTGTCAAAGTACCCTTTGACACATTTTGGTCTATGAACTATTTGTTTACCCAAATAACCATAATTAGTCTTCTTTCTAGGGTGGAATCTTTATATACCCTGTAACCTCTTTACCTAGGTGGGCTTAGTCTTGTTTAGCAAACACTTACGGCTAGATTACAAGTTTTGTGTTATGAGGGGTGCAGTGCTAACTTGCACGTTATTGTCACCGCTCACTTACAGCGCTGGTATTACAGATTTTCCTAAATCCGGCGCTATTAGGCAAGAAGTGAGCATAGAGCAAAATTGTGCTCCATACCGCACTCCAATACCAGCGGTGAGCTGGTTGTATGTGCTTGTGCACGATTTCCCCATAGACATCAATGAAAAAAGTCTAACACCTGCAATAAAGCAGCGTAAAGCTCAGTAAGGCAGCCTCATTGATTCCCATGGGGAAACTAAATTTATGTTTACAACTAACACCCTTTCATGAACCCCGAGTCTAAACACCCCTAATCTTACACTTATTAACCCCTAATCTGCCATCCCCGACATTGCCGACACCTACATTATATTTATTAACCCTTAATCTGCCGCTCCGGACATCGCTGACACATACATTATACTTATTAACCCCTAATCTGCTGCCCCCAACATCGCCAACACCTACATTATATTTATTATCCCCTAATCTCCCGCCCCCAATGTCGCCGCAACTTACCTACATTTATTAACCCCTAATCTGCCGCCCCCAACATCACCACCACTATACTAAAGTTATAAACCCCTAAACCTAAGTCTAACCCTAACCCTAACACCCCCTAACTTAATATAATTAAAAGAAATCTAAATACAAATTACTATCATTACCTAAATAATTCCTATTTAAAACTAAATACTTACCTATAAAATAAACCCTAAGATAGCTACAATATAACTAATAGTTACATTGTATCTATCTTAGGTTTTATTTTAACTAGGTAGAATAGTTAGTAAATAGTTATTAACTATTTACTAGCTACCTATCTAAAATAAATACTAATCTACCTGTAAAATAAAACCTAACCTGGGTTACACTACAATTAAATAAATTACATAAATTAAATACAATTACCTAAATTACAAAAAACAAACACTAAATTACACAAAATTGGCATCAGCATCAATAGGATGTTTTCACCTTTAATTCCAATTGGCTGATAGAGTTCTATCAGCCAATCGGAATTCAAGGAACGCCATCTTGGATGACGTCATTTAATGGAACCTTCATTCTGGAAGAAGACTTCAATGGAAGAGGATGCTCCATGCCGGATGTCTTGAAGATGGACCTGCTTCTATGGATGAAGATAGAAGATGCCGTTTGGATGAAGACTTCTGCCCGTCTTGAGGACCACTTCGCCCGGCTTGGATAAAGACTTATCCCGGCTTCGTTGAGTACTTCGGCCCGGCTTGGATGAAGACGTCTCCTGATAAGTCGATCTTCAGGGGGTTAGTGTTAGGTTTTTTTAAGGGTTTATTGGGTGGGTTTTATTTTTAGGTTAGGGTTTGGGCCGCAATAGAGCTAAATGCCCCTTTGAAAGCAATGCCCATCCAAATGCCCTTTTCAGGGCAATGGGGAGCTTAGTTTTTTTAGTTAGGTTTTAATTTGGGGGGTTGGTTGTGTGGGTTGTGGGTTTTACTGTTGGGGGTTGTTTGTATTTTTTTTAAAGGTAAAAGAGCTGATTTATTTGGGGCAATGCCCTGCAAAAGGCCCTTTTAAGGGCTATTGGTAGTGCAGTTTAGGCTAGGTTTTTTTTTATTTTGATAGGCTATTAGATTAGGTGTAATTAGTTTAAATATCTGATCATTTCTTTTTTATTTTGTGTAATTTAGTGTTTTGTTTTTTTTGTAATTTATTTAATTGTTGTCTAATGTTAGGTGTTAGTGTAACTCACGTTAGGTTTTATTTTACAGGTAAATTTGTATTTATTTTTGCTAGGTAGTTTATAAATAGCTAATAACTATTTAGTAACTATTCTACCTAGTTAAAATAAATACAAACTTACCTGTAAAATAAAAATAAACCCTAAGCTAGCTACAGTATAACTAATAGTTATATTGTAGCTAGCTTAGGGTTTATTTTATAGGCAAGTATTTAGTTTTAAATAGGAATTATTTAGGTAATTATATTAATTTTTATTTAGATTTATTTTAATTATATTTAAGTTAGGGGGTGTTAGGGTTATGGTTAGACTTAAGTTTAGGGGTTAATAAATTCATTATAGGGGCGGCGACGTTGTGGGCAGCAGATTAGGGGTTAATAAATGTAGGTAGGTGGCGGCGATGTTAGGGACAGCAGATTAGGGGTTAATAATATTTAACTAGTGTTTATGATGCGGGAGTGCGGCAGTTTAGGGGTTAATATATTTATTATTGTGGCGGCGAAGTCGGGAGCGGCAGATTAGGGGTTAATAATTTTACTTCAGTGTTTGCGATGCGGGAGGGCCTCAGTTTAGGGGTTAATAGCTAGTTTATGGGTGTTAGTGTAGTTTTCAACACTTTAGTTATGAGTTTTATGCTACAGCTTTGTAGCGTAAAACTCATAACTACTGACTTTAGAATGCGTTACAGATCTTGCGGGATAGGCTGCACCGCTCACTTTTTGGCCTCCAAAAAAAAACTTACCGGCGCTATGGAAGTCACATTAAAAAAAGACTTTACGAAATTGAGTAAGTTGATTTGCGGTACGGCCAAAAAAGTGTGCGGGACAGCTGTACCTACAAGATTCGTAATAGCAGCTTTTTTCTCATGACGCAAAATTCAGAATCTAGCCGATAGTTTTTTATTTAGTAATTGTTTTATAATTATTTGTGTTGTGATCAACACAAGTTGAAGACACAATAAATATGTCAGGTAAATTAGTTCATCTATCAGGGAAAACCAGCGCCTATATTACGAGTTCTGCGTTAGCTTTAAAAAGCAGTGTTAAGGGGTCCTAACGCTGCTTTTTAACGCCCGCTGGTATTACGAGTCAGGCAGGTACAGGTGTACCGCTCCCTTTTTTTCAGCGACTTTTCCATACCGCAAATCCCCTTACCTCATTTGCGTATCCTATCTTTTTAATGGGATTTGCCTAACGCTGGTATTACAAGTCTTGGAAGAAGTGAGCGGTACAGCCTCCACCACCAAGACTCCTACCGCATTTAAAAGTCAGTAGTTAAGAGTTTTATGGGCTAACGCTGGAACATAAAGCTCTTAACTACAGTGCTAAAAAGTACACTAACACCCATAAACTACCTATGAACCCCTAAACTGAGCCCCCCCCCACATCGCAAACACTATAATAACATTATTTAACCCCTAATCTGCCGACCGGACATCGCCACCACCTACATTATACCTATGAACCCCTAATCTGCTGCCCCTAACATCGCCGACACCTACATTATATTTATTAACCCCTAATCTGCCCCCCCAACGTCGCCGCCACCTACCTACACTTATTAACCCCTAATCTGACGACCGGACATCACCGCCAATATAATAAATGTATTAACCCCTAAACCGCCGCACTCCCGCCTCGCAAACACTATAATAAATTTTATTAACCCCTAATCTGCTGTCCCTAACATCGCCGCCACCTACCTACAATTATTAACCCCTAATCTCCCGCCACCAATGTCGCCGCTACTATAATAAAGTTATTAACCCCTAAACCTAAGTCTAACCCTAACCCTAACACCCCCCTAAGCTAAATATAATTTAAATAAATCTAAATAAAATTACTATAATTAAATAAATTAATCCTATTTAAAACTAAATACTTACCTATAAAATAAACCCTAATATAGCTACAATATAACTAATAGTTACATGGTAGCTATTTTAGGATTTTTTTTATTTTACAGGCAAATTTGTATTTATTTTAACTAGGTACAATAGCTATTAAATAGTTAATAACTATTTGATAGCTACCTAGTTAAAATAATTACAAAATTACCTGTAAAATAAAAACTAACCTAAGTTACAAATACACCTAACATTACACTATCAATAAATTAATTAAATAAATTAACTACAATTATCTAACATAAAATACAATTAAATAAACTAAACTATATTACAAAAAAAACAAAACACTAAATTACAAAAAATAAAAAAAATTACAAGAATTTTAATCTAATTACACCTAATCTAAGCCCCCTAATAAAATAAAAAAGCCCCCCAAAATAATAAAATTCCCTATCCTAAACTAAATTACAAAGTAATCAGCTCTTTTATCAGCCCTTAAAAGGGCTTTTTGCGGGGCATTGCCCCAAAGTAATCAGCTCTTTTACCTGTAAAAAAACCAAATTCAATACCCCCCCAACATTACAACCCACCACCCACACACCCCTACTCTAAAACCCACCCGATCCCCCCTTAAAAAAATCTAACACTACCCTATTGAAGATCACCCTACCTTGAGCCGTCTTCAGCCAGCCGGGCACCGATGGGGCAGAAGAGGACATCCGGACCGGCACAAGTCTTCATCTGATCCGGCCAGAAGTCTTCATCCGATCGGGGCAGAAGAGGTCCTCCATCCAGCAGAAGTCTTCATCCAAGCAGCATATTCTATCTTCAATCAATCGGAGCGGG
Organism: Bombina bombina; assembly: GCF_027579735.1. NCBI lineage: Eukaryota > Metazoa > Chordata > Amphibia > Anura > Bombinatoridae > Bombina > Bombina bombina. The sequence goes on along the minus strand of NC_069499.1, from coordinate 1,025,684,798 downwards.
TCCATCTTCAATCCAGCCGACGCGGAGCCATCCTCTTCTTCCGATGTCCTAACAGTGAATGAAGGTTCCTTTAAATGATGTCATCCAAGATGGCGTCCCTCGAATTCCGATTGGCTGATAGGATTCTATCAGCCAATTGGAATTAAGGTATTCTATTGGCTGATTAAATCAACCAATCGGATTTTTCTACCTTAATTCTGATTGGCTGATAGAATACTATCAGCCAATCAGAATTCGAGGGACACCATCTTGGATGACGTCATTTAAAGGAACCTTCATTCACTGTTAGGACATCGGAAGAAGAGGATGGCTCCGTGTCGGCTAGATTGAAGATGGACCCGCTCCGCTCCGATTGATTGAAGATAGAAGATGCCGCTTGGATGAAGACTTCTGCTGGATGGAAGACCTCTTCTGCCCCGATCGGATGAAGACTTCTGGCCAGATTGGATGAAGACTTGTGCCGGTCCGGATGTCCTCTTCTGCCCCATCGGTGCCCGGCTGACTGAAGACGGCTCAAGGTAGGGTGATCTTCAATGGGGTAGTGTTAGGTTTTTTTAAGGGGGGATCGGGTGGGTTTTAGAGTAGGGGTGTGTGGGTGGTGGGTTGTAATGTTGGGGGGGTATTGTATTTGTTTTTTTTACAGGTAAAAGAGCTGATCACTTTGGGGCAATGCCCCGCAAAAAGCTGATTACTTTTGTAATTTAGTTTAGGGTAGGGAATTTTATTATTTTGGGGGGCTTTTTTATTTTATTAGGGGGCTTAGATTAGGTGTAATTAGATTAAAATTCTTGTAATATTTTTTATTTTTTGTAATTTAATGTTTTTTTTTGTAATATAGTTTAGTTTATTTAATTGTATTTTATGTTAGATAATTGTAGTTAATTAATTTAATTAATTTATTGATAGTGTAGTGTTAGGTGTATTTGTAACTTAGGTTAGGTTTTATTTTACAGGTAATTTTGTAATTATTTTAACTAGGTAGCTATTAAATAGTTATTAACTATTTAATAGCTATTGTACCTAGTTAAAATAAATACAAAGTTGCCTGTAAAATAAATATAAATCCTAAAATAGCTACCATGTAACTATTAGTTATATTGTAGCTATATTAGTGTTTATTTTATAGGTAAGTATTTAGTTTTAAATAGGATTAATTTATTAAATTTTAGAAATTTGATTTAGATTTATTAAAAATAGATTTAAGTTAGGGGGTGTTAGGGTTAGACTTAATTTTAGGGGTTAATACATTTAATATAGTAGCGGCGATGTTGGGGATGGCAGATTAGGGGTTAATAATTGTAGGTACGTGGCGGCGACGTTGGGGGCGGCAGATTAGGGGTTAATAAATATAATATAGGTGTCAGCGATGTTAGGAGCAGCAGATTACGGGTTTATAGGGATAATGTAGGTGGCGGCGGTGTCCGGAGCAGCAGATTAGGGGTTAATAGTATAATGCAGGTGGCAACGATGTTGGGGGCAGCAGATTAGAGGTTAATAAGTGTAAGGTTAGGGGTATTTAGACTCGGGGTTCATGTTAGGGTGTTAGGTGTAGACTTAGAAAGTGTTTCCCCATAGGAAACATTGGGGCTGCGTTAAGAGCTGAACACTGCTTTTTTGCAGGTGTTAGGTTTTTTTTCAGCCAGCTCAGCCCCATTGTATCCTATGGTTAAATCGTGCATGAGCACGTTTTTCCAGCTTACCGCTACCGTAAGCAATGCTGGTATTACAGGTAGAAGTGGCCCTAAATTTGCTCAACGCTCACTTTTCTGAGGCTAACACAGCCATTCAGAAAACTTGTAATACCAGCGTTGTTTAAAGTGTGCGCTGGAAAAAAAGGAGCGTTAGCTCTGCAAGTTTTTACCGACAAAACTTGTAATCTAGCCGCAGGTTTTTAGATTGACAGTAGTCTTTTTTAGAGCACTTTGCATTGCAGATTGTGTCACAGTATTGTATGCCAGGGACATACAATCCATGCATGCTAAATATATTTGTGGTTAAAGGGAGATGGAACCCAACAATGTTCTTTTGTGATTCAGACAGAGCAAACCATTTTTAAAATGTTTCCATTTTACTTTTATTATAAAAACGTACTTAGTTCCCATGATATTCTGTGTTGATGAGATACCTAGGTAGGCAGCTGGAGCAGTGCATGGCAGGAAATAGTGCAGCCATCTAGGTGTCTTGCAATTGGATAACATTTTTGCAAAGCTGCAAAGTGCTCCAGAAATGGGCCGGCTCCTAAGCATACATCCCTGATTTTCAACAAAATTTGATAATGGAATTAAATTAGAAAGTTGCATGCTCTATGTGAATCATGAAATAGAAATTCGAGATTTCATAACCCTTTAAAATTACTTAATTTAAATGTTCCTTTTTTGCAATGTAAACAAAAATACAGACATTTTGTAATGATTTTTAAAGACTGTTCCATTTTCTGATTTTTAGGTTCTACCAATGGAAGGAAAGATGCTCTCTGAAAATCTTTGCTATTTCTTTTGGGACTTAAAGAATATTTCTGAACCTGAAAACGTTCCTGCAAGCAATTCTAGTCCACTGGCAATCACATATACCAGCTTTGTGGTGGCCATGATTTGTTGCATTATTGGATTAATAAGCAACGTTATTGTCATCTATATTACTGGGTTCGTAATGAAGGAAAAACGATCTAATATTTGGTTTTTACATTTAGCTGTTGCAGATTTTCTCTTTTTGCTTTTCTTACCTTTCAATGCTCTTTCTGAGTTTAATGGTAGTTGGCAGTATGGGTCCCATCTGTGCAAAATGTATCATTTCCTTTCCAGTTGTAATATATATGCCAGTATTTTTATCATTACTGCCCTAAATATTGATCGTGTTTTGTCTGTTGCTAAACCCATTTGGCATCGCAAGTTCCTATCTCCAAAAGTTTATTTTTGGACCTGCACATCAATTTGGATAATTACAGTACTTGGAAGTCTTCCGGCAGCATTTTTTAGTGATGAGTATGAAATTGGAGGAGAAACCCAGTGCCTTCTCGGCTATGTTGGGCATAATACCCAGCATAAGGGGCTAAGTGAACACACTGAGTGGATTGACATTCAACAAAACCATACATTGTTTAATAAAAGTGCAGAGGACCCAACAATATATTATGGTGATTTACAAGGCCTCTCTTTTAGTTATTATAATGGAAGCAATGATACACAAGCAGTAGGATATTCTCCAGTACCAAACTTTTTAAATACTGTAAAGTACTACTTTTTTACTACTTTTGAGGAGCACATTTTTTATGCTCTTCCTCTGTACAGACAACAATGTAAAAGTAATGAATGCTGTGCTACTGAAGACAAGTTAACAAAATGGAACCAGATGTTGTTCACTACAGAGAGACTTACAATTCCTCTTATAATTATTGGTTACTTTTTCCCTCTGTTTGTTATTCTATTTTCCAATCTAACAATTACCATAAAAGTAAGACATTCCCAAACTGTAAACCCTTCCAGGCTATATAGGATTGTAGTTACTGTGGTTTTGGTTTATTTCCTAACATGGACACCACTGGTCATAGCAGAGATAATTTTCCTGGTGGCTGCTCGTAATATGGATTTTTCACTACTGTTTAATATCAGTATGATTCTGCCCTTACTCACCAGTATAGCTTATTCTAACTGCTGTCTTAATCCTATCATGTATGTGCTGGTTGGCAAAAATGTAAAAAGTGTACTTAGAGATTCTATGTACAGTATTTCACAAAGTTTTTCAAAGCATTCATTTTCTTTGTCAAAATAATAAAAAATAAACAGTGGTTTAAGCATTATGATCATTTACGCAAACATCATAATGTATTATACCACAAGGGAATGACATCTTCATATAAAAAGCAGGACTAAAAACACAATGGATATAAAAGTATTTGCTTGCATGTAAAATATAGGCTTTATTAATGAATTGGAAATGCCTTTGTTAAATATTATTTTATACTATAGTAGTTTTACTGCATCAACATACTTTAAAGTGTTTTCTTAAACACAAATTTCACTTTGTTAGTTAACTAAAAAGTGAGAAAACAATTTGATAAATATTATTTGAATTTCACATGATTGTAACATGATCTAAACATTACAATAAGCCTGTAGATTCAATCCATGGTTAAAAGGCAGTCAGAATCAAGCTGTATGGACAGCAATGACTCTTTTAAATACCAGTGAGGGTTGATATAGCTAATAAGCTTTGTAGCAAAACTGTACTACATGTTCAGAGTTAGCAGAACAAATCAAAGTTAATGACAACAGCTTTCATGATTCAGATAGGGCATGCAATTTTAAACAACTTTCCAATTTACTTTTATCTTCAAATTTGATTTGTTCTCTCAGTATTCTTTGCTGAAAGCTAAACCTAGGTATGCTCATATGCTTAGGTCTAAGCCCTTGCCTCTTATCTCAGTGCATTTTGACAGTTTTTACAGCTAGACAGCGCTAGTTCATGTATGCCATATAGATAACATTGTACTCACTCCTGTGGATTTACTTAGGAGTCAGAACTGGTTGGCTAAAATGCAAGTCTGTCAAAAGAACTGAAATAAGGGGGTTTAGATACAAATTATGGAATAGACTGTACCTTTAATACCTGCATACTTAAGCAATCTCTCAAATATATTTTTATCCCTAATAACTAAAACCTAACTTCTCCGCTGTAAACCTCATCCATTTGAACCCACACAATTCTTAACTTATAATACTACACGTTATGATATCTCTCTACTCAACAAATTTGTTCTATTGTTAAATTAATCTACACAGTCCCATGATCAGTAAACCCTACTTCATCCCCTTTGGTAAACCCACCCACTATACCTCCATGATCTAATACCCCTACATTATAACCCAATTAGTAACTGCACACTAAAAACTAATCATCACTTTACAACTCACCCTTTGAAAACATCCCTATCTGACAACCTCTCAGTACCTAATAGTCCCAAAATAACCAAAAATGTGTTTAAATTAAATGTTTTAAAAATGAATGTTGTATAGCTTATTTCTTTATCATAATCTTCTTTTATCTTAATTAAACCTATTCATAACCAACAATTCCTTAATTTGTCAATTACTCCAGTATTGCTATCTCCTGGATCCAACCTATAATGTAAACAAGTGAAGTTATTTCTGGTGGCTAATCAAAATTGGCCTCCCCCACACATAGATTAAGATTTTGAACAATCTAAGCACTTAGCCAGTGAAATGCAGATCTCAGCAGTGTGGAGGAGGCATGTTTTCAACGCATATTTACACAACACACATGGCTAGATTATGAGTGGATCACAATATTGCAATATATGAGCTCCACTCATTAATAAAAACACACCTAAATGTGAGCTGGTATTACAGGTGCAGCTCAATGCAAACGCGACCTTGAGGTAGTATTGCCACCTGGGCAAATCATGCATCAATGGACAGTAATGAATAAATAAATATGTATATGCTTATATGCATATCTTTGTGTTTATATGTATATATACACATAAATATTTATGTATATAAGTATATATATATATATATATATATATATATAAATAGAGAGAGAGTAGTATATACCGCTTATTATTGTTACCCCTCGGTGCTTCCCTCAAATGGTAAGAAAAAGAAAGAACTATAGGGCATATAGTAATCCCCTAAAAAAGAAAGGGAAAGAAAACAGCACACATAAGGGGTTATATATAATAGTTTTAATTAACTATGAAACATATAAAAATTGGTACTTGCCCATTTATGCCTTGCAGCACTGCATAAAGCAAAAGCATTATAGAAAAACTTGTTCGCATGTAGTTCAACTTGTAATACAAGCGCTCCTTTTTAATTAAAATATTCATTAACAATGTTATGAACAATAGTGTGTGTGTATTTTCCATTAGTTAGTAAAAAACACAATTTATGTAAGAACTTACCTGATAAATTAATTTCTTTCATATTGGCAAGAGTCCATGAGCTAGTGACGTATGGGATATACAATCCTACCAGGAGGTGCAAAGTTTCCCAAACCTCAAAATGCCTATAAATACACCCCTCACCACACCCACAATCCAGTTTAATGAATAGCCAAGAAGTGGGGTGATAAAGAAAGGTGTAAAAACAAAGGAATTTGGAAATAATTGTGCTTTATACAAAAAAATCATAAACAAAATAAAAAAGGGGTGGCCTCATGGACTCTTGCCAATATGAAAGAAATGAATTTATCAGGTAAGTTCTTACATAAATTATGTTTTCTTTCATGTAATTGGCAAGAGTCCATGAGCTAGTGACGTATGGGATAGCAATACCCAAGATGTGGAACTCCACGCAAGAGTCACTAGAGAGGGAGGGATAAAAATAAAAACAGCCATTTTTAGCTAAAAAAAAATAATCCACAACCCAAAATATAAGTTTATTCTCATAAATGAAAAGAAAAACTTAAAACATAAGCAGAAGAATCAAACTGAAACAGCAGCCTGAAGAACTTTTCTACCAAAAACTGCTTCTGAAGAAGCAAATACATCAAAACAGTAGAATTTAGTAAATGTATGCAAAGAAGACCAAGTTGCTGCTTTGCAAATCTGATCAACTGAAGCTTCATTCTTAAAAGCCCACAAAGTGGAGACTGATCTAGTAGAATGAGCTGTAATTCTCTGAGGCGGGGCTTGACCCGACTCCAAATAAGCTTGATGAATCAAAAGCTTTAACCACGAAGCCAAGGAAACAGCAGAAGCCTTCTGACCTTTTCTAGAACCAGAAAATATAACAAATAGACTAGAAGTCTTCCTGAAATCTTTAGTAGCTTCAACATAATATTTCAAAGCTCTTACCACATCCAAAGAATGTAAGGATCTCTCCAAAGAATTCTTAGGATTAGGACACTAGGAAGGGACAACAATGTTTCTATTAATGTTGTTAGAATTCACAACCTTAGGTAAGAATTTAAATGAAGTCCACAAAACCGCCTTATCCTGATGAAAAATCAGAAAAGGACATTCACAAGAAAGATCAGATCTAATAGCAGAAGAGATGGCCAAAAGAAACAACACTTTCCAAAAAAGTAGTTTAATATCCAAAGAATGCATAGGCTCAAACGGAGGAGCCTGTAAAGCCTTCAAAACTAAATTAAGACTCCAAGGAGGAGAGATTGATCCAATGACAGGCTTGATTGATGAACCAAAGCCTGCACAAAACAATGAATATCAGGAAGTTTAGCAATCTTTCTGTGAAATAAAAAAGAAAGAGCAGAGATTTGTCCTTTCAAGGAACTTGCAGACAAACCTTTATCCAAACCATCCTGGAGAAACTGTAAAATTCTAGGAATTCTAAAAGAATGGCAAGAGAATTTATGAGAAGAACACCATGAAATGTAAGTCTTCCAAACTCGATAATAAATCTTTCTAGAAACAGATTTACAAGCCTGCAACATAGTATTAATCACTGAGTCAGAGAAACCTCTATGACTAAGCACTAAGTGTTCAATTTCCATACCTTCAAATTTAATGATTTGAGATCCTGATGGAAAAACGGACCTTGAGATAGAAGGTCTGGCCTTAGAGGAAGTGGCCAAGGTTGGCAACTGGACATCCGAACAAGATCTGCATTCCAAAACCTGTGAGGCCATGCTGGAGCTACCAACAGCACAAACAATTGCTCCATGATGATTTTGGAGATCACTCTTGGAAGAAGAACTACAGGCGGGAAAATATAAGCAGGTTGATAACACCAAGGAAGTGTCAATGCATCCACTGCTTCCGCCTGAGGATCCCTGGCCTGGACAGGTACCTGGGAAGTTTTTTGTTTAGATGAGATGCCATCAGATCTATTTCTGGAAGCCCCCACATCTGAACAATTTGAGAAAACACATCTGGGTGGAGAGACCATTCTCCCGGATGTAAAGTCTGATGACTGAGGTAAACCGCTTCCCAATTGTCTATACCTGGGATATGAACCTCAGAAATTAGACAAGAACTGGATTCCACCCAAACAAGTATCCGAGATACTTCTTTCATAGCTTGAGGATTGTGAGTCCCACCCTGATGATTGACATATGCCACAGTTGTGATATTGTCTGTCTGAAAACAAATGAACGGTTCTCTCTTCAACAGAGGCCAAAACTGAAGAGGCCTGAGAATCGCACGGAGTTCCAAAATATTGATTGGTAATCACGCCTCTTGAGATTTGTACTTTAGATAATTTTATTTAATTTTATTTAATTGGAGTTAATTTAGGGAATTAATTTAATTATAGTGTAGTGTTAGGTGTAATTGTAACTTAGGTTAGGTTTTATTTTAAAGGTATATTTGTATTTATTTTAGCTAGTTAGTTTTAAATAGTTAATAACTATTTAATAACTATTCTACCTAGTTAAAATAAATACAAAGTTGCCTGTAAAATAAAAATAAACCCTAAGCTAGCTACAATGTAACTATTAGTTATATTGTAGCTATCTTAGGGTTTATTTTATAGGTAAGTATTTAGTTTTAAATAGGAATAATTTATTTAATGATAGGAATATTTATTTAGATTTATTTAAATTATATTTAAGTTAGGGGGTGTTAGGGTTAGACTTAGGTTTAGGGGTTAATAAATTTAATATAGTGGTGGTGGTTTAGGGGTTACACACTTTATTTAGTTGCGTCTGGGTCCGTGAGTGTCGGTTTAGGGGTTAATAAGTTTATTAGAGTGGCGGTTGGCTCCGGGAGCGGTGGTTTAGGGGTTAATAAGTTTATTAGAGTGGTGGTGGGCTCCGGGAGTGGCGGTTTAGGGGTTAATAAGTATAATGTAGGTGGCGGCGTTGTAGGGGTGTTTAGACTCTGGGTATATGTTAGGGTGTTAGGTGTAAACGTTACTTTTATTCTTCCATAGGAATCAATGGGATATCGGGCAGCAGCGAACATAAGCTTTCGCTGATTTCAGACTCCCAATGATTCCTATGGCATCCGCCGCCTCCAGGGTGGCGGATTGAAAACCAGGTATGCTGGGCCGGAATAGTGCCAAACCTACCTGGTAGACATTTGATAACTTGCAAAACTAGTCAGATTGTGCTGAATTTGCATTCAGAACATTTGTAATGATGTAAGCATCGATATGTGTCGGACTGAGTCCGGCGGATCGTATGTTACGTCACAACATTCTACTTTTGCCGGTCTGTAGGGTTTGATAACTAAGGGGAATCAGGCTCGCCACAAATACTCTGCGGAATTCCAGCGTATTTGCGGTTGACGGCTTGATAAATAGATGCCAATGTCATGGACACTGAATCTATCTGGAAACCTAAAAAGGTTACCCTTGTCTGAGGAATCAAAGAACTTTTTGGTAAATTGATCCTCCAACCATGTCTTCGAAGAAACAACACTAGTTGATTCGTGTGAGATTCTGCAGAACATAAAGACTGAGCGAGTACCAAGATATCATCCAAATAAGGAAATATCGCAATACCCCGCTCTCTGATTACAGAGAGTAGGGCACCTAGAACCTTTGAAAAGATTCTTGGAGCTGTTTCTAGGCCAAAAGGAAGAGCAATAAATTGGTAATGCTTGTCTAGAAAAGAGAATCTCAGGAACTGATAGTGATCTGGATGAATCGGAATATGAAGATATGCATCCTGTAAGTCTATTCTGGACATATAATGCCCTTGCTGAACAAAAGGCAGAATAGTCCTTATAGTCACCATTTTGAAAGTTGGTACTCTTACATATCTATTCAAAATCTTTAGATCCAAAACTGGTCTGAATGTATTTTCTTTCTTTGAGACAATGAATAGATTTGAATAAAACCCCAGACCCTGTTTCTGAAACGGAACTGACATGATTACCCCTGATAACTCCAGGTCTGAAACACACTTCAGGAAAGCCTGAGCCTTTACCGGGTTTACCGGAATGCGTGAGAGAAAAAATCTTCTCACAGACGGTCTTACTCTGAATCCTATTCTGTACCCCTGAGACACAATACTCTGAATCCAATGATTTTGGAACAAATTGATCCAAACATCTTTGAAAAATTTTAATCTGTCCCCTACCAGCTGAGCTGGAATGAGGGCCGCACCTTCATGCGGACTTGGGGGCTGGTTTTGATCTCTTAAATGGCTTGGATTTATTCCAATTTGAAGAAGGCTTCCAATTGAAAGCAGATTCCTTGGGGGAAGGATTAGGTTTCTGTTCCTTATTTTGTCGAAAGGAATGAAAACGGTTAGAAGCTTTAGATTTACCCTTAGGTTTGTTATCCTGAGGCAAAAAACTCCCTTCCCACCAGTAACAGTTGACATTATTGAATTCAACTGAGAACCAAATAATGTATTACCTTGGAAAGAAAGAGATAGCAATCTGGACTTAGAATTCATATCAGCATTCGAAGATTTGAGCCCCAAAGCTCTTCTAGCTAAAATATCTAAAGGCATAGATTTAACATCAATTTTGATAATATCAAAAATGGCATCACAAATGAAATTATTAGCATGTTGAATCAACTTAACAATGCTAGACAAATCATGATCCAATACTTGTTGCGCTAAAGTATCCAACCAAAAAGTTGAAGCAGCTGCAACATCAGCCAAAGAAATTGCAGGCCTAAGAAGATGACCTGAATATAAATAAGCTTTCCTTAGATAAGATTCAAGTTTCCTATTTAAAGGATCTTTAAAAGAAGTACTATCTTCTGTAGGAATAGTAGTACGTTTAGCAAGAGTAGAGATAGCCCCATCAACCTTGGGGATCTTTTCCCAAAACTCCAATCTAACTTCTGGCAAAGGATACAATTTTTAAAACCTTGAAGAAGGAATAAAAGAAGTACCAGGCTTATTCCATTCCTTCCTTAGAAATCATATCAGAAATAGCATCAGGAACTGGAAAAACTTCTGGAATAACCACAGGAGGTTTATAAACGTTAATTTAAACATTTACTAGTTTTAATATCAAGAGGACTAGTTTCCTCCATATCCAATGTAATCAACACTTCTTTTAACAAAGAACGAATATACTCCAATTTAAATAAATAAGAGGATTTGTCAGTGTCAATATCTCAGGCAGGATCTTCTGAATCAGATAGATCCTCATCAGAGAAGGATAATTCAGTATGCTGCCAGTCATTTGAATTTTCATAAATCTTATGAGAAGCTTTGAAAGACCTTTTACATTTATTAGAAGGCGGAATGGCAGACAAAGCCTTCTGAATAGAATTAGATGTTGAGGGAACAGCAACAGGTTATGAACTACTACTGATGGATACATTATCTGCATATAAAAGTTTATCATGACAACTATTACAAACCACAGCTGGAGGTATAACCTCCACAAGTTTACAACAAATGCACTTAGCTTTGGTAGAACTGTTATAAGGCCGCAGGGTTCCAACAGTGATTTCTGAGACAGGAACAGATTGAGACATCTTGCAAATGTAAGAGAAAAAAACAACATATAAAGCAAAATGATCAATTTCCTAATAAGGCAGTTTCAGGAATGGGAAAAAATGCAAACAGCATAGCCCTCTGACATAGAAAAAGGCAGGAGGCAAAAAAGAATGGGGTCTTAAATAATGAAAATATTTGGCGCCAAGTATGACGCTCGACAAACAGAAAAAATATTTTTGGGCGCCAAAAACGTCCGGAAACAATACACTCGCGTCATAGATGACGCAACCTTGTGAAAGGAACCAGCGTCAAATAAGACGCTGGAAATTACGAATTTGCGTCAACGAACGTAACTTCACGGCAAAAAAATCTTGCGCCAAGAATGAAGCAATAAACATTAGCATTTTGCGCCCTCGCGAGCCTAATTCTGCCCGCAAATTTTTAAAATGACAGTCAATTGAAAAAAGACTACACCCCAGGTAAGAAATAAATTTTCCTTAAAAAATGCATTTCCCAGAAATATACTGAAAACCTGAATCATGGCATATATTTAAAACTTTATATAAATACATTAAGTGCCAAACCATAGCTGAGAGTGTCTTAAGTAATAAAAACATACTTACCTGAAGACACCCATCCACATATAGCAGATAGCCAAACCAGTACTGAAACGATTATCAGTAGAGGTAATGGAATATGAGAGTATATTGTCGATCTGAAAAGGGAGGTAGGAGATGAATCTCTACGACCGATAACAGAGAACCTATGAAATAGATCCCCGTGAGGAAAACCATTGCATTCAATAGGTGATACCCCCTTCACCTCCCTCTGACATTCACTGTACTCTGAGAGGAAACGGGCTTCAAAAAAGCTGAGAAGCACAATCTTAGCACAAACTTACTTCACCACCTCCATAGGAGGCAGAGTTTGTAAAACTGAATTGTGGGTGTGGTGAGGGGTGAATTTATAGGCATTTTGAGGTTTGGGAAATTTTGCCAATTGTATATCCCATACGTCGCTAGCTCATGGAATCTTGCCAATTAATTGAAATAAAGGGTTATCCTCATATAAATAAGGGCCTTTAATTGTTTTATCTAGATTGTAAGTTCCCACAGGAATAGGGCCCTCAATCCCCCCTGTATTTGTCTGTACATTTTTGTCTTATATTGTATTGTTACTCCGTTTTACTTTTATCTTTGTACCCATAGGCAGGGCTGTGGAATCTGTTGGAGCTTTATAAATAAAGAATAATAATAATGCATGTGTGTAACTTTGATCTTGACATAGGGGTTCCCATGAGCCTCTGTTCAAATAAATGTACATCTATTCATGCCAGGGGGGAAATTAAGTATTGCTTTCAGCAGAATAGTGCTTATTTCTACACAATGGAATACCACAATGTAAATATGTGTCAAATGCAGGGACCTATGGCAATAAAATCCTTTTTCTTTCTACTAAATGTATCATCTGCACCACCTCCCTATAGAACATTATCTATGGTTCCTAAAATAAACATGCAGTTGTGTTTAAGCAGTCATCTGATCACTTTCTACCAATAATAGATCAGCTGCAGGCTGGAAAGGACTCTTTCCAATGGTATTAATTAATTTTACTATAGTCTAACTGAAGCAAAGTTAGGATTCTCAGGCACAGATAACAAACATGAAAATAGTAAATCTATTACACAACTTCAATGCCAAAACAAGCTGGAGGATTTACAGAACAGATCATATAGTTATAACATTGGTTTGGATGGCCAAGCAGAATCAGTAAAAATGCCCTTGGCATTTGCATTTTGTACTTTCATAATTAAGGAAGGCAAACCATGCAACACCAAGACAGAGCTGGCATTTCACAGGGCTGGTACATAGAGGGTACATAATTAATTTGTGCTTTTTTAAAGTGAAATTACTCTTATATTGGGTCCTCTAGTTGGGTATCAGCATAGTCTTGTGGGAAATTTTAAACTGCTGAACTTTAATCTTTGAAACTTCTTTCTGATATTGGACTCAGTTTTGGCACAAAAGGGAAGTGTGTTTTTCAAGTGATCACAATCCAAAATGGATATGGCATCTAAAATCTCACAGCCACAAATGAATTTTCAATAGAAACATTCTCAAAAAACATGTTTTTTATTCTTAAATACGTATCAGCATAGAAGCTGGGGATCCAACCTAAACTAACATAAACAATGGCCCTTTCATAATACTTAAGGTTACAGTATAATTCTTTTGAATTACCCCGTTGTTCAGTGTGTAAGGGAAATACTCATTTATATATGTGAGGTTAACCTTTTGTAATCTGAATCCATTTTGATCACTGGTAAACAATATAAATGCCTTTTTATCATAGGCATCATGGGTACACTGAGCATGGTTGCCTGATGATTATATTGACACTTTTAATATTTTAAATGTATTTTTTGTTTCAATATTTCTAATTACTGCTTGAAAAAGCAAAGCTTTACTGTCTGGCAAGATTTACATCTGAAATCAAGAAGAACATAAAGGGGTAGATTTACCAAGCAGCGGATGCTGCAATCTACCCCATTGCTCCTGGCTCGCTGGAAACAATAGTTAAGAAGCAGCGGTTGTAAGAAGTTAAGAAGCTTCTCCTTAACTCATACATCACCTCTGAGGTGGCGGACAGCGATCATACCGATCAGATACGATCGGGATGATTGACACCCCCTGCAAGTGGCCGATTGGCCGTAAATGTGCAGGGGGCAGCATTGCACAAGCATTTTACCAGAAATGCTTGTGTAATGTTAAATGCGGACAGCATATGCTGTTGGCATTTAGCAATGCCGGGCGGACATGATGCACTGCAGCATTTCCTTTTAATATAAAACTATCGGCCCTTATGGCTTTTTATAAGAAGGAAATGACAGCAACTTTTAACAGTTCTCACACTGTAAACAATGAAACTGCTCCATTGCAATATTGTATTTGTAGCCTCAAAAATGTTGAGCAAATGGGATTTTTGTGACCAGACTTTCACAAGGAAACGCGTCTTCGTGACTGGGATTTCAAAGGAGATTGAGCCTTCCTGACTGTGTTTCAATAATGCAGGAGCAACAACTGAAAACTGCACATTTGTTAACAGGTTTTGATTTTGTGGTCACAAAGATGTGATCTTGTTTGATCTTGGTCATGAAGTTGTGATCCTATATGACGGCTCAGTTATAAAGACACCTGTACTGAAAGCGACAATCGTAACAATGAGAGCGTGAATTTAGAACAAGCATTTACAGAAAGTGTACAGAAAGTGATTGCAGGCGGGTTATGTGAAAGTGATGAATAAAGGTTTAATGTACAGTATCTATGGGGGCAATTTATCTAGGGCTGAATGGGGGCAATTTATCAAGGGCTGAATGGCCCCTGATGCCCCTGTTTCCGTGCAAGCCTTCAGGCTCGCCAGAAACAGCTGTTAATAAGCAGCTGTCTTAAGACCGCTGTTCCTTAACCAATCCGCCGCCTCTGAGGCTGCTATCTGCAATCAACCCGATCAGATACGATCAGGTTGATTGACACCCCCTGCTAGCGGCCGATTGGCCGCAAATCTGTAGGGGGCAGCATTGTACAAGCAGTTTACCAGAACTGCTTGTGCAATGTTAAATGCCGACAGCGTATGCTGTCAGCATTCAACGATCTAGGGCGGACATGATCACTACAGCAAATCATGTCCTCCTGCCATTTGGTAAATCGGCCCCTATGTATGCAATTACACATTTAAAATGTCACCTGTGGCAATGTACAACAAAATAGAATCAATGTAAATGGTCTTGGACTACAAATATGTAAAAAAAAGGCCTGTTCTGGACTTTATCAAGTGCCTGTAAGTGTTGAAGTGTCAAATGGTCTTATACACCTGTTGAAAAGTATGAAGCAAATTGATCGCGAGTTCTGAGAAAATTTCACCCTCATGTTGAAAATGCCTTTTTTTTACTAGCTGAAAATATGCATGCAGCCAAAAACATGCTATTGTAATCACAAAGAAACGTAAAGTACCCCCCCCGCAAAATTTCTGGAGCCAGCCCTGACAGTGCAAAGCTGAAGAAGGGGTCAGACAGCTGGTGCAATAAATGGAGTTAATCAAGGGACCTGGTTATTCAATCTCTGTACAAGTTGCTCAAATATCTCTTACAGCTGTGTGCAGTAATTATTTAATTAACATTTACAAATTAGTCACAAATAAAATACAATTCTGAGCGCCCCACTGAGATAACTGAAAAAAGGATATATGGGGAGTAGGTGTCAATGCTGCACTAGAGCCTGGGTTGCTGCCATACACCTATCACGGCTCTGAACACCGGATATAAACTGTATAGAAAAAAAGAAAGGAAAACAGGCGCAACACCTCTAAGTGCAATATGTATGTAAAAAACATTTATTAACACATCAATGATTAAAAACTAACAAGGATAACCTCAACATAAATGAGGTATGACAAAAGCGCTTGGGAACCGTCCAGGTCTCTCAGATTAAATCCCTTTATGTCCGTTCAGCAGTGCATACAAAGTACATCGATAGCGTGTCCAGATATTACAGACACCAAACAAATGTGCAGGCTGTTCCCAGGATCACCATACATTGAGTCCAGTTCGTAAGGTAATTTACAAATTAGTGTATTGTTATAAACTGTTTCAAAATGTTTGTAAGTTTTTTTTATTTTTCTTGCAGGTATGATAAATCAGTGGTCAATAATCTTCTCTCATAATGTCTTCTCGTGTGCAGCCACCAATGGAGGGTAGCACAAGTTATTATTAATAAAGTCATGGAGATAGATACTTTTACCAGATTGTGGCAAATTTATGGTAAATGTATATTTTCTCTTGTTGTGGTTACTTATTTAGGGTTATTTTTCATGTATATCAGGTAAACGTACGGTTTCATAATTTTATATCTAAATAATGATTTACATTAATTATGGCTCATGCACAAATTATTTGCTACAATGTACGGGGCATTTTGTCTCCGGTGAAGATAATAAAGGCATTATTAGTCTGCAAGATGCACATCTTACTGCACATTTAAAACTGAAGTGATTGTAGGGAGATAACCTCATCTTTACTAAAGCTCAAGTTTGTAAGAGAGGAGGGGCAATAATATTCATAAAGAGATTACATTATTGTAGATACATATATCAGTTTAGATGGGAGGTATACCATCCCCTTAAAGGGACAGTAGTCACAATAAATATTCATGATTCAGTTAAAGCATATAATTATTTACACATTTCTAATTTACTTCTGTTAATAAATGTGTGCACGTGTCTTTAGTAGTCTATGGCAGTAGTTTTTGCAACTATGTCTAATATTGTTATAAATATTGTTGCAAACACTGCTGCCAGATGGCTAATGATACATGCGCGCTCCTGAACTCACCTAGGTTTACTCTTTAACAAATGATACCAGGACAACTAAGCAAAACTAAAAACAAAAATAAATTGGAAAAAAATAATTAAATTGCACTTTCCCAATCAGTTTAATTTTAAAGGGACAGTGTACTGAAAGATTTTTCTCCCTTAATGTGTTTGAAATTACTTAAACAATGTATGATATATTGCTTTTTTAGGTTTATTTTCATATATAAAATTGCTGTTTTTGTTCTTTGAAACCACAAGCTATTAAAATAGGATGAGCTTGCAGGGAAGTCAAATTTTCTTATTTTATTACTTTCTGTACACACACATCATTCATTATATTATCTCTGGTCTGTATACCAAAGCCCAATACATAGGGCCAGATGTTCAATGTTCAAGACCTCTCCGCTCAGGTGAGATGATCTAAAATGATCCTCCAGTTCTGCGAGATCCCTAGTGAAATTTTCAAAAGGCAGAATTTGCTATACATCTCTAAGGGGTGTTCCCCGCAATTCTGTATGTAAAGGACAAGCCCAGTGCAATATAACACTGCATGACATCAGAGTTCTGCTGCATTTATACTTTTTGATTTGTTTTTAATATAACTTTAAACTTTTATTTAAACGTTGCTGTTTATTTTGTATACAGCAGTGTATTTAGTATTGAGATTTTACAAATTCTTATTATGCCTTCACAGTTTCTGTGTAACTTTAACAAATTAGTCTCATACTTTGTATATTTATGTGCAACGTTAGTAAATTACATTGCACTTTGCATTTCTTTTATTTAAATCAAAATTGAAAAACTTTTAGCTTAAGTTTCCAAGAGAACTTAATTAATTTTTATGGACCAGATAATCAAGCATTCTCTAGTTTGGAGAGAGATTATAGTGCAGACTTCAAAGTAGCCAAATTCACTGAATTTTATAAGAAAATCGGAGGAACCTGGAAGTCTCAAAGAGATTTGTGCCTTCCTTAGAAGTAATAAAGCTCTCTGGGATACAAAATGTCACATGGGAGAGAAGGTAACTGGAGAACACCTGTATCTGATATAAAGGCTTAGTTTGCCTCAATTACAAGATAAACCAAAATGTTTTCACTACAATTTAAATTGCTTTTGTCTATATTTTGTATACATTACTTTTCTGTTAGTTAACATAAGTGTATTGTGAATTTTGAGCAAACTTCACCTGCATACAGCTGGTAAGATAATTCAGTAAGTCCAGCTTGTTTAAAATGCTTACAAATTTTCACACAAGTTTTGAGAGAGTTTCAGACATACCTTTTGGAATTCCCATGACCCTCCCACTTTCTGAAACAGTCAGTTTTAATGTAATTTGTAAAAGATACACAGAAATATACAAAGTATTAACCTAATTTGTTGAAGTAACACAGAAACTTTAAAAACATAATTAGAATTTGTAAAATCACTGTTAGATCTAAATGTATTCAAATATAAATTTCAATATAAATGATGAAGTGGAAATCTTAAATGCAATAATATGGAAAGGGCTAAAATACAATGCACAAAGTGTAAGTGTAACAATACTCTCATATCATGCAGTGCTATATTGCACTGGGCTTGTCTCTGCTTCACATACATAAATGAGAAAGATCTTGCAGTGCTAGAGAGTCCTGCTCTTTTTCTTTTGAGCATTCAGTGAGTTTAACCCCTGTGAACTCTGAACTACTATTTATCTTCAAGCTGGATAATCCTTTGTATATCAGGGCCTCAGAGAGAACAAATGAAAATTAACATCATATTGCTTATCTCTCCTATCTCCCACTGGGAGTGTAATTTCTTCTGCTGGATATGCTTACACTTCTTTTCTATAGCCTATACTTAATGGGACAGCAAAATCAAAATTTAGCTTAGACAGATTTGATAAATCATGATGTTTTAAACAGCATCCCAACAGCATCTTTTATCAATGTTGCTTAGTTCTCCTTCTATCATTTCTTAAAGAATAACCCTAGGTGATTTCAGAAGTGCACACATGTCTTTAGCCATCTTACGCTAATACCTTACTCTTCAACAAATGATACCAAGAGAACACACACACACACATATATATATATATATATATATATATATATCTTATAGGATAAGGTCACATTTTTTGGGGGACTACAGTCCCTGATATATATCTAAGTACCAGCGCAGATTAATTCAATTTGGTTCTTTGGTTTCTAATTTAAAAATCCATTGGACTTCTACATCCAACAGTTTCCTATATCTGTCTCCCCCTCTTTTGTTTAAAGGGATATAATCAATTGCTTGAAAGGTCAAGGCATTCTTTCTCTCAGGATGGAGATTGAAAAGTTTTGCCACTGGGGTCTTAGGGGGATCTCTATCAATCGATGTCAGATGCTCACGTATCCTATCTTTTAAATTTCTACTTGTTGACCCTGTGTATTGTTTACCACGTATATTACATGTAATTAGGTAAATAACATATTCAGAACAACAGTCAAGTCTATATTTGATTTTATGTATAGAGTTGTTCGTAGTTGATGTTATTATGTTACCTATTTTACAATGAATACATACATTACAATGTCTGCCACAACAACAAAAAACTTTTCTGGCTAGCCATGTTTCCCTAGTTTGAGTTTCTGGATTGTACACATACTTCATCAGACGGCTTCCAATGGTGGCCGCTCTTTTTGGAATAAATTTAACTCCCTTCTCTAAAATATTTTTACACTGGGAGTCAGGGGTCAAGATCTCCAAGTTTTTGCTTACAATAGTTTTAATTTTTCCAAACCGATTACTAAATTGTGTAATACATTTTATATCCTCTAGGGATTCTGTCTTTTTCTCATTTTTTGTTGTTTCGATAGTAAATTTTTTCTATCTAATTTTCTGACTTTATGTCTCAACTGAAGGAGGGATTCTTTGTTATAACCTCTTTTTTCTAGTCTGTTGACAAGGTCCACGGAATGTTTATCATAGCTCTCTATATCAGTACATATTCTCCTGATTCAAATTAGTTGCCCCTTAGGGATACCAATTTTTAGATGTTTAGAATGACAGGAGTCTGCTCTCAAGATGGTATTTCCTGCAATTTTCTTTCTACAGAGTTCTGTGAGAATTCTTCCATTCTCCCCTTTCAGTAGAATATCAAGTTATTCTATAGTATCTTTAGTTAGTTGGTACGTAAATTTTAAATTTTAAATCAACAAATGCTCTAGCTTGATCTTCTGATCCTGACCAAATAATTATCAAATCATCAATGTATCTTAAATATGATTTGATGAAGCTGCTATGGATATTCTGCTCACCATATATGTAAAAAGACTCAAACCAGTCCAAGAATAAATTTGCGTATGAGGGGGCAAATTTTGCCCCCATGGCTGTACCGCATACTTGTAAATAGTAGTTTGAGTCGAACATAAAGAAATTATGGGTGAGCAGAAATACAAGTACTTCCAACACAAACTAGATCAGTTCATCTAGGAAATCACTCTTAAGCTGTAGGTGGTACTTAACTGCCTTAATTCCCAATTCATGGGGGATACACAAATAGAGTGACGACGCATCTATTGTTAACCAGCTAAAAGTACTTTCCCAGATTTGACTGTCCATTTTATTTATTACATGTGTGGTATCCTTAACAAAACTAGGTATCATTTGGACAAATGGTTGAAGGATATTGTCTAGCCATTCTCCAAGATGTTCACTCATTGAACCTACCCCTGATACTATTGGACATGCCGGGGGACACACATAGCTTTTAGTCCAGTATACCCAAATATTCCCCTCAGTCCAATAGTTTTCTTGTATGTTATTATGTCATTTAATTGGTTGATTGCCTGCTTGTGGTAGTTGTTTGTGTCCTGGATTACTATAGATCCACCATTGTCAGCTGGGGTGATTGTTATGTTTTTATTCTTTTCTAAATGTTGTAGCGCTTCCCTCTGTTTGTATGTGAGGTTAGATTTATAGTTACATTGTTGGTTAGTTGGTTAACTTTATGTGTTGATGTAATCTGCAAACAATATAAAAACACAGAAGCGCCACATGGCCCAATATTGTTTGATACAAATGAAGGTATTAAGTGTGATGGATACACTCACATATAGTAAAGCACCCCTAGTGGTGCAGAAGGAGCAGTCTGGGATCAATATCAGTCACCCAGAAGACTGGCCTCCGGTGAGTATTCAGTAATCTGCTATCAGTGTGCCTCTCTGGCAGCGATCAGGTATCCAAAAGCAGTTATTGTCCGCGGTGTGTGCCCCTGGGTGCACTTTGCATACTGGGGCCGCTGGCCAGCTAATCCTGGGTGGCTAGCAGTCCTTGACATGTTCAGACAGAAAACCTCCTTCCTTTACCCCTGATCCCAGGCATGAAAATACGACACAAACACAACCTGCTGTCTTCCTTCCTCTCAGGCAACAAGATGATGACTGAGGTAGAGAGAGAGCTGGGGTATATTTTTTTGTATATTATTTTTTTATATATATATATGTGTATATGTATGTATTCATCAGCATAACATAGAAGTGAGAATGTGTTCAATTTATACATACAAACATAGTCAAAACAAATTAATTGGACAAGCAAAACCTGTGTGTAATCAGTGAATTCAAAAAACATATAGGCATTGGAATGGAACGCAAGCCTTGCGTTCCATTCAGAGTGAAAAACCGGAAGTGCTATGTATCTAAGCACTACCGGTGTGCGAATGTCAAAATAATATATTATCAAACTTTCAGCATATAACATTTGCAAATATTAAAATGTGATATATTTTGTAGCATTGATCTTAACTTAATACTGTTGTGCCGTTTCCAAAGGTGAATCAACCCGTGCTTTTTTACAATACTAACATCATACATCGTATATGTGAAAGCAAAAAAAAATACAAAAAATATATAGGATCCACTTAACGCATTAAGTTCACATCAGTAATTCCTGCCTGTATTATACCCAAATGTGTGACCGATGTTTGATTCGGGCATATTCTCCCAGGTCTGTCTCGTCCACCTCAGAATACTCGTGTGTGCGGAACTACCGCTGGTTGCCATGGGAACCCGGGTAAACATAAACACTTGTGCACTTTTTCTACGGTGTCTGAGACAGCTCAAAACGCTTCGGTCTAATGGTTGTGAGTACCAACCGGGAGAGATACATGCTCCATATTCCAGAGGTCAACCCCATTTGGAATGTCACAGAATGTTAAAACAGTATATACATAAAAAACTTTTTATATACAAAGAGAACATATTTAGATAGACTCTTAATATGTTAGAAGTAGTGCCATTTCATTATTTATGGTACTATCGAAGTGAGAGCTTGTCCAATTAATTTGTTTTGACTATGTTTGTATGTATAAATTGAACACATTCTCACTTCTATGTTATGCTGATGAAGGGGAAGATATCCCTGAAAACGTTACATCAATAAAACAAACCTTTGGTTTCACTTGGATTGAGAAAGACCTGTGAGTGCATTTACTTTTCTATGATTATATATATATATATATATATATATATATATATACACATATAGTTGGTATAGTTCCACTGGTCTGAACACCTTATTCATCCGAATCATTCATTCAATCATTCATTCAATGACATATATCTTAAGGATATCACACATGGTTTAACAAGGGTGCCCCCTATCTTTTCTGTTGGACTAGGTCTCGATGTGTCTTTTCTTGAAACATATCTATATAGTTGTTACGAGAGTGTATGAGGTAAAATGTACTTTTGGTTCTAAGATGTTTATTCATACCCTTATGTACACATATATCAGTTGTTTGTCTTTCAGAGCCATCTAAAAGTTGTTCAAGTACCTGTTCCGTTATAGCATCTTCAAAATTTAAGTCTACATCTACATCAATAGCACTTATTAAATGTAAATTAGAAGGTGAACTCTCATTAGTTCCCTCTACCAAAATTGATGGTGGGTTAGAAAGATGGCTCTCAGTGGCCTAGATTTAGAGTTGGGCAGTAGCCGTCAAAACCAGCGTTAGAGGCTCCTAACGCTGGTTTTAGGCTACCGCCGGTATTTGGAGTCAGTCAGGAAAGGGTCTAACGCTCACTTTGCAGCCGCGACTTTTCCATACCGCAGATCCCCTTACGTCAATTGCGTATCCTATCTTTTTAATGGGATCTTTCTAACGCCGGTATTTAGAGTCGTGGCTGAAGTGAGCGTTAGAATTCTAACGGCAAAACTCCAGCCGCAGAAAAAAGTCAGTAGTTAAGAGCTTTCTGGGCTAACGCCGGTTTATAAAGCTCTTAACTACTGTGCTCTAAAGTACACTAACACCCATAAACTACCTATGTACCCCTAAACCGAGGCCCCCCCACATCGCCGCCACTCTATAAAAAATGTTTAACCCCTAATCTTCCGCTCCGTACACTGCCGCCAACTACGTTATCCCTATGTACCCCTAATCTGCTGCCCCTAACACTGCCGACCCCTATATTATATTTATTAACCCCTAATCTGCCCCCCACAACGTCACCTCCACCTGCCTACACTTATTAACCCCTAATCTGCCGTCCGCACGCCGCCGCCAGCTACATTATAGCAATGACCCCTAATCTGCTGCCCCTAATACCGCCGACCCCTATATTATATTTATTAACCCCTAATCTGCCCCCCACAACGTCGCCTCCACCTGCCTACACTTATTAACCCCTAATCTGCCGAGCAGACCGCACCACTATTATAATAAAGTTATTAACCCCTAATCCGCCTCACTCCCGCCTCAATAACCCTATAATAAATAGTATTAACCCCTAATCTGCCCTCCCTAACATCGCCGAGACCTAACTTCAAGTATTAACCCCTAATCTGCCGATCGGAGCTCACCGCTACTCTAATAAAATTTTTAACCCCTAAAGCTAATTTTAACCCTAACCCTAACACCCCCTAAATTAAATATAATTTTATTCTAACGAAATAAATTAACTCTTATTAATTAAATTATTCCTATTTAAATCTAAATATTACCTGTAAAATAAACCCTAAATACTTACCTGTAAAATAAACCCTAATATAACAATATAAATTATAATTATATTATAGCTATTTTAGGATTAATATTTATTTTACAGGCAACTTTGTATTTATTTTAACCAGGTACAATAGCTATTAAATAGTTAAGAACTATTTAATAGCTAAAATAGTTAAAATAATTACAAAATTACCTGTAAAATAAATCCTAACCTAAGTTACAATTAAATTACAATACCTACAATTATCTACAATTAAACCTAACACTACACTATCAATAAATTAATTAAATACAATATCTACAATTATCTACAATTAAACCTAACACTACACTATCAATAAATTATTTAAATAAAATATCTACAAATAAATACAATGAAATAAACTAACTAAAGTACGAAAAATAAAAAAGAACTAAGTTACAAAAAATAAAAAAATATTTACAAACATTAGAAAAATATTACAACAATTTTAAACTAATTACACCTACTCTAAGCCCCCTAATAAAATAACAAAGCCCCCCAAAATAAAAAATGCCCTACCCTATTCTAAATTAAAAAAAAGTTCAAAGCTCTTTTACCTTACCAGCCCTGAACAGGGCCCTTTGATTAGATTAGATTAGATTAGATTAGATTCGTTTTATTGTCATTGTACAAAGTAGGAAAACAGAGACAACGAAATTATACTTGAAAATCTAACCAATCCTATACACAGATAGCACTATAATGGTAAAACTAATAGATAGCAAAAAATTCAAGTGACTTGTGCAAAAAATTTCTATACCACAAAAGTAAGTACAATGCAAGTGTAATAAAGTGCAAGTGCAAAAAAAAATCAGTTCCATACAAAAAAGTATATATATGTGTAAAAAAATGTAATAAAAAATTAGTCATCTTGCACACATATGTGTACATTTGCACTATATATATGTTGTGAATCATGAGTGTTTTATATGAATCATATGTGTATTTTATATTATATGTGTTATGTGAATATAAAGTGAGGTGAAAAAGAACCATTAACAGGATAATCAATAAATTAAATTAAAACCATTAATTTAGCACTTTCTTCATTATAATAAAAAGATCTAATCATCAGAAGGATAAAAAATTAAAAAAGGCTATAAACATAAGAGAGATTTTTAAAAGTTATTATTTAGCAGAGTAATGGCTCTTGGAAAAAAACTATTCCGTAATCTAGCAGTTTTTCCTTTTAAGCTTCTATAACGTCTCCCAGATGGCAAAAGGGCAAATAGTCTGTTGCTAACATGGAAGGGATCATGAATAATTCGATAGGCCTTTAAAAGACTACGTCTGCTTTGAAGATCTTCAATGGTAGGTAACTGAGCACCTATGATACTGGGCGGTTTTAACTACCCGTTGCAGAGCTTTGCGGGGCATGCCCCAAAGAATTCAGCTCTTTTGCCTGTAACAGCTCGCATTCTATTGGCTGCTCCGATCAGCCAATAGAATGCGAGCTCAATCTGAATGGCTGATTGGATCAGCCAATCGGATTGAACTTGATTCTGATTGGCTGATTCCATCAGCCAATCAGAATATTCCTACCTTAATTCCGATTGGCTGATAGAATCCTATCAGCCAATCGGAATTCGAGGGACGCCATCTTGGATGGCGTCATTGAAAGGAACCGTCATTCGGCGAGTAGGCGTCGGTTGAAGAGGTTGGATCCGCGTCGGTTGGAAAGAAGATGGCTCCGCTCCGCTCCAGAAGAAAGAAGATTGAAGATGCGGCTTGATAGAAGACTTCATCCCGATGATGGACTTCCGACTTCAGCCGATGATGGATTTCTTCAGCCGCCGCTTGGATCCAGACTTCAGCCCGAGGATGGACGTCACTCTTCAGTCCCCCGCTTGGGCTTGAATCAAGACATCGGAGGCTCTTCTGGACAGATCGGGACCCGGTGAGGTGAAGACAAGGTAGGGAGATCTTCAAGGGCTTAGTGTTAGGTTTATTTAAGGGGGGTTTGGGTTATATTAGGGGTATGTGGGTGGTGGGTTGTAATGTTTGGGGGGGGTATTGTATGTGGTTTTTTTACAGGCAAAAGAACTGAATTCTTTGGGGCATGCCCCTTAAAGGGCCCTGTTCAGGGCTGGTAAGGTAAAAGAGCTTTGAACTTTTTTAATTTAGAATAGGGTAGGGCATTTTTTATTTTGGGGGGCTTTGTTATTTTATTAGGGGGCTTAGAGTAGGTGTAATTAGTTTAAAATTGTTGTAATATTTTTCTAATGTTTGTAAATATTTTTTTATTTTTTGTAACTTAGTTCTTTTTTATTTTTTGTACTTTAGTTAGTTTATTTCATTGTAGTTATTTGTAGGTATTGTATTTAAATAATTTATTGATAGTGTAGTGTTAGGTTTAATTGTAGATAATTGTAGGTATTGTATTTAATTAATTTATTGATAGTGTAGTGTTAGGTTTAATTGTAACTTAGGTTAGGATTTATTTTACAGGTAATTTTGTAATTATTTTAACTAGGTAACTATTAAATAGTTATTAACTATTTAATAGCTATTGTACCTGGTTAAAATAAATACAAAGTTGCCTGTAAAATAAAAATAAATCCTAAGATAGCTACAATATAATTATAATTTATATTGTAGCTATATTAGGGTTTATTTTACAGGTAAGTATTTAGCTTTAAATAGGAATAAGTTATTTAATAAGAGTTAATTTATTTCGTTAGATAAAAATTATATTTAACTTAGGGGGGTGTTAGGGTTAGAATTAGCTTTAGGGGTTAATACATTTATTAGAATAGCGGTGAGCTCCAGTCGGCAGATTAGGGGTTAATGTTTGAAGTTAGGTGTCGGCGATGTTAGGGAGGGCAGATTAGGGTTAATACTATTTATTATAGGGTTATTGAGGCGGGAGTGAGGCAGGTTAGGGGTTAATAACTTTATTATAATAGCGGCGCGGTCCGGTCGACAGATTAGGGGTTAATAAGTGTAGGCAGGTGGAGGCGACGTTGTGGGGGGCAGATTAGGGGTTAATTAATATAATATAGGGGTCGGCGGTGTTAGGGGCAGCAGATTAGGGGTACATAGGGATAATGTAAGTAGCAGCGGTTAACGGAGCGGCAGATTAGGGGTTAAAAAATATGCAGGTGTCAGCGATAGCGGGGGCGGCAGAATAGGGGTTAATAAGTATAAGGTTAGGGGTGTTTAGACTCGGGGTACATGTTAGAGTGTTAGGTGCAGACGTAGGAAGTATTTCCCCATAGAAAACAATGGGGCTGCGTTAGTAGCTGAACCCGGCTTTTTTGCAGGTGTTAGGTTTTTTTTCAGCTCAAATGGCCCCATTGTTTTCTATGGGGGAATCGTGCACGAGCACGTTTTTGAAGCTGGCCGCTTCCGTAAGCACCGCTGGTATCTAGAGTTGCAGTGGCGTTAAATTATGCTCTACGCTCCCTTTTTGGAGCCTAACGCACTGAAAACCCAGCCATTCTGTGAACTCTAAATACCAGCGGTATTTAAAAGGTGCGTGGGAAAAAAAGCATGCGTAGCTAACGCACCCCTTTGGCCACAGAACTCTAAATCTAGGCGAGTGTTTCCATCTACCATAGTTGAAAATGAATGGGAAAGTGGACTCTCATCATTTCTATCTACTGCTGATTGAGCATATCTATTCGAACTATCAGTAGATTGTATTTTCATAAAGTGTTTCTTTAATACCAATTTTCTCACAAAACTATTTACGTCAGTAATAGGGAGAAATAAATCAAAGTCTGTAGATGGGGAAAACCCCAATCCTTTTTCTAAGACTTCCACTTCTTGTTTATTCAACACTTGGTTAGATAAGTTCACTATGGTGCATATCTTCTTGTCGTTGGTTTGGTCTTGTTCTGTGGTTTTCCTGACATTTTTGTTTGTTTCTTAGGGTTCTCTTTCTTTTCTTTAGGACTAGATGAATCATTGTCACTTTGTCTATTCTGAGTCTTTGGTCTTGCTCCTAGGTGTTCTGAGTAACTTTGATTGTCATCAGCAAGTGGGCTTGGACTGGAGACTTCTAAGGATCTTTGTATAGGCGTTGACTACTTACAGAGAAATTTGAATCGGAAAAATTCACTTTTTTCTCCTTTTGTTGGTTTCCTTGTTTTCCATATTGCTTGTTTTGTTTTTGGGTGTTCTTAGAGTTTTGTCCCTTTTTGTTGGTGTATGTGTACGCATTACAGTTGTATACTATATCTAGGGCATAGTCCTGTTCGTCTCCAAGCATCTTATTATCTTTCCTAGATGTTAGATCCTGTTCTAGATCATCCAAATGTGTAGCTAATTCAGTATCATACTTGTATTACTCATGTGTTTGTAAGGGCAACATCTTTTGTTGTAGTTCTTTAATCTCCTCTAGTATTTTTGATCTTTTCATATTTTTGTTGTTTAGGAGCTTGTTCATCAATTTGAGTGAACATTCATTTAGTGTCTCATTCCATTTCCTCATGAATCCTTTTTATCATCTTTATCGACATTGGGGAATTTTTTCATCTGTAATCCCCTTGGAATTATTGCTGATTTTATATATTTGTCTATGTATATTATTTCATACAACAGTTTAAGTTCTTTTATTCTCAAGTTTTCCATATTGAGAAATAATTGGCGTAAGTCATATAGTTGTGACTGATTGGGTGATAGTTCGCCTTGTCTTTCTTTGAAAGTGAGTTTTCTATTGAAAATGTCTTCCAAGGCTTTCGATTGTGCCATAGTGTCAAATTTTTATTGTGCCTCTTGTTTATATAAGCCTAGATTTGGAGTTTTGTCGGTAACGACCCGAAAAACTAACGCCGTCTTTTTTCTGGCCGCACCATAAAAATAACTCTGGTATCGAGAGTCCACATAAAGGCTGCGTTAGGCTCCAAAAAAGGAGCGTAGAGCATTTTTAACGCAGCTTCAACTCTCGATACCAGAGTTGCTTACGGACGCGGCCAGCCTCAAAAACGTGCTCGTGCACGATTCCCCCATAGGAAACAATGGGGCTGTTTGAGCTGAAAAAAAACCAAACACCTGCAAAAAAGCCGCGTTCAGCTCCTAACGCAGCCCCATTGTTTGCTATGCGGTAACCCTTCCGACATCTGCACTTAACACTCTAACATGTACCCCGAGTCTAAACACCCCTAACCTTACACTTATTAACCCCTAATCTGCCGCCCCCGCTATCGCTGACCCCTGCATATTATTATTAACCCCAATCTGCCGCTCCGTAAACCGCCGCTACTTACATTATCCCTATGTACCCCTAATATGCTGCCCTAACATCGCCGACCCCTATATTATATTTATTAACCCCTAATCTGCCCCCCACAACGTCGCCTCCACCTGCCTACACTTATTAACCCCTAATCTGCCGAGCGGACCTGAGCGCTACTATAATAAAGTTATTAACCCCTAATCCGCCTCACTAACCCTATCATAAATAGTATTAACCCCTAATCTGCCCTCCCTAACATCGCCGACACCTAACTTCAATTATTAGCCCCTAATCTGCCGACCGAATCTCGCCGCTATTCTAATAAATGTATTAACCCCTAAAGCTAAGTCTAACCCTAATACTAACACCCCCCTAAGTTAAATATAATTTAAATCTAACGAAATTAATTAACTCTTATTAAATAAATTATTCATATTTAAAGCTAAATACTTACCTGTAAAATAAATCCTAATATAGCTACAATATAAATTATAATTATATTATAGCTATTTTAGGATTTATATTTATTTTACAGGTAACTTTGTATTTATTTTAACCAGGTACAATAGCTATTAAATAGTTAAAATAATTACAAATTTACCTGTAAAAGAAATCCTAACCTAAGTTTCAATTAAACCTAACACTACACTATCAATAAATTAATTAAATAAAATACCTACAATTACCTACAATTAACCTAACACTACACTATCAATAAATTAATTAAATACAATTGCTACAAATAAATACAATTAAATAAACTAGCTAAAGTACAAAAAATAAAAAAGAACTAAGTTACAAAAAATAAAAAAATATTTACAAACATAAGAAAAATATTACAACAATTTTAAACTAATTACACCTACTCTAAGCCCCCTAATAAAATAACAAAGCCCCCCAAAATAAAAAAATGCCCTACCCTATTCTAAATTACTAAAGTTCAAAGCTCTTTTACCTTACCAGCCCTGAACAGGGCCCTTTGCGGGGCATGCCCCAAGAAATACAGCTCTTTTGCCTGTAAAAAAAAACATACAATACCCAAGCCCCCCAACATTACAACCCACCACCCACATACCCCTAATCTAACCCAAACCCCCCTTAAATAAACCTAACACTAAGCCCCTGAAGATCATCCTACCTTGTCTTCACCATACCAGGTTCACCGATCGGTCCAGAAGAGCTCCTCCGATGTCCTGATCCAAGCCCAAGTGGGGGGCTGAAGAGGTCCATGATCCAGCTGAAGTCTTCATCCAAGCGGGGCAGAAGAGTTCTTCCATCCGATTGAAGTCTTCATCCAAGCGGCATCCATCCGGAGCGAAGCAGCAGCATCCTGAAGACCTCCACCGCGGAACATCCATCCTGGCCGACGACTGAACGACGAATGACGGTTCCTTTAAATGACGTCATCCAAGATGGCGTCCCTCGAATTCCGATTGGCTGATAGGATTCTATCAGCCAATCAGAATTAAGGTAGGAATATTCTGATTGGCTGATGGAATCAGCCAATCAGAATCAAGTTCAATCCGATTGGCTGATCCAATCAGCCAATCAGATTGAGCTTGCATTCTATTGGCTGATCGGAACAGCCAATAGAATGCAAGCTCAATCTGATTGGCTGATTGGATCAGCCAATCGGATTGAACTTGATTCTGATTGGCTGATTCCATCAGCCAATCAGAATATTCCTACCTTAATTCCGATTGGCTGATAGAATCCTATCAGCCAATCGGAATTCGATGGACGCCATCTTGGATGACGTCCCTTAAAGGAACCGTCATTCTTCAGTTCGACGTCGCCGGAGGAAGATGGGTCCGCGGTGGAGGTCTTCAGGATGGAGCCGGTCGTCATCGGATGAAGATAGAAGATGCCGCTTGGATCAAGATGGTTGCCGGTCCGGATCGCCTCTTCTTCCCGGATAGGATGAAGACTTTGGAGCCTCTTCTGGACCTCTTCAGCCATCGGATGATGGATCGCCAACCCCCGCTTGGGTTGGATGAAGATTTTGGAGCCAGGACCGATCAGTGATACCTGGTGAGGTGAAGACAAGGTAGGAAGATCTTCAGGGGCTTAGTGTTAGGTTTATTTAAGGGGGGTTTGGGTTAGATTAGGGGTATGTGGGTGGTGGGTTGTAATGTTGGGGGGGGTATTGTATGTTTTTTTTTACAGGAAAAAGAGCTGAACTTTTTGGGGCATGCCCCGCAAAGGGCCCTGTTCAGGGCTGGTAAGGTAAAAGAGCTTTTAACTTTATTAATTTAGAATAGGGTAGGGCATTTTTTATTTTGGGGGGCTTTGTTGTTTTATTAGGGGGCTTAGAGTAGGTGTAATTAGTTTAAAATTGTTGTAATATTTTTCTTATGTTTGTAAATATTTTTTTATTTTTTGTAACTTAGTTCTTTTTTATTTTTTGTACTTTAGTTAGTTTATTTAAATGTATTTATTTGTAGATATTGTATTTAATTAATGTATTGATAGTGTAGTGTTAGGTTTAATTGTAGGTATTTGTAGGTAGTTTATTTAATTAATTTATTGATAGTATAGTGTTAGTTTTAATTGTAACTTAGGTTAGGATTTATTTTACAGGTAAATTTGTAATTATTTTAACTATTTTAGCTATTAAATAGTTCTTAACTATTTAATAGCTATTGTACCTGGTTAAAATAAATACAAAGTTACCTGTAAAATAAATATAAATCCTAAAATAGCTACAATGTAATTATAATTTATATTGTAGCTATATTAGGGTTTATTTTACAGGTAAGTATTTAGCTTTAAATAGGAATAATTTATTTAATAAGAGTTAATTTATTTCGTTAGATTAAAATTATATTTAAGTTAGGGGGTGTTAGTGTTAGGGTTAGACTTAGCTTTAGGGATTAATCCATTTATTAGAATAGCGGTGAGCTCCGGTCGGCAGATTAGGGGTTAATAATTGAAGTTAGGTGTCGGCGATGTTAGGGAGGACAGATTAGGGGTTAATACTATTTATTATAGGGTTAGTGAGGCAGATTAGGGGTTAATAACTTTATTATAATAGCTGTGCGGTCCACTCGGCAGATTAGGGGTTAATAAGTGTAGGCAGGTGGAGGCGACGTTGTGGGGGGGCAGATTAGGGGTTAATAAATATAATATAGGGGTCGGCGGTGTTAGGGGCAGCAGATTAGGGGTACATAAGGATAATGTAGCTGGCGTCGCTTTGCGGTCGGCAGATTAGGGGTTAATAAGTGTAGACAGATGGAGGCGACGTTGAGGGGGGCAGATTAGGGGTTAATAAATATAATACAGGGGTCGGCGGTGTTAGGGGGAGCAGATTAGGGGTACATAAGGATAACGTAGGTGGCGGTCGGCAGATTAGGGGTTAAAAAAATTTATTCGAGTGTCGGCGATGTGGGGGGACCTCGGTTTAGGGGTACATAGGTAGTTTATGGGTGTTAGTGTACTTTAGAGTACAGTAGTTAAGAGCTTTAGAAACTGGCGTTAGCCCAGAAAGCTCTTAACTACTGACTTTTTTCCTGCGGCTGGAGTTTTGTCGTTAGATGTCTAACGCTCACTTCAGAAACGACTCTAAATACCGGAGTTAGAAAAATCCCATTGAAAAGATAGGATACGCAATTGACGTAAGGGATTCTGCGGTATGGAAAAGTCGTGGCTGAAAAGTGAGCGTTAGACCCTATTTTGAGTGACTCCAAATACCGGCGGTAGCCTAAAACCAGCGTTAGGAGCCTCTAACGCTGGTTTTCACGGCTACCGCCAAACTCTAAATCTAGGCCATAGAGAATTCTTATAACATATTTGTTTGTTGTTCATAAAGAATTTTTCAACCTTGTAGTGTATACAGAGCGTATCTATTGGTTATTTATCCACACACAGTGAAATCCTCTTATCCGTAGCAGAGGAATTACCACACACCCTGTTATACACAGAAAAAAGGACAGTCCGTTATATTGCCAACTATATACCTGGTTTTTCTTTCCAGTCTTTACCCTTGGTAGTGAGTGTTTAGCCACACAAACAAAAACTGCACTTACAACGCATATTAAGATAATATAATATTTTTATTTGTGCAAAAAATGAGGCAAACACTAATAGACAGACTTTGTTCAAGTTAATATTCACTGATTGTAAGTGAGAAACGAATACTTCATAGTGCCAGTGTTCAAATCCTCCTATTGGACGAGACTAGCGCAAACCATATGATATACAAAGAAAGCAAAGCAGAGGTACGACACTGGCTACCTGTAGTTCTCAAGGAGAGTGGACGCTGTTGTCCTAGCAGCGCAGAACAGACTTGACACACAGG
This sequence comes from Bombina bombina, assembly GCF_027579735.1. Taxonomy (NCBI): domain Eukaryota; kingdom Metazoa; phylum Chordata; class Amphibia; order Anura; family Bombinatoridae; genus Bombina; species Bombina bombina. The sequence continues at coordinate 1,025,651,629 of NC_069499.1, read as the reverse complement.
GATCCGAAAATGCAGGTAGGATCTCCAAACTGTACTGGTCTGCAGTAAATAAACTCAGAAAAGAAGAACACAAGCTCCTTGCAGGTAGGTATGACCGTAAAGGTATTTCTTAGTACTCTTTAGAGACAGAGGCAAATTCACTATGCACAAGCCTTGTATATAAAACAAATGTAGTAGTTTATTAAATATAAATTAGAAATGAAACAAACTCACAATTGCACGAAAGACAAGGGAGGAATTACTTAATCTGACGTGTTTCACGCCGACTGTCGCTTTCTCAAAGATAGTTTTTGAGTGTCTTTGTTCAGGTATAAGTAACCACACAGGTAGACACCCCCCCAAACCCCTGATGTGTAAGGTGTCCATGTAGAGCAGCATATGCCAAATACATGAGTGTTTAACCCAGCTGTGATCACAGAAAAGACATATCACTATTTACTAGAGGAGAAAAAAAAACCTGGCCACGACGGTATACAAGGAGACCATTATACTCAAAACAATCAATATTTAAATAACAAACATGTACACATACTTATTTACATGGTGTGCACAAAGACACTAATAATAAAAAAAAACTATTGTGAGCAAAAACTTGGAGATCTTGACCCTTGACTCCCAGTGTAAAAATATTAGTTACATTTATTCCAAAAGAGAGGCCACCATTGGAAGCCGTCTGATCAAGTATGTGTACAATCCAGAAACTCAAACTAGGGAAACATGACTAGCCATAAAAGGTTTTTTTCGTTGTGGCAGACATTGTAATGTATGTATTCATTGTAAAATAGGCGACATAATAACATCAACTACGAACAACTCTATACATAAAATAAAATATAGACTTGACTGTTGTTCTAAATGTTATTTACCTAATTACGTGTAATATACGTGTTAAACAATACACAGGGTCCACAAGCAGAAATTTAAAAGATAGGATACGCGAGCATCTGACATCGATTGATAGAGATCCCCCTAAGACCCCAGTGGGAAAACTTTTCATTCTCCATCCTGAGAGAAAGAATGCATTGACCTTTCAAGCAATTGATTATATTTCCCTTTAAACAAAAGAGGATATAGGAAACTGTTGGATGTAGAAGTCCAATGGATTTTTAAATTAGAAACCAAAGGACCAAATGGAATTAATCTGTGCTGGGACTTATATCAGGGACTGTAGTCCCCCCAAAAATGTGACCTTATCTTATAAGATATAACGTCCCAACATCCTACCTCTATATAATCTCCACTCAATTACTAGCATCTTTTTCAATGTATAAATCATCAAATAAATATTATTATATGTACATGTAGCAACTAATATGTCTATGTTTAGGTTATTTTTAGAGCTTGTACAACATAATTAACATGAATGGAGAAAAATGTTACCAATCTGTGTATTTCTCTCCTCTTAGTAGTATCACGGCAACATGTAAAAGTACAATGTGTTTCCAAATAGGTGTAGCGCATTATTGCCTTTGATACAACATATCTTCTGCAGCTCTCAATTTATTAATATTTTTAACCACATTTCTGTTTTAGTACTTAATTAGTGTCTTTGCGCACACCATGTAAATAAGTATGTGTACATGCTTGTTATTTAAATATTAATTGTTTTGAGTATAATGGTCTCCGTGTATAGCGTCGTGGCCGGGTTTTTTTTTCTCCTCTAGTAAATAGTGATATGCCTTTTCTGTGATCACAGCTGGGTTAAATAATCATGTTTTTGGCCTACAACTCTCTACACGGGCACCTTACACATCAGAGGTTTGGGGGGGGTGTCTACCTGTGTGGTTACTTATACCTCTATCTCTAAAGAGTACTAAGAAATACCTTTACGGTCATACCTACCTGCAAGGAGCTTGTTTTCTTCTTTTCTGAGCTTATTTACTACAGACCAGTACAGTTTGGAGATCCTACCTGCATTTTCGGATCCCCGTGTGTCAAGTCTGTTCCACGCTGCTAAGACGACAGCATCCACTCTCCTTGAGAACTACAGGTAACCAGTGTTGTATCTCTGCTTTGCTTTCTTTGTATAAATATATCTATATATCTAAATAAAAGGGATAAATATAGTGCTACTCGTCTGTTATTTCTAATCAATGAGGTCCCCTCTATCTTTTAGGGATGACTATATAAAAACACATATATATATATATATATATATATATATATATATACACACACAATATGAACTTAGCTACTTAGTGCTGCTTAAAATGTTACAATGTACCCATTACACTGTTACAACAATCACATAAGCAAGAGAAGATAGTACTCAAAAAATGACAAGTTGAAAACTGATGGCAAACGGTAGTAATGAGATCCAGCCATACGGAAGGATTACTGTAATCTTATATTCTTACCCGACTTGACCTCAATCCTATGAGGTAAGTATCTTGTTCAGTGGAGGTGTAGTACCAACAGTGAATCCCTTCCTTCAATCAGATTAGATCTGGTGAAAGGGTGTCTAGTAAATCTTATTGCAGCTTGGCTCTGTCACATATATATATATATATATATATATATACAGTATATATATATATATATATATATATATATATATATATATATATATATATATATATATATATATATATATATCATGTATAATAAAAAAGAAAGAGAAGAGATTTATGATATAACCTCAAGAAAGACTGGGGATTCAGCACTCTTTTTAAATAAGTAATTGAAGCAACACAATATTCAGTTTAGAAAGAAGGTGTTTTATTCACGCACCTCGCCGGGTGCTTGTTCAGCAAAATTAGCAGTTCAATGGATAGCAACAACCTGAACCTAAAATGGTTACATAGAAAAAGTGCATACATGTACTGCACTAATAATGGACCGGTCCATGTGACCTAACTACGCCTTTGGTGAAAAAAACAACGGAAAAGGTGCATACAACATATACTTCAATGAACATGTATAGCTCATTCTTAAATGTATATGGAACATATGAGAAAACTCACGGATAAAAAACGCAGACCAAAGGTTTTAGTAAACTGTGTTATCCGAGTGTTCTCATATATACAATACAGGGAGTGCAGAATTATTAGGCAAATGAGTATTTTGACCACATCATCCTCTTTATGCATGTTGTCTTACTCCAAGCTGTATAGGCTCGAAAGCCTACTACCAATTAAGCATATTAGGTGATGTGCATCTCTGTAATGAGAAGGGGTGTGGTCTAATGACATCAACACCCTATATCAGGTGTGCATAATTATTAGGCAACTTCCTTTCCTTTCGCAAAATGGGTCAAAAGAAGGACTTGACAGGCTCAGAAAAGTCAAAAATAGTGAGATTTCTTGCAGAGGGATGAAGCACTCTTAAAATTGCAAAGCTTCTGAAGCGTGATCATCGAACAATCAAGCGTTTCATTCAAAATAGTCAACAGGGTCGCAAGAAGCGTGTGGAAAAACCAAGGCGCAAAATAACTGCCCATGAACTGAGAAAAGTCAAGCGTGCAGCTGCCAAGATGCCACTTGCCACCAGTTTGGCCATATTTCAGAGCTGCAACATCACTGGAGTGCCCAAAAGCACAAGGTGTGCAATACTCAGAGACATGGCCAAGGTAAGAAAGGCTGAAAGACGACTACCACTGAACAAGACACACAAGCTGAAACGTCAAGACTGGGCCAAGAAATATCTCAAGACTGATTTTTCTAAGGTTTTATGGACTGATGAAATGAGAGTGAGTCTTGATGGGCCAGATGGATGGGCCCGTGGCTGGATTGGTAAAGGGCAGAGAGCTCCAGTCCGACTCAGACGCCAGCAAGGTGGAGGTGGAGTACTGGTTTGGGCTGGTATCATCAAAGATGAGCTTGTGGGGCCTTTTCAGGTTGAGGATGGAGTGAAGCTCAACTCCCAGTCCTACTGCCAGTTTCTGGAAGACACCTTCTTCAAGCAGTGGTACAGGAAGAAGTCTGCATCCTTCAAGAAAAACATGATTTTCATGCAGGACAATGCTCCATCACACGCGTCCAAGTACTCCACAGCGTGGCTGGCAAGAAAGGGTATAAAAGAAGAAAATCTAATGACATGGCCTCCTTGTTCACCTGATCTGAACCCCATTGAGAACCTGTGGTCCATCATCAAATGTGAGATTTACAAGGAGGGAAAACAGTACACCTCTCTGAACAGTGTCTGGGAGGCTGTGGTTGCTGCTGCACGCAATGTTGATGGTGAACAGGTCAAAACACTGACAGAATCCATGGATGGCAGGCTTTTGAGTGTCCTTGCAAAGAAAGGTTGCTATATTGGTCACTGATTTGTTTTTGTTTTGTTTTTGAATGTCAGAAATGTATATTTGTGAATGTTGAGATGTTATATTGGTTTCACTGGTAAAAATAAATAATTGAAATGGGTATATATTTGTTTTTTGTTAAGTTGCCTAATAATTATGCACAGTAATAGTCACCTGCACACACAGATATCCCCCTAAAATAGCTATAACTAAAAACAAACTAAAAACTACTTCCAAAACTATTCAGCTTTGATATTAATTAGTTTTTTGGGTTCATTGAGAACATGGTTGTTGTTCAATAATAAAATTAATCCTCAAAAATACAACTTGCCTAATAATTCTGCACTCCCTGTATAGGACATGTGAGTACAAAATTTTTTTTTTGCAAGGCACAATTGTAAAATTGATTATAAACAGCGTCAATAACTGTGACGTAAAGAATTATTTTGTATAGCCACTATAACAGTAGGATAATAGTCCCAAGAAAACTGTCATAATATATATATATGAAATGAAACAAATAAACATAGCGTAATATTGTAAAACCATATGCATTTATTTCTGAACTTGTTCTCAGGCTACTCACACAATGTGATCTCAATCATATGAGGTAAGACATTGGCATAAGCCAATAAAAGCACTGTTCAGTGGTATAACTGTCTTGCTTCAAGTCAGACACAACAATATGTCGACAGTTAGCCCAAAGTCTTAAGTAAAATCCAATGTTAAAAACGTTAACTCTGTATCTACTGGAGTGTGGAAGAATAAAAGCATGATAACTGGGATATTAAAAACTGCCCATAGCTCAATATTCTTACGCGTTTCAAAGTATAACAGTTACTTCTTAATCAGAGGTAATGGGCAATAACTAGTATTTATATAGCGCCTTTCTCCCAGTGGGACTCAAAACGCTTTTTCAGCGCTCGCTCTCGGAATTAACCAAATCGACAGCTGAATAGTAATAGTTGTTATTATTACCCAATTTAATGGTACTCATTTTATCGACCTTGGAAGGATGAAGGGCTGAGTCGGCCCTGCCGGGATTTGAACCTGTGACCTTGGATCTTTTAAACAGGTTTTTTTTTTGTAGTCATTTACCAACTGAGCTACCTCACCGACTACACAGTGTTAACCCTCAAACTGCCTGATAACAAGTTACCTACTCCTGCATTATTAACTGTTTCTTGTTTTACCCTTCCTCTGTCTGAGTATAAGGGGACTATCCCTGCTCTCCTGATTCTGTGGAAGACATTTCCTGAAACCAGTTCCTTACTCAGAAGTCTATTTGGCTGATATCCTGAATTACTTTGGACTCAGGCTAACTCTGCTCCATATCGTGAGTACATTGTTTTTTAGAGGTTGTCGTGGGGTCACGTCCTGGATTAAACTCAGAGTGCAAGGGTGTTGTTTAAGTTCGCCCTAGCATTTGGGTCTTCTTCTGGACTTTTCCTAACCTGACAAGTGAATTTTAAATTCATCTGATTATTATTTATATGTTCCAGGAACTCGTTAAGACTTGAATAATTTCCATCCCATATCATTATGATATCATCTATGTAACAGCCCCATCATATTATGTTAGGTTTAAAGGCAGTGTTGTCATAAATATATTGTTATACTAAGAGGCCCATGTATAAATTTGCGTAGCTTGGAGCCATTGTTGTCCCTATTGCTGTTCCGCTAATCTGAAGATAGAATTGTTTGTTAAACTCAAAGTAATTTTTTTCAAGAACAAATTTAATATATTCTACAATAAATTCTTTATGAGTATCAGTGTATCTGCCCTCGGCCGTTTATGCATGATCTTATCTGATTGGTTGTGCATCCAGAGACCTCAAGGAGACACGGACCAATCAGATCATGCATTAATGGCCGAGGGCAGATACGCTCCAGGGAGTTCTTTTCTAATCAGAGCCTTGGGCAACGCAACAGCCTCTGGGAACCTAAACATGGGTCCCACCCCCCACAACATGCTTTTAAAGATTTTCGGACAGACCAGACTGATATCGGATGGCCATTTCTCTGTCAGATTATTATCTATTTTAAAGGTCCGAGAACCTTTAAAAGCACATCGTGGGACACATGGTATGGTTCCCAGAAGTGTTTGCAGCCCCCGAGGCTCTAATTAGAACAGACCTCTCTGGAGCTTATCTGCCCTCAGCCATTAATGCATGATCTTATCTGATTGCTTGTGCATCCAGTGACCTCACGGAGACATGGACCATTCAGATCATGTATTACCGTCCGAGGTCAGATACGCTCCAGAGAGTTCTGTTCTAATCAGAGCTTCATGCACCTCTGGAAACCTAACTATGGGTCCAACCCCACCCCCCATCACTTGCTTTTAAATTTCTTGGACAGAATGCGTGTGCGACAGACAGTAAATTCTGTCCAATAACACAATAACACAAAAAAGTTTAATTTCCTGTTGTTGTAAAAAAACATGGTAGAAAGCATATGAAAAATCCACATATGGAAAATTAAAATGTTTCATGAATAAAAATGTTTCATGTTGTTGTAAAAATGTTTAATTTCCTGTTGTTGTAACAAAATGGTACAAAACATATGAACAATCCACAAATAAAATTTAAAAAAAATGATACAAAACATATGAAAAATCCACATATGAAATATAAAAATGTTTAATTTCCTGTTGTGTAACAAACACATTGTACAAAACATGTGTTTGTGTAATCCAAAATAAAAATGTTTAATTTACTGTTGGTGTGTTTTCCTAGCATTACACGGGTAAAGCCCAATGTTTGATTCTATTAGCTTTATCCAGAAGCGTTTAGGTAATCCTAGGATTACCTAGGTAAAGTCAAAAGTATGATCTTATTTTGGGCTTTACCCACAGCCAATGGGTAATCCTAGGATTACCCAATTCCTGACTTTACATATACATAAATATACATCTTTAGACATCTACTGTATATGTATGAACCTCTATGAGATTGCGGTAATCATTTTAGCGTAACTTGCGATTGGACTCATGCATTCACATACTTTTAACTTGCAATATTAGTGCAATTTAACTTGCATGCAGACAAACGTGGAAACCTGATTTCTCTTGTACACAAATGACAGCGCCACTTGTAGTCTGGCCTTATATTAGTTGTTTAAACATTAAAAAATAAGGGTAACGTTAATGTCCATAAAGCAATGGGCGCCGCCATATTGTTACTTAGGTTACCTTTTCTGCTGAGGCCAATTAGGAATGGTTATAAATGGCTTACTAGAGTTTGTAGCCAATGACTGTGTGGAATATAGCTGTCTCTGCACTTCCATGTTTAACATGAATTGAAAAGCCCACAATATTCAGAATATAATTATAGGAAAGGAGAACAAAATAAATAATAACAGTTTATTGCAAAGTTGTTTTACTACATGTAGTTAAACAATGTTTATTAATTTCTTGAGGTGTTTAATGTACCTTTAATGTAGTACCAAGAACCCAATGTATCAGTGCAAGGATCTAAGTTGTAATAGCAAAAATATTTCAGCAACCAAGATTTCTTAAAAAGATGCTAAACATAAAAATGGTTAAAAAGTTGTTGCATGTTATTGCTATATGCAGCACTTAACATCCATTTTACATGTGTTTCTAGAGCACATGAAACATCACTTCATTACTCTCACAAAGACTTGTTCATTGATACTAGAATCTAAAATACAGTAAGCAGCACCTTCAGATCATGCCCCAATGCACTTCTATATATATCTATATATGTGTACATATGTATTTATGTGTTTATATGTGTATATATGTTTGTAAATACATGTTAGGTCTTTCTGATTGTGACCCACAGGTATTTGATGCTGGTTTTTACCAATAAATGTGACTTTTGAAACTGTAGGTTCGAGCATTGGGGCTATATTTTTGTTTTTCTAAAACTGTATGGTAAGGGTTATTAATGTAATTGATCCCTTTAAAAAATTTGGAATGACAACACAATTTACATGTGTTAACTGAAGTTTCTTAATTAAAAAAAAAATAGCTACACTTGTACTTGAATTATAAATCTATTCGAGTTGAGGCATTATGGCTATATAGTATGTTATATATATGCATTATACTAAAACATGGTTTGTATTTTGCATTTTTAGAAACAAGATTAACAGTTTGGAATGTTGGTATCTGCCTAAAGAAAGTGGTCTTTCCATTGTTAGCTCTTTGTAAATTGAGTTTTTAACAAATGGAGAGATTTCTAACAATGAAACTATTGAGCTGCTGCAATTGTGCCAAACTGTACTCATTATTTAACAGGTTTACTTGAATTATCACATTCTGCAGACCTAAATAAAACATTAGCTGCACAAGAAGTTATTAGCAATTAAGCAATTACTTCATAAATCAAGGGGGATTTTCTAAATTAGCTGATGTTTTGGCTAACATGTATTTGGACTATTTATCAGGTAAGTGCTTTACCCCTTATAAATTAGCAAGTGGTTTACCCCTTATATGAATAATATAGAACAACATCACTGTTAAACAGATTGTATAAGATATTTACAAAGATTTTGTTAAACAGCTATTACCATTTAACCTACATGAGGATCATGATGCACAAATCTTCAGTAAAAAAAAAACATTGCTACTGGCTGAAGGAAGTTACAGGTTTGATGGAGAAGACTCTTGAGAGAATGTACTGCCAAAGGCCTGTTTTATAGCTGTGTAGAAGGCCCTCGATAAATTATAATGGAACCATTTCATAACAGCTTTGTCTAGGTTTGGCTTTTTGGCTTCCTTCTAGTAATTAACTGGTTTACATTGGTAAAAATGGACAATACAGGGTTGAATAGCACTGGAAACCTTGGCAATATATTTGACAAACTTTTGAGAGTATGAAAGTCAAACCAAAAAAAAAATAACCTAATGTTATATGTGGATGACATTACTTTTGTAAGTGAAACCCAAAAATGTTTTTCTATACTGGAATCACCTGATATATCCCTATCTTTTAGCACCCTTGTTCATGAACAGGGTAAACAAAGTCCTTACCTAATGTTACCCTATTATGGAATATATTTCTGTAGAAACCTGAAGAGAAGAAATAGAGTTCATATGCAAAGTCGTTTGAAATTTTTTTAGATTTCATGTTTTATGTTCTATTAATCTCAATAAAGTAATGTCCGCTTCTATAGAGTCTGTGTCTTTTTATAAGTTATTACATTTATTATAGCTATAAAGAGCATTGTAATGTGTTCAATTTATTTTCCAAGTTTGTAGATAAATTAGTATAAATAAGGTTGTAAATATAATTTGTTCAATGTAGAAGTTAATAAAGTGGTAAGGGAATTGTTATAAGTAAATTGAAGGTATGTCGATGAGCAGAATAAGTACTGCAAAGTTGAAGAAATTGTGAGTCTGCTGGACAGGGCCTAGAATGTTGACATCAACTTTTATTCAATTGAACAAGGAAATTACATGAGTTCTCGTTTAAGTTTAAATGTTATATTCATTAAACATCTGCTCAGTACAAGGTTTACATCAACATAGTAACAAAAGATTCCTTAAAATTCAATAAATTCAAGTTCTTTAAATTTAGAAGGGAAATTAATTGGGGCTTTTGTCAAGGGGTTCTTTTCAGCTGAGCATTTTTTTAATCATTTTATGTACCCTTTTAATGTTGGGCAGGTTTCTTTCCAGGGTAACATGTTTGGGTTTTTTCATACTCCTTTACCCTTTTCTTTACCTGGCTTTTTCTTCTGCCGCTTCCTGTGTATATAAAAAAATATATAAGATCACCCTTTTAGTCCTGTCTATCACTCTGAGGTTTTTATTTATTATTTATTATCTTATTACATGTTTTGAGATTAACAGCTAGTTAATGTGACAATCAGCCTAAAAATGTTTTGCAATGCATTTTCAGCAACTTATGTGCTTCTGCAAACTTTTATGCTTATAAAAGCAGTGGTCTACCCATATGCCAAAACCACTCCATAGATGCATTATTGGGCAACCTGCGAAAATCCTTCCTTTATTTTTATTTTTATGTTTCCAGAAAACTTCAGGTAGGTGTTACAGTGGTGAATGAGATGATGTCCAACCTGACTCTCAGCACACACAAGAGTTATGTGATGTAGTCTATGATTCTAGAAGTGAGCGGTAGTACACTCATAGTGAAATGCTTCAAAACTAAAACAAATTATTTAGATTAAAGGGGGTTTATTTATTTTAATAATTTTAACAAAAAAAAATTGTAAATGTCATTACTTTGATCACTTTAAAATGGAAAAGTGGAAAAAAACAAACAAAAGAAATCAACCAATAGATTGTGATCAACCCCCAATTCAGGCATAAGCATCTGTTCTATGTGAGACTATTAAATTCTCTGCAAATGTATTACATTTACTTGATTTTTTTTACAGTGGAAGTTGTTGAGCTGATTGATGGACATTGTTCTCAAACATTTTAAATCTACATATGAAAGAACAGCATTTAAATATGGCAAGAAAAAATGTAATGTGAAAGTGTTATTGTTTTTAAAAGATAGATAACGTCTTGACTACCCATTCCCCAGCTTTGCACAACCAACATTGTTATATTTATATACTTTATAACATTTAAACCTCTAAATTTCTGCCTGTTTCTAAGCCACTACAGACAGCCTCTTATCACATGCTTTTTTATTAGCTTTTCACAACAAGAGACTGCTAATTCATGTGGGCCATATAGATAACATTGTGCTCACTCCTGTGGAGTTGTGCACAACACAGCACTAATTGGCTAAAATACAAGTCAATAGATAATAAATAAATAGTCATGTGATCAGGCTGTCAGAAGAGGCTTAGATACAAGGTAATCTCAGAGGTAAAAAGTATATTAATATAACCATGTTGGTTGTTCAAAACTGGGGAAAGGATAATAAAGGGATTATCTATCTTTTTAAACAATAACAATTTTTAAGTAGACTGTCCCTTTAAATTAAAACCAGGGGGGCGGAGCCTGACTTTGAACGGCAATGGTCGCATAACTGCTACGCTCTGTGCAAATAATATGGCAAAGGGGTTGTAAACAGGCAGTAGCCAGACAAACCAGTTTCATATAGCCTAGGCAGACTCTCCGGACAGCAGTAAGGCACAGAAGAGGGGACTCAGCACCAGCAGTGTACATACATATATGCTGCAGCTGGAAGAGAGCTCCGGGTGCAAATGGAGGAAGCGCCATCTTGTCTCTCCACGTGGAGATGCGGAGTTGCAGTGTGAGTAGCAAAGCCGACATCAAGGTATGTAAAGTGTGTGTTGGAACACTCTAAATGATTACCGCAATGTAACACACTATAGCAGCTTGGAAAAGAAAACCGGAAGCCCCGGTTCAGCCATCTAACTCCACAGCATAACACTCTCATTAACCATCTGGCATCCCCATGTAACCTCTCTAGAAAGGACAGTTATGATTATTTAAAAACATGGCTAAGATCTATGCTCATAAAACCTGCTAGGCATATAGCAACACAAGCTAATGGTCTTTAAGATATGAAAGGCTTAAAGTCCCTATGTTATATCTATAAGAAAGTAGCCATAGCTGCATGGAAAGAACTCCTTATATGCTTTACTATAACCGAAGGGAGAGTGTGGCACATATGTATTGAGGGTACAGCATATCTATACTTAATATGTCACAGTGACATTGGTAAACACCTTTGTAACCCGGTTCTGGATATTAGCCTACTAGATAACCCCAAATAATCTGCTCTTGACATAGGAGACTAACTTGCAACTATTGGAGTAATTATGGCTGCTAGAAAGTTGAACAAAACATCCTCAGCTGGAAGATCAGCAACAGCCAGTCTGTTTTTAGACTCTCTAAAGGAGAGAAATCAGCAGAACTACAAGAGGCAGAACAAGATGCAGATATAGAAGTAGACCCAGATCTACAGACCAGCTCTGCAGATGTAACCCCAGTTACAAGAGAGGATATCAAAGCCCTTGTCTCAAAGCAGGATATTATTAAGAACTTTGAAAAAATGTGGGATAAAATGGATTCTTTCCAAACCACAATTACTAATAGCCTTGCAGAAATAAGGCAGGATATGCTGGATCTGGGTACAAGGGTGTAAGCATTAGAAGATAATGAAAATGCTGTAGAAGAAAATGTTTCCGCTTTATATCAGAAAACCCAAGACCATCAACAAGAAATAGATATTCTCCATAACAAAATGGAGGACCTAGAAAATCGTACGCGTAGAAGCAATATACACATTAAAGGAGTTCCGGAAACCATAACACAACCATATCTGCAAAATTATCTAAGATTGCTATTGCAAGCAATTACCAGCTGTGCAACAGATGATAACTTCCAAATGGAGAGGGCGCATCGGGCCCTTAAAGCCAAACCTAAAGGGGACTATCCACCTAGGGATGTAATAGTTAAAATGCTCAGATTCCCAGAAAAAGAAGCCATCCTCCAAGCAGTGAGGAAAAACCCTACTTTCAAGTTTTAAGCAGTGGTGGTTCAGTTTTATCAAGACCGATGTGTTTGCACCTTACAAAGGAGAGGTTCATTAAGACCACTCACCCTGTTACTTCGTAAAAGCCAAATAAATTACAGATGGGGATTCCCTTTTGCCTTACACATTCTCTATGAGGGCAAAACTCTGACGATAAGAGACAGGCAAGATATCCCAGAAATGTGTGCTTATCTCAAGCTAGATGTCCCAGAGTTACAGCCAGGTCATGATACCTCTGATAATGAAGGCAGCATGCAAAAAGTGGAAGCTAACAAGAGGGCCAAATAGACACGAGTTTCCAAGAAGAAGCCGAAATGAAACTGAAGAGACATGGAAATCGTGGAAATATTCCTTGTTTTTCTATCCAGAATGTCATGGAAACCAGCGGCAGATGAGTATATAAAAAAAAAGTTACATACAGATACTTTACATTTTATACCTTTTCCCTTATACAGAGACTATTAACTCTTTAAAGTTCAGGGACTATCCATTAGGGATCTAACTAACAACACTGTAATAGACCACTCCACACACTACGGAACTAGACTGTTGTTTACAAGTTAAATGCAAGTGTGAAGGAAGGAATGAGGTCCCTGCATAACCAAAGAACTACAAAGCAGTGGTTATTACATATAGTGAGAAGTTATATTAATAAATGTTACAGCTGTGCCATTTGGTACAACATCAGTTGTCTTAGAAGAGGTTACCCTTTGTTACTAAAGCAAATACTAAAATGTGTGAACAAACTTGCACAATTATTCAATGTAGGAAATGTAAGAAAAGCTTAAATTATGTTCAGGAGTTCTTCCTGAAATTTTATTTTTATGTGTTAATGTATGTTATTTGTTGTTATTTATGTGTGGTCCTTAGGGTCTCTGGAGGCTATGCATTAGTCCGTCAGCCCAATACTTTTCAGTCAAATACCATTGCTTACATAGTTCAAATGCTTCACAACTACAAATAATGTTGTCAACACTTACAATCCTCTCACATAAAGTGAGAGGTCTAAACACAAATGTAAAGCGTAAAATGGCCCTCAATCAATATATCAAACTAAAAGCAAAAATTATATTTCTACAAGAGACCCACTTTACACAAACACTAATTCCTAAATTCTGGCATAAGCACTTCCCCATTCACTACCACTCAACTACAGATAAAAAAAAAGGGGGGTCTCTATCCTTCCTCAGTCCTCTCTGCAGTTCGCAACAGAAGAGGTTATAAATGATCCAGAAGGCAGATACCTTATTGTAAAGGGGAGAATTCAGGATACAAAAGTAACCTTATGTAATGTTTACGCTCCAAATGAGCAACAACACACATTTTTTCACCAGATTTCACATCACCTCACACAATGGTCACAAACTAGAACAATCTTAGCTGAAGATTTTAATATTACATTGACACCTTATCTAAGAGCTACAGAACATAAAACCACAAATAAACAACATAGAAAGAACTCCATAGCCAAATCAATAAAAGAAGCATTAACTACACATAATTTAGTCGACACTTGGGAGATGTTATATGGTAATACGTTAGATCACACTTACTACTCACACGCACATAAAAAATATACCAGACTAGATTATGTTATGGTGAGCCAAATTCTGATCCCAAACATTACAAACTCTCATATACATTCTTGTGTATGGTCTGATCATGCTGTGGTCCAGGTAGAGATGAGCGGCTTAATTAACTTCCAAAGACAGAGATCCTGGACTTACGACCCAAACATATTAAACAAAGAATGTATTCATAATGAGACACTTAGGAATATGACAGAGTATTGGCAGATCAACGAGAATTCTACTAATAACCCGATCTCCTCTTGGGCAGCACATAAACCTTTCATTAGGGGGATTCTAATTAAAGAAAAATCAAAGCTCACTAAACTAGCTAATAAAACTATAGATCAGCTTCAGACTGAGATTCAATTGCTAGAAACACAACACAAGCAAACCCAATCCGCTACCACATTTAAACTACTTCAGACAAAGAGAAAAGTCCAGGCGAAAATTTTAAATGACTCGGCTATAAGAGCCATCCAAAGACTAAAGACCAATTACTTTATGTACTCAAATAAGCCAGATAAATATTTAGCTAACAAATTAAAAGAGCAAACAAAAACACGTTCCATTCCCGCCATACAACAACCTGAAGGGTCAAAGACATCAAACCTGCAGGAGATTTCGGATATCTTTGCAACCTACTATGAAACACTATATGACGGTCAGAAAGTTCAATGCTCTACTCAAACACACAACTTATTGACATCATTTCTACAGCAAGCCAAGCTTAGGGTCATTAGTCCCTCAGATAGGGACAGTTTAAATGAAGAAATTACCACTCAGGAAATAGTTAACGTTATAAAAGAACTTAAAATAGGTAAAGCAGCGGGTCCAGATGGACTACCCAGCGAATATTAAAAACTTTTCAAAAATACATTAATCCCACATCTCAAAAAGTTTTGCAATAATATAATGCAAGGGGTAGAGTTACCAGTGGACATACTTAGAGCTAAAATAGTAGTTATCCCCAAACCAGGGAAAGATCCAACACTGTGTCAGAGTTATAGACCAATTTTCCTTATTAATCAAGACATAAAAATTCTCACAAAAATACTAGCCAATAAACTTAAGAAGATACTTCCAGGCATAATACACCCAGACCAGGTGGGTTTCATACAAGGGAGGGAAGCCCCGGATAACATACGTAGAACAATAGACCTGACAGAATTCTTGACGAACACTGAAACGCCTTCTCTGCTTCTATCGTTGGATGCGGAGAAGGCGTTTGATCGAGTAGACTGATCATACATGTTTGAGGTACTATCTAAAATGGGCTTTGAAGGAGCTTTTATGCAGGCAGTTAGGGGAATATATTCTACACCTATGACCACGATTAGCGTGGCGGGTTATCAATCGAGATCTATAAAAAATTTGAACGGCACCAGGCAGGGCTGCCCCTTGTCCCCACTCTTGTTTGCATTGTGCATCGAGTCACTAGCCTCCCGTTTTAGACTCTCAGAAGATGTCAGAGGAGTCAGAATAGGACAATCTAAATACAAGCTATCGCTTTTTGCGGATGATATATTACTGACACTGACCAAACCTCTAGATTCTTTAACACATCTGTACCAGATCCTGCAAGAGTTTTCAAAAATATCAGGGTATAAGGTCTATTTGGATAAATGCGAAGCTTTACCACTATCACTCCCCCCCCATACAAAAAAACTCATAGAGATTAATTTTAATATCGCATGGGTGAAAAATTCTATTTCATATCTGGGAACCAAAATATCAGATTCATATGATAAGCTATATCAATTAAAGTATATCCCATTACATAAGACTATAAGAAAAGATATCAGGAAATGGAGAGGAGGTGGCTTCTCCTGGTATGGCAGTCTGTCAATTATTAAAATGAATATATTTCCCAGGATATTATATCTATTTCGAGCCTTACCAATTAAAATACCCCCTCTAGAGTTGCAGAAACTACAATCTGACCTCCAGTCCTTCCTAAGAGGAGATAGGAAAGCAAGAATAGCCTCACAGGTTCTTGCCCAACACAGACAGCTGGGAGGCGTAGGCCTACCCAACTTGGCAGATTACTATCAAGCATCAAGACTTGCTCAAGCTGCCCTCTTAAGTAAACAACCCTGTAGTGTGATCTGGACAAAGATAGAGAAAGACTTAAGCAGACAGGAGCACTCAGACAATATTTTGTGGGAATCGTGCAGGGGGACGAACAATAATATAGATAGAATTCCTACCACCCTAGACACAATCTCTATATGGAACATAGCTACTAAACACCAGAATCTCATGCCAACAAACACATGGGTTAAACCACTAAGGTTCCTTTACCGAAAGAAACTCAGGGACCATTAGGGAAATGGACAAACAAGGGATTTTACAGGGTAGCAGACTTTATGCCGAAAGGACACTTAATACTGTTCAATCAACTACAGGAAAATCTTCAACCATATAAATTACATTGGTACATTTACTTACAAATTTCATCAGCTCTAAGTAGATATATTGCGCACCATAAACAACAACCAAGAACTAACCTAGAGAGAATGCGCTTGTCACCTGACAGGGAAAAACAGATGATTTCTAAATGATATATAGATATCCAAGAGAGCAAATTTAAAACTAAATCCAATTTAATGATAAAATGGGAAGCAGATTTGGGGTTTGCTCTCCCGAGAGAGGATTGGAATCAAATTTTGCATGACTCATGTAGGGGTTTAATTAGCACTGATCTCAGAGAAAACACCATTAAAACTTCACTTAGATGGTATTTGACCCTGACAAGAACATCTCACTTTTCATCCAGCAAGTCCAGGCTTTGTTATAGGGGTTGTAGAGAACAGGGCTCATATATCCACATGTGGTGGAGCTGCCCTATAATAAAAAACACATGGAACCAATTAAATGATTTATTAAGCCACTTACTTGATGAAAACATTTCATTAACAATGTCTCAGGCACTTCTGAACAGGGGGTTCACTCAATTTAACCCGGCAATTAACAAATTCATTAAAATCTTATTTACTGCAACTAGGACCTGTATAGCAAGGTATTGGAAGGTTGGGGCTCCCGCATGGAGAGAAGTAATAGATAAGTTTCAAGACATTTATATAATGTCAGAGGGGACAGCCCGGATACAGGGTAATTCTGACCAGTTCCAGAAAATCTGGTACTACTGGATCCTAAAAAGCAATTCAAGACCAGAATGACTACAAAGGGTGATAAAAAGAAGTAGCATGGTACTCTAATATAGAATAAATGGGCTGACGCTCTGGATGAGATACTAGAAACATACTGTTGCTATCCAAGAGACCCGACGGATGCAAATTATTAGATACTGTAGATGGAAAAAAAGACCACACAGTTCAGTTTAAGTTGTTAAATAAGTTTATTAAAGGGACACTGAACCCAATTTTTTTCTTTTGTGATTCAGATAGAGCATGCAATTTTAAACAACTTTCTAATTTACTCTTTACTCTTTACTATTATCAATTTTTCTTTGTTCTCTTGCTTTCTTTTTTGAATAAGAAGGCATCTAAGCTATTTTTTTGGTTCAGAACCATGGAAAGCACTTGTTTATTGGTGGATGAATTTATCCACCAATCAGCAAGAACAACCCAGGTTGTTCACCAAAAATGGTCCGGCAGCTAAACTTACATTCTTGCATTTCAAATAAAGATACCAAGAGAATGAAGACAATTTGATAATAGGAGTAAATTAGAAAGTTGCTTAAAATTGCATGCTCTATCTGAATCCCAAAATAAAAAAAATGAGTTCAGTGTCCCTTTAAGTTAAATGAGTTACATGAAAGATAGAAAATAATCCTAAGGCAGCAGTTGGAATTTACAAAAGGTTATTTAGTCCCAGCCGACAGATTCAACACTTCTGGGCTAATTGACAGTGATAGATAAATACATATGGAGGTTGGAGTGTTAGAGTGACTTTTCTGCTAAATAAGAAATAATATGCTGAATTTCTCTACCATGACTATTAGAAAAGTGTTAAGAAAATTTGATTTGATAATTCTGTATTACTGTGCCTTTGACTTACCATGTTATTGAATTGAAAGATCTGTCTAATGTCTATGAAAACTTGGGACTATCGAAAGTTTTATGTATGTTTGCCTTTTGGAATACAATAAAATACTTTTAACATAAATTAAAACCAGTACTGCAGTATTGGTTTGTATATCCTACTAATCCTCACTGGTTGAGGTGGGAAGCTGCCTTTGTTTTACTAGTGGAGAACGTTATGCTTCTGCAAGGGTAACAAAAAAATGTAAACTATTTAAACTAGTCAGGTCAAGAACATGAGTAAAAAACAAACAAACTGAAAAATGTTTTAACATGCCCTGCTTTAGATTGAAATTTTGAAAAAAGTGACTATTTCTCTTTAAGCTCTGATGTTTAATAATGTTAATGTTTTAAATGTATTTATTTGTAACACTGAGGAAATAAAGATATAACTTTCCCTTTCTTGGTATCATATCGCAAACATGCATCTGTACAACGGCTGCTGAAACATTAAAGGAAAAATAAATCAGTTAGCAACAGATAAAATTATTTGGCTAGGAAACAATTGCAGTTTGAGATCTCTGAGAAAGTGCCAGTGGCTGAGTACAATACACGTCAGATGGTCCTTTAATGTTACTGCCTGTATGTCATCACACAGTGTTTTATACAGCTTTAATAAAGTCTATGTGCAATGTTCTTCGTGCTTTGCCTGGGCGGTGCCATCAATTTTGGAATGCCGTTTGACCTTGCCCAGGAAGCTTAACCCTTCAGCTGCATCTGCTGGCTTTGCGAGTGAGGGTTAACAGCAATCTTTTCTTAAGGACAGATAATTCCTAAATGACAGAATTAACAGGTACTGAGATTTTACTTATAAATAATCAGACTAGTGCTTTATTGGTAGATGAGTATTTGCATGCATCTCAATAACTGTGCTGCTGTTTGTGTAAATGTATCACGCTTTAGATCAGTGAAATAAACCTTCTGTGATTGTTGCAATTAACCCTGTTAAAGGGAAAGAATCATCATTTACGTGCTGTAAATCATCGCCTGCCAGTTGGTGGATCAAGTCTGTTATTTAATTCTTGTTAAAAGAATTGCAGAAGAAATCATTATTTTAGTTTTAATTATTTTATACAGGTAAACAGCTTTTAATTTTCTTTCTTCACTGATTGAAGGATAACTTGCTGTTAAATTGTAATAAGAAATAAAATACGTATTAAAATGCTCGGATAGTAAACAAATAAATAATAATAATTATAATTAAATAATAATAATAATTAAAATCTTTGAGATGGCAATATAAAATGATAAACTTTATATATAAGAGAACTCTACAATATACTTTCATTATTTATTTCATCCCCTTAGTGTAATTCCATTCTGAAATTGTGAGCATTTCAGTTCCTGTTAGACATGGAAGTGCAGAGCACTGTTATATTCCACACAGCCATTGGCTGCACACTCTAGTGACCTATTTATAACTGTCCCTAATTGGCCACATCAGAGAAAGTAACCTAAGTTACAACATGGCATCTCCCATTGCTTTATGGAAGCTAAAACTTTACACTTATTTTGTCAATATTTAGAAAACTAATGAAGCTTTAAAAATATATATCTACTATTTATTCTCAGAATAATCTTTTTATTGAAAAATCATTCTATCTAGCATTTATTTAGTGTCTAATGTACCTTTAAGGTAACTAATTCTTCATGTGCGCCAAGCCGACGCCACATTAGACCTACAGCTCAAAACAAAAAGCACGTTATGCATATTTTACATTCCAATATATTTCACATTGAAAAAAATGTCCATTTTTTTTTTAAATATATATTTCTATATATATATTTCTATATATATTATTATTATTTTTTGTAAAATACGTATATATAGCGAAATATCTACATGAATATATACAGGTTTAGATATATACTGATATGAATAGGAATATCAATTTACAAATACATAGAACATTTTCCCCTATATAAAGAGCATTGGAATGTAAAATATCTACAGTAAATACACAGTAAAGCACAAATAATATTATTATTGAATAAAAATTATTTTTCATGTTTAAAGATATTGAGTGGAAAGTTCTCCAAAGTGTGTGTGTGTGTGTGTGTGTATATATATATATATATATATACCATACACATATTTAGACATGCACACACACACATATATATATATATATATATAAATATATATATATATATATATATATATATATATATATTATAGTCCTTTGCAATCAAATTCATGGCCAAATACCATATACCTTTGAACCCTTATCAAATATTTGCATTAATGTTCTTATGAATATTTTTACCAGATAGTGTTTATATGAGTGCAACTGTGTATTTTAATATATTTATGTTGTGTTTGGTGCAAATATATTTTTAAATCTTAGCCTTTACACAAGGTCGTCACGCTAACCCAACGCACATTAAATTCGTTTGCACTTTAGCAAATACATTTACTTCCAACTAAGTTAATGCTGTTGCAATATTTTTATATTGCACATGAAGTAACGATAGTGCGCCACGTGTAATCTAGTCCATAATCTTGTATGACCAAGCAGCTAGTTCAGAACCCAAAAGCATTTCACCTGACAAATAATTTGATAATAAATATTTTGAAAAATGTTTTTAAAAGGTATGATAACATATTAGATGGTTCATTTAGATATTTGGTGCAGGATATGTTTCTTTTAAAACACATGTTTGTATTTCGGTGGCTTTCTAATTATTTTTACTATGTGTTTGTTTATATCCCCAAATTTGTTAAATAGATAAAATTGTAATTTTGTGCCATTCCAGATGAAGATACATCTGACAAGCCAATCAGGTCAGCAATTTATGTGTATGATTCAGTTATAGGTTTTATCTGTATTCTTACCTGATGCAAAAGAGAGGTGATCAAGGAGTACAATTTACCTGTGTGTTTAAACTCTTTTGAAGGAGTTAAAAAATATAGTAATAAAGGGAATATGTATAAAAATAAAATGCTTGTATGAAAAAAAACATTTAATTTTAGTTTAAAGGGCCATGAAACCCACATTTTTTCTTTCATGATTTAGAAAGAGAATGCAATTTTAAACATCTTTCTAATATACTTATATTATCTAATTTGTTTTATTCTCTTGATATTCTTTGCTGAAAAGCATATCTAGATATGCTCAGTAGCTGCTAATTGGTTGCTGCACATAGAAGCCTTGTGTGATTGGCTCACCATGTGCATTGCTTTTTCTTCAACTAAGGATATCTAAAAAATGAAGCAATATAAATAATAGAAGTAAATTGTAATGTTGTTTAAATTTGTATTCTCTATCTGAATCATGAAAGAAAGATTTTGGGTTTAGTGGCCCTTTAATATTGAGAATTATTTACTTGATCTCACATTCTACTGGAAGATAATCTGTTCTTAGACTTAAGTTACTTTGGGCATATAACAATATTTGAACACAACTGAATGAACAGAAAATAAACGATAAAGCAACTGCATTCAAGAAATAAATAGCAAATACTTTCAAACTTATCTGATTAAATTACTGGTCAGAATGATATAATGAATGCTCTAATCTACCATTGCAAAGAAATATACAGACATCTGTATCATTTTTAAAAGACTGTTCCAATTTCTAATTTTTAGGTCTGATCAATGAAGGAAAGATGCTCTCTGAAAGTCTTTGTTACTTCTTTTGGGATTTAAAGAATATTTCTGAACCTGAAAACAGTCCTGCAAGTATCACTAGTCCACTGGCAATCACATATACCAGCTTTGTGGTGACCATGATTTATTGCATTATTGGGTTAATCAGCAACGCTATTGTCATCTCTATTACTGGATTCATAATGAAGGAAAAACGATCTAATATTTGGTTTTTTCATTTAGCTGTTACAGATTTTCTCTTTTTGCTTTTCTTACCTTTCAATGCTGTTTCTGAGTTTAATGGTAGTTGGCAGTATGGGTCCCATCTGTGCAAAATGTATCATTTCCTTTCCAATTGTAATATATATGCCAGTATTTTTATCATTACTGCACTAAATATTGATCGTGTTTTGTCTGTTGCTAAACCCATTTGGCATTCCAGGTTCCTGTCTCCAAAAGTTTCATTTTGGACCTGCACATTAATTTGGGTAATCACAGTACTTGGAAGTCTTCCGGCAGCATTTTTCAGTGATGAATACAATATTGCAGGAGAAACACAATGTTTTTTGGGCTATGTTGGATATAATTCAACTGCCATGGAAAGCATAGGAGACCCAATAAAAGAATTTAGTGATAATAATGAAAGCAATAATGAAACTCGAGTAGTATATTCAGCAGTGCCCCTCTTTCTAAAAACTGTAAAGTACTACTTTTTTACAACTTTTGAGGAGCACATTTTTGAAGAACTTCCTCGTTACAGACAACAATGTAAAAGTAATGAGTGTTGTGCTACTGAAGACAAATTAACAAAATGGAACCAGATGTTGTTAACTACAGAGAGACTTACAATTCCTCTTATAGTTATTGGTTACTTTATTCCTCTGTGTGTTATTCTATTTTCCAATCTAACAATTGCTATAAAAGTAAGAAATTCCAAAAGTGTAAATACTTCCAGGCTGTACAGGATCGTAATTACTGTGGTTCTGGTTTATTTTTTTACATGGACACCATTGGTGATAGCAGAGATTATTTTCTTGGTGGCTGCTCACAATATGGATTTTTCACTACTGTCTAAGATCAGTATGATTTTACCCTTACTGACCAGCATAGCTTATTCCAACTGCTGTCTTAATCCCATCATGTATGTGCTAATTGGAAGAAATGTAAAAGATATACTCAGAGATTTTGTATATAGTATTACACAAAGTTTTTCAAAGAGTTAGTTTTCATGGACAAAATGATCATAAAAAATGTAAACCTAAAAGTGTAATCCTCACTTTAATACCAAATAATATTCTTTACACTAACAGCATAATGTATTGCCTCATAAATCTATGACATCATCATATAAAACGTAGGACAAATAGAACACAATAGTAAATATATTTTGAGAAAAATAGAACACAATATGATTTTTGTATCTAAATTATGGCATTTATGAATGACAGCCTAAAAGTTTAGGTTTCTAATTTTCAGCATTATTAATAGATGACATAAAGGTCCGTCATTATAAAGATAATGGCAACGTCTTTGTTAAATATTATTCTATGACACATAATGTTTAGGGTACTGGCTTTAAAATAAAGGATCAGTATACTGTTACTTGCAGGGAAATCAGCTTTCTTATATATTATCACTTTCTGTATACATACATGCTTCTTTATATTACCTCTGTCTGTATACCAAAGTCCAATTCTAATAGAGAACAATTAAAAATGAACATTTTAATGATTATCTCTCCTACCACCCACTTGGAGTGTACTTTCTTCTGCTGGCTGTATTTACATAACTTTTCTATAGCCAATACTTAATTCTAGAAACTTAAAGTATAGGTAGGGATACTTTTAGGGATACTTTTTTCCCCCTTCTCTTCTCAATCTACACGTCATCACTAGGTTCCCTAATAAAGTCCCACGGTTTACAATATCATTTGTATGCCGATGACACCCAAATCTACTTCTCTGCACCAGACCTTTCCCCCTTCCTTGCTAACCGTGTCACTAACTGTCTTTCTCACATCTCCAACTGGATGTCCTCTCACTACCTCAAGCTAAATCTCTCCAAAACTGAGCTCCTTATTTCTCCCCCTTCTTCTAAACTCTCCATCCCCAATCTCTCTATAACTGTCGACAACTCCATCATTACCCCTACACCGCATGCCCATTGTCTCAGGGTCACATTTGACTCAGATCTTTCTATCACTCCTCACATTCAGTCATTGGCTAAAGCCTGCCGCTTCCACCTTAAAAACATCTCTAAAATTAGACACTTCCTTACACAAGACACAACTAAGATTTTAATCCACTCTCTCATTCTCTCCCGCCTCGATTACTGCAACTTTGTCCTCTCTGGTCTCCCCACCTGCCGCCTAGCTCCTTTACAATCCATAATGAATGCCTCTGCCAGACTCATCTTCCTTACACGTTGCTCTTCATCTGCTGCACCTCTCTCCCAATCCCTTCACTGGCTTCCACTTGCCTCTAGGATCAAACACAAAATTCTCATTCTGACATACAAAGCCCTCAACTGCACAGCTCCCCCATATATCTCAGACCTTGCCTCCAGATACTCTCCCTCCCGCCCCCTTCGCTCTGCTCACGACCTCCTACTCTCCTCCTCTCTTGTCACCTCATCATACTCCCGTTTACAGGACTTCTCCAGACTGGCTCCCATCTTGTGGAACTCTCTGCATCGCTCCACAAGACTCTCTTCTAGTTTTAAAAGCTTCAAGTGCTCCCTAAAGACTCTACTGTTCAGGGATGCATACAACCTACGCTAACATTTCTTTATACCAGTTCCTCTCCTCCATTGCTATCCCCTGAACCCCCTTAGCATGTAAGCCTAAGAGTCCAGCTGTTTGTTGATCACCTTCTTAAGAGCTGACTACAACAGTGCAACTCTTGGCAGGGCCCTCTACCCATTTGATCCCTATTATTGTTTTGTTGTACTCCGCCTTTGTTTATAGCGCTGCAGAATCTGTTGACGCTCTACAAATAACCGATAATAATAATAATAGGGATACTGCATGCAAAATCAGCTATTTGAAATGTTGATATAAAAGTAAAGGAGCTTTTGCAAACAATTTAATACACTCTATCAGGTAAGATGGATCATTGGGAACACATTAAAGGGTAAACTGTCTCTTTAAATGGTTTGACAAGATTATATGAAGTGTTTTTAAACAGAAATTTAGCTTCCTTAGTTAAAAAAATAGCAGAAAACTATTGTATTAGTGCCAACTCTGCTAAAAGTAAGCTTTTTGCGTGCCTCTGGTAGCGCTCATATTACACGTTGAAAGTTAAAAGGTTTTTTTGGACTCCTAACCTAACCCCTGGCATCACACACACCTCATGCCGATTCCCCACAGTTATCGAAGCTACGTTTTCCTCTAAATCCAGAGGGGTAGCTATTTACATTGGTAATAATGTCCTTTATGACCCTATATATGTGGAATGTGACCCCCAAGCCAGATTTATTATTGTAGTATGTAAACTTAACAAACAACTAGTCACCCTACTCAACATATATGCACCTAATTCTAAACAGATAAAAAAATTTCGACCACTCCTCAGGTCGATGTCGGCGGTGAAACAAGGGGAATTAATCATGGGAGGAGACTATAACTTAATATGGGATATAAATCTCGATAGAATGGGACCCAAGATTTCCCATCATGATAGAACAATCCACTCCCTCTCCAAAGCTTTTCAGACGCTCATGGCCCAATATGATTTATATGACACATATAGATCATTTCACCCACAAGAAAAGGATTACACATTCTACTCCTCCCCACATAAGTCACACTCACGCATAGACTACTTCTATTACTAGTGCTAAACTTCTAGATAATGTGTCCTACATTAAAATTACTCCAGTCTCCTGGTCTGACCATGACGCCCTACACTTACAGCTAGGCCCCCACTTCAACTCTAACTCAACTCCCTCATGGCACCTACAAGACTGGATTATTACAGATCCTGCTTTGAAAGCAGATCTTCAAACTAAGATAATTGACTTTATTAGCCTAAATGATGACGACCAGACCAAGATGCAAAATATGTGGGCCACACTCAAGGCTGTTATGAGAGGGCACCTCATGCAGATAGAATCAGCAGCACGCTCAAGAAGCGGAACAACTTTGTCAACCCTAACTATCCAATTGAGAAAATTAAAAGCCAAACATAACCTTTCATACTCTCCCTCAGTAAATTATGAGATCGTGAAACTTACCAAACAAATCCAAACTTTAGAAATTAAAGGAGTACATAACATGTTAGAGAAATTTAAGAAAATTTATTACCACCACAGTAATAAAGCCTCCACCCTATTAGCATCGAAACTCAAGCATCGTACTGCCCAGTCCCGAATTATGTCCATTCATAACTCTAACGGGACACCTGTCTATTCTCCCGCAGATATAGGAAAAGCCTTCAAACAATATTATCAAACCCTATACAACATTGCAGACACCCTAGAATCTTCCTCTTGCTCCTCAGAAACCATATCTTCTTATCTTGAGTCTCTAAGCCTCCCTACATTAAATCCAGATGACATATCTTAACAACCCCTGTAACTGTAGAAGAAACCCGAAAAGTCATTCAATCTCTGAAATTAGGGAAAGCTCCAGGTCCAGATGGTTTTACAGCTAGATTCTACAAAGCTTTCCACTATATTTTAGCTCCCATTCTATGTAGACTATGTCAGGAGATAATGACTCAGGGTTCCTTTAATGCAGAATTTCTAGAGGCCATAGTAGTCACAATTTTAAAACCAGGTAAATCCCCAGACCATTGCAGCAATTATCGCCCAATCTCACTACTTAACATTGATACCAAAATCTACACCAAACTGTTAGCTAACAGACTCTCGAAGATTATCCCTTCATTGATAGCAGATGACCAGGTTGGTTTTGTTCCTCATAGGGAAGGCCCTGATGCAATAAGGCATATACTTGATCTTCTAAATTTGGCATCTCAGGGAAGGATCTCACTTATGGCCCTGTTGCTAGATGCTGAAAAAGCATTTGACAGGGTCAGATGGCAATACCTTTGGGAGACTATGAGAGATTTTCGAATTCCTGACACTTTTATTTTAGCAGTTAAGGCCCTTTATGCTTCTCCCTCAGCCAGAGTACGAGGAGCTGGATTTGAATCTTCCTCGTTCTCCATATCCAACGGCACCAGACAAGGATGCCCTCTGTCACCTCTCTTGTTTGCCTTGGCTATTGAACCTTTAGCACAAAGTATCAGAATTGACCCACATGCTAAAGGCCTCTCCATAGGAACTCACACACATAAAATTTCCTTATATGCAGACGATATTACACTTTTTTTTAACTTCGCCCAAAGAGTCCTTATCTTCAATCTTCAGGATCCTCAGGAAGTTTAGCGATCTTAGTTTCTATAAACTTAATATATCGAAGACAGAGGCCCTTCCTATACACATACCTTCCTACGACCTTAACCTTTTACAGAGAAAATATCAGTTTCACTGGAATTCTTCCTCCCTCAAAATTCTAGGCATATCCCTTAGCCCAGGTCCAGCTACCACGGTAGCACTAAACTATACGAGAAATCTCCTGGACAGGATGCATTGCTGCGGTAAAGATGTCCTTCCTCCCCAAGATATCATATCAATTCCGATCCATTCCGTACAATGTCCCAAGGCCCATCTTAAATAGGATACAGAGTCTAGTTACCACCTATGTATGGAAAGATAAGAGACCCAGAACATCGGGGCAAACTCTTGAGAGGCCAATCACACAAGGTGGTCTAGCCTTACTGAACCTTATCTCCTATTACAATGCCGCCAGACTGTCACACTTATTGGGATGGAACAATTTGGGTAGGCACTCTGGATGGCTCATAGTAGAATCCTCACTGCTGCCCCCCGATATATCCCTTCCAGACCTCCTTTGGATCCCTGTCCATCATAGACAATCCTTGACTAGTATTCTCCCAATTTTCAAGCATGCCCTCAAGTTCTGGGAACAAATAAGACATAATCCTACCATATCCCCTCATCCGTCTCCTGCGCTCACTATTGCTGGGGCACTATTCTGTCTACCTGACTCGCACCCCGAAGCATGGCGTAATCGACAGATAATACTAGTGACGGACTTTTATGATAACAACACGTGGCTCACTCACTCCAATTTATGTACAAAATATCGAATTCCTCCAAGTCTCAGTTTTGAGACATATCGTTTGAGCACACGATTACGCACTTGGGGCTACCCCAAAAATTCACTTAGACCATTGTCTCCTTGGGAAATTATATGGAAACAAGCCTGCAACATCACACACCCCCTCTCCCTCCATTACAATCTCCTTGTTAACTCGCACTCGCCATGTAAAATTCCACAACACTCCGCTTGGGAGAGGGAATTGGATTTCACCGCCGACATCGATATTTGACACTCGAGGATCACGGTAACCAAAAAATTGTTGCACAGTACCACTTTGTGGGAACTACACTATAAAATCCTAGTCCGTTGGCACCTAGTTCCAACCACATTGCATAAGATTTACAACACACACTCACCCAATTGCTGGAGAAAATGCGGACTTAAAGGTACAGCAGGACACATTTGGTGGTCATGTCCAGCCATCCAGCCACTTTGGGAGAAAGTTTATGCCCTCCTACACTCTCTTGGAATCACTTTACGGTTTATTCCAGAAGTATCCCTGCTTCATATGAAGATGACCGACCTTAACCCTTCGAATGAAGCTCTCGCAATCTACATCCTCATGGCCACAAAGTTGGCCATTGCAAGAGGTTGGAAGAAAGAGAAACCACCATCATTTGCTCAAATATTATCTATTGTTCAGTATATCGGACAAATGGAACAATACTCATACAAAGTCCTAGATAAAGTTGATTCCTACTACGAAATCTGGTCCCCATGGTTTTCTAAATTCCCGAACGGGGAAATCAGCCCTACTACTAATCCCCCCAAGTAGACTTCCCTACTACTACTATCGCTTCATATTTCCCCAACTTTACTTTTTCCCATATTCCCTCCCCCCCCCTTTTTTTTTTTCTTTCTCTCTCCCCCTTCTCTTGAATCAAATTGCCTACACTCCTATGTTATCTCTACGGGTCTATCACCAATGCCTCATACATGACAAAAATAACTACTCATGACTGTTTCATACACCATACCCCCTCCAATTAAAAAAAAAAAACGGAGACTGCTTAGATTTACCCTATAGACCACTACCTCAACCTTGTAAATTCAGACTGACACAAAAGTGTGAAGCCGAATAGATATTATCTGTATTCCACAAAATAATCTGTATTCTGTTTAAGTTTATCATATTCGTTATGTGGTCTTTTCTTGTTGTATTTGCATATGTCTCAATAAAAACATATATTTAAAAAAAGAAGAAAAGAAAGTTAAAAGGTTTTGCTCCCGTGCTAATGCGTGCAAAAAGCCGGAAATAGAATATCTCAACTGCATTAACATATTCCCCCATAGAAGTCAATGGAGCAAAAAAAAAAAGTGGAAAAAAAATCCAACACCCTACTTGTGCGCAAACCCGATCACATATTCTCAAATGCGCTAATCCGACATGAAAATATGAATATTTCACATTCCAATGTTTTTTGCATAGCAGAATATGTTCTATTTATGCATAAATACATATTCCTATGTATTAGAATCTGTAAGGGGTAAAGTAAATAATATATGTAATATATAGAGGTTAGGATTTCCTGCCACAGATTCAGAGCAAGAAACAGAGCACAACTAACAAACGGCTAGATTACAAGTTTTGTGGTAAGAGCTGCTTGGTAATAACTTGCAAGTTATTGCACCGCTAACTTCCCTACAGCACTGGTATTACAGGTTTACAAAACCCGGCGTTAGCAGGCAAGAAGTGAGCATAAAGAAAAATTGAGCACCATACCGCACTCCAATACCAGCGCTGCTAAAAGCCACGGTGAGCTTGTTTTACATGCTCGTGCATGATGTTCCCATAGACATCAATGGGGAGAGCCGGCTGAAAAAACGTCTAACACCTGCAAAAAATCAGCGTAAAGCTCCATAACGCAGCCCCATTGATTGCTAAGGGGGAAACTAAATTTATGTTTACATCTAACACCCTAACATGAACCCCGAGTCTAAACACCCTAAATCTTACACTTATTAACCCCTAATCTGCTGCCCCTGACATTGCCAACACCTACATTATGTTAGGAAAGAAACACAAAGGGAAGAGGCGCCAATGGTGCAGATCAATGATGAATCTTAGATGTAGCTGATGTAGGACAAACACAGGGTACTCACTTGTATATAAGGCAATCAATTATGCCAATAGGAGCAGGCTGGATTTCAACAGCAGTCCAGCTAGCGGATCATAAGGGCAGCTCTCTAATGGCATCCAATAGAAGGCAATCTGTAGAAAGAGACAATATATAGAGGCGCCAATGGTGCAGATCAATGGTGGATCTTGAACACTTGTAACAGGTGGTATACACAGGGTACTCACATGTATGTAAGGCAATCAGTTATGCCTATAGAGACAGGTTGGATTTTTACAGCAATCCAGCTGGGTGATCCAAAATACAAGGGCAGGATACTGGATATAGCAATAGACCATACACAGCACTAGGTAAAATTAAAAACACATTTATTAAAAAGGTTATAAAAATATACCACTCATATTAGTGCCAAAATAAGTTATGGCTAGTGGAGAAACAGTGCGACGCGTTTCTCAGATAGACTGTTTCCTCAGGCATGTTTCTCATCAGTTGTTTGCATCCTTATATAGGGCTACGCTACTAATAACACCAATGACCAACCCCCAACAATTAAGACAAGCAGGACCAATCAGAACCCGTCATTTGAGCACACCCACCCTGCTGCAATTGTATTATAATATATGTATGTTTAAAATGATGTTTTAATAAAATATGTAAGTCTCATCAATATATGTTTTTACATATATATATGATATCAGTATTGTTATACAGCTCTCATAATTCCTTAGGTTAAAATATATATAATTGTCTCCATCTTAAATGGATGGAGTCATTGACCTATCAGGTCGCAGCATTTACGATCAGAGACAATTATATATATTTTAACCTTAGGAATTATGAGACCTGTATAACAATACTGATATCATATATATATGTAAAACATATATTGATGAGACTTACATATTTTATTTAAACATCATTTTAAACATACATATATTATAATACAATTGCAGCAGGGTGAGTGTGCTCAAATGACGGGTTCTGATTGGTCCTGCTTGTCTTAATTGTTGGGGGTTGGTCATTGGTGTTATTAGTAGCGTAGCCCTATATAAGGATGCAAACAACTGATGAGAAACATGCCTGAGGAAACAGTCTATCTGAGAAACGCGTCACACTGTTTCTCCACTAGCCACTCTGAGTGCTGTGTATGGTCTATTGCTACGCTACATTTAGGGTGAGAATCCCTTACACCAGTATCCTGCCCTTGTATTTTGGATCAGCCAGATGGATTGCTGTAAAAATCCAGCCTGTCTCTATAGGCATAACTGATTGCCTTCCATACATGTGAGTACCCTGTGTATACCACCTGTTACAAGTGTTCAAGATCCACGATTGATCTGCACCATTGGAGCCTCTATCTATTGTCTCTCTCAACACCTACATTATACTTATTAACCCCTAATCTGCTACCCCCGACATTTCCGCCACTATAAAAAAACATATTAACCCCTAAACTGCTGCACTCCCTCATCACAAACACTAGTTAAATATTATTAACCCCTAATCTGCCGCCCCTAACATCGCTGCCACCTACCTACATTTATTAACCCCTAATCTGCCGCTCCCAACGTCGCCGCCACTATACTAAATTTATTAACCCCTAAACCTAAGTCTAACCCTAACCCTAACACCCCCTAACTTAAATATAATTAAAATAAATCTAAATAAAACCTACTCTCATTACCTAAATAATTAATATTTAAAACTAAATACTTACCTGTAAAATAAACCCTAAGCTAGCTACAATATAACTAATAGTTATATTGTAGCTAACTTAGGTTTTATTTTTATTTCACAGGTAAGTTTATATTTATTTTAACTAGGTAGAATAGTTACTAAATAGTTAATAACTATATACTAACTACCTAGCTAAAATAAATACAAATTTACCTGTAAAATAAAACCTAACCTGAGTTACACTAACACCTAACCTTACACTACAATTAAATAAATTACATAAATTAAATACAATTAACTAAATTACAAAAACAAACACTAAATTACACAAAATAAAAAAATAAATGATCAGATATTTAAACTAATTACACCTAATCTAATAGCCCTATCGAAATAAAAAAGCCCCCCCAAAATAAAAACCTAGTCTAAACTAAACTACCAATAGCCCTTAAAAGGGCCTTTTGCTGGGCATTGCCCCAAAGAAATCAGCTCTTTTACCTGTAAAAAAAATATAAACCCTAATCTAAAAATAAAACCCAATAAACCCTTTAAAAAACCTAACACTAACCCCCGAAGAGCCACTTACAGTTTTGAAGACCGGACATCCATCCTCAACGAAGCCGGGAGAAGTCTTCATCCAAGCCGGCAGAAGTGGTCCTCCAGATGGGCAGAAGTATTCATCCAGACGGCATCTTCTATCTTTATCCATCCAGCGTGCAGCGGCTCCATCTTCAAGACATCCGGCGTGGAGCATCCTCTTCTTTCCACGGCTAATGAAGAATGAAGGTTCCATTAAGGGATGTCATCCAAGATGGCATCCCTTAAATTCCGATTGGCTGATAGAATCAGCCAATCAGAATTAAAGGTGAAAAAATCAGCCAATAGGATTGAGCTTGCATTCTATTGGCTGATTGGAACAGTCAATAGAATGCAAGCTCAATCCTATTGGCTGATCGGATCAGCCAATAGGATTGAAGCTCAATCCTATTGGCTGATTGCATAAACCAATAGGATTTTTTCACCTTTAATTCTGATTGGCTGATAGAATTCTATCAGCCAATCGGAATTCAAGGGACACCATCTTGGATGACGTCACTTAAAGGAACCTTGATGTCTTGAAGATGGAGCCGCTCCGCGCCGGATGGATGAAGATAAAAGATGCCATCTGGATAAAGACTTCTGCCCGTCTGGAGGACCACTTCTGCCGGCTTTTATGAAGACTTCTGCCGGCTTCGTTGAGGACTTCTTGCCGCTTGGATGAAGACTTCTTGAGGATGGATGTACGGTCTTCAAAACTGTAAGTGGATCTTTGGGGGTTAGTGTTAGGTTTTTTAAGGGTTTATTAGGTGGGTTTTATTTTTAGATTAGGGTTTGGGCACTTGAAAAAAGCTAAATGCCCTTTTAAGGGCAATGCCCATACAAATGCCCAATGGGGATCTTAGGTTTTTTTAGTTAGGATTTTATTTGGGGGGTTGGTTGTGTGGGTGGTGGGTTTTACTGTTGGGGGTTGTTTGTATTTTTTTTTACAGGTAAAACAGCTGATTTATTAGATTTATTTTAATTATATTAAAGTTAGTGGGTGTTAGGGTTAGACTTAGGGTTGGGTCTAGGGGTTAATAACTTTAGTATAGTGGTGGTGACATTGGGGGCAGCAGATTAGGGGTTAATAACAGAAATGTAGGTTGCAGCGATATTAGGGGTTAATAATATCTAACTAGTGTTTACGATGCGGGAGTACGGCGGTTTAGGGGTTAATATGTTTATTCTAGTGGCGGCGATGTCCGGAGCGGCAGATTAGGGGTTAATAATTTTATTTTATTATTTGCGATGCGGGAGGGCCTCGGTTTAGGGGTTAATAGGTAGTTTATGGGTGTTAGTGTACTTTTTAGCACTTTAGTTATGAGTTTTATGCTACAGCTTTGTAGCGTAAAACCCATAACTACTGATTTTCAGTTTACAGTATGGATCTTGACAGTATAGGTTGTACCGCTCACTTTTTGGCCTCCCAGGCAGACTCGTAATACCGGCGCAAAGGAAGTCCCATTGAACAAGGACTTTTTGAAAGCTGCAGTAATTACGTTGCGTTACGGCCAAAAAAGTGTGCGGTACAGATATACCTGCAAGACTTGTAATACCAGTGGTAGTGAAAAACTACCTTAATTCTGCTTTTTCACCCATACCGCAAAACTCATAATCTAGCCGATTGTAATTGTAATAGAATATACAATTGTATATAGATAGCTCTGATCTGTGTATCAAATTATGACTTAGCCCAAGTAACAATCAAA
The DNA here is from genome assembly GCF_027579735.1 of Bombina bombina. Classification (NCBI taxonomy): domain Eukaryota; kingdom Metazoa; phylum Chordata; class Amphibia; order Anura; family Bombinatoridae; genus Bombina; species Bombina bombina. Next base: position 1,025,617,500 of record NC_069499.1, on the reverse strand, counting down.
GCAAACAAAATAAATTATAGATTAAATTCATTCATACTATACAGTTTATTAACAAAAATGTTCGAAAAAAAGAAAAATATTCCCACACATACGATAGCATAAGCTAAAGTTAAAAACACTTGAACCCAGTTGTATCATCCATATTGGTTTTGGAATTAAATAAATGGAAATATCAGAGCCAGCAGCATTAAAGTAGATATAAGCTAAGCCCTTACAATCCGAGGGCTAATTAGAGTTATTATTACTGTTATAAATGTGCTGCTGGGGAGATTGATATACGGAATAAGTTTTTAAATATTTATTACAACATAGGTAAGCTGATAAAAAAAAGGGGAGAGACAAAGCTTCTCACAGAGGAACCCCTGACGCCCGTTTCACAAAAAAACGCTTCCTCAGAGGGGTCACCTAATTTTTTTTTCTAAACTGAGCCATATGTGTGGTTTTGTAGTTGTGCCATAAGTTTTAGCTGCACTTTCAATTTATATGCATAGAGTACTCGCATTGGGAGACGTCCCTAACAAGCGTTTATAAGTTAACTGTCCCATTTGTAGGATTGTTTTAAAGTTAATATTTATTTTGATTCAATATTAAATATTATTATTTTTATTTTTTTATCTTTGTTCCCATTCTTCAGACCTTTCTATTCTGTAGCTTTAATCTAGCACTGTCTCATTTCTGTTATTTGTATCTTGTTCCAGTTTAACTTGAGGGGTTAATCAAAGTAACACCAAGATTGGGTTTTATCTTTAGGCGCATCTATCTTCCCTCTATCTTCCCTTTTCTAGCTAGATTACCCTCTGCACATATCAAAATTAAAGCTGAGTAGCAGGTCTAAAATAAGTTCTCCTTGTCTCCATATTATACAAATATACTGTTTCATGAGATGCAGCAGTAACAGAGAATCAAATTAATAATGAAGGTGGAGAATACTATGGAAGATGCAAGCCTCACCATATTATCAGGTAAAATAAAGTAGTTATAGGCCAGGCAGTGAACAGTATGCAAAATAAATATGGTGATCAAATATATATATGCTCAGGGGTATCTCTGCAGCAATTATAGGTTTATATATATATATATATATATATATATATATATATATATATATATATATATATATATATAGTAGGTAGGAACCGGATCCAACGGACGGTCTCCGTTGTGTAGCAAGATCCAAGAACAGCCGGCACACAGGAATTTCAATCAGCAATCCGATTTAATAAGCAAAAAAGAAACCAAATGTTTCGGCTCTACCGCAAGCCTTTTTCAATTGTATTCAGACCGGATAACACATAACACAAAACCCACACCTTAAATACCCACCCATTCCCATGTGAGCACCAATCAACATGCAGGACTGGGCCGCTCCTTCCCGCACATAGTAAAAACAACCTGAGCATCATGCTACAGCTGATTCCAAGCCGATGTGGCGTGACGTCATCACGCAAACAGTGCCGCATGGAAACATCAGAGCCCCAGGTATCCAGGGAAACGCCGTGTAAACAAGCACCTCCGGTCTCCAAGGAAATGTGGGAGTGAGCGGATTCAGCCACGCAGCCGATGAGCGTAACTTATATGTGATAAACATAAAAAGGCCATGAGTGAAAGCCCAAAGGACCGCAACAGTGGTATATATTTACAAAAAACATGGTATCTAAATATTGTAAACAGGGAAATTAACTCAATATATATAAAATTAGTGGTTGTAAAACGCTACATCAGCCCAAGGGTAAACACATAACACAACCCTCTATACCCAAATCGGTATCAAGGCATGTGGGTAGTAGCAGTGATCAACCAACCCAAAATTAGTTATACAATTATATTATATTATTATAATTATATTAGCATCATACACTAAAGGAATAGGTAGAAACATCAAACAGGATGACTCCCTGGGTGTCTAGATTTATAAGTAACAGCAGCCAAAGTCTATATTGGCATTAAGTCCCTGAGGTGCAACCGTATCCAGGTTGAAGATCCACCGGGCTTCCATCTTCAACAGGGCTTGGCCCCTGTCACCACCCCGCCGATGGCGAGGCACATGGTCAATTAGCATTACTCGCAGAGACGAGACATTATGACCTGCTTCCGCAAAGTGGCGTGCACAATATTTAGATACCATGTTTTTTGTAACTATATACCACTGTTGTGGTCCTTTGGGCTTTCACTCATGGCCTTTTTATGTTTATCACATATAAGTTACGCTCATCGGCTGCGTGGCTGAATCTGCTCACTATCAAAAAAATCAGGAAATAAGCCAAGCACCAATGAGTAAAAATAAAACTTAGAACTTTATTTTGACATTTAAAACGAAGAATATAAGCGATAGAGAGTATGGGTAACCCCCAATAAAGACTAACGCGTTTCGGCTAGGAGAGCCGTACTCATAGTACCTGACTCTCCTAGCCGAAACGCGTTAGTCTTTATTGGGGGTTACCCATACTCTCTATCGCTTATATTCTTCGTTTTAAATGCCAAAATAAAGTTCTAAGTTTTATTTTTACTCATTGGTGCTTGGCTTATTTCCTGATTTTTTTGATAATGCCATTTTACCACTAGCCAGCACTTTCTGCATAAGCCCACCGGATTGACTATCTGTGAGGAGGAAAAGGAAAGCTGGTTTTCCCTCTTCGAAAGTTTCACCTATGGTAATTTGAAACCCTACCTATACAACACAACCTTGCCAGTACTATATGACGTTTTAAACCTTCCGTTTATGCACCCACTTGCAATTGTCAATACAAGTTCCTTGCCTTGGATGGACAGTTGCAGCCTTTGGGGTACTGCAGGATAACGCCAGTACGCCCCTGATATCTTGAATATGCCCCTGGCCTGTGCCGGTGGTGACACGCAGGATACGTCACCATACTGGGCGTTCATTGGACAGGAGCCGGGTCGACACGTTGGACACGCAACGGAACTGTTCTGTTTGAACAACCAAGTGCTACAAGCCACAGGTATTCCCCGTCAGCAGAAGGACGCCGCTCGATCCGCGGTGGTGGACAGACTGAGGTCTGGAAGAGCGTGCGAATAACTGGTGAGATACGTTTAGCTTCTCCTGTTTTATTTCTGGGGTGATATAAAGCCGTGGAGTGGTACTTTGAACTGTTGATTAAAAAGAACTTTGTCATTGTGAGAGTGTGCACTACGGAAAGGTTTATAGAACTGGATATCCTATTTGATTCATTCTTAATATTAACTGGCGGTTGTAGCTATAAAGGCAATTAATCTCTACCAAAGAAATGTAAAATGGGCATAAATTGGATTAAGTCAACAATCCATTTATGAATCCTAAGGTGTAACTACTTGATAATATCCAGAGTTTCACATTAAAGTTTGTGTTTCCGGTTCAAACCACAGTGGGGCTTAAATATATAAAGTCTAGTTGGGACTCTCTCTCTTTTGGTTTGAATCTGCTCACTCCCACATTTCCTTGGAGACCAGAGGTGCTTGTTTACGCGGCGTTTCCCTGGATACCTGGGGCTCTGATGTTTCCATGCGGCGCTGTTTGCGTGATGACGTCACGCCGCGTCGGCTTGGAATCAGCTGTAGCATGATGCTCAGGTTGTTTTTACTATGTGCGGGAAGGAGCGGCCCAGTCCTGCATGCTGATTGGTGCTCACATGGGAATGGGTGGGTATTTAAGGTGTGGGTTTTGTGTTATGTGTTATCCGGTCTGAATACCATTGAAAAAGGCTCGCGGTAGAGCCGAAACGTTTGGTTTCTTTTTTGCTTATTAAATTGGATTGCTGATTGAAATTCCTGTGTGCCGGCTGTTCTTGGATCTTGCTACACAACGGAGACCGTCCGTTGGATCCGGTTCCTACCTACTGTATGTACTTTTGGGCTGAGCACCAGGTGGCTGAGAGATTAAGTGTGTGCGGTTTCTTTCAACTAATATATATATATATATATATATATATATATATATATATATATATGTATATGTATATATATATATATATAAAAATAAATTGCAAGCAAGCAAAAACTAGTGATACACAGTTACAGAGAAGAACCTAAAGATGACACATACCCCACTAACTAAAATAAGCTTTTTACATAAACTATGATATTAATTTAAAGTGCATCGAAGTAAAAGAATCCCCCATATCTTGGTATCTACACTTGACTATACTAGGAGCCGGTAGATGAGTAGCCTCAGCTACAGATTCAAACTAGCACTGAGCAATATAGACTATTCATAATATGTTAAAGACTACTAACAGCAGAATATAAACAATACATGGTGCTCTTTCATGCAAGCAGAGTAAATAATGTCCCATGAAGTCCTCAAAACTATGATCACACAATCTTCACATAGAGGACTGCAGGATAAACTTTTGTAAATACACATAATCCTTTCTTACAGCTTGAAACCCTCTATACTAAACAGCTTTCATGGAGTTCCAAGGCGATGGAAAATAATAAAGAAGCTCGATCTCTGAAAAACACTTTTAGCTCCCACTGCAAATGCACTGACATTTGTCTTGGTTCTGAATTGTACAACGTTTACATCCCTGCAGTTTGCGATAGGTAAAGTCAAGGCTTTGTTTATATCTTTAACAAACTCAATGAAAACCATACTGTGACTCTCCTCCACATGCACTCCCAACAGGTGAGCAGAAACAGGGCTCTCTGATGTAGCTACATAGAGATACAAGAGTGTGCCCTCAAGCCAGGTCCATCTAATAAGCACTCCAACAATACAAACAGTTGTGTCTTGAAAATAATTGGCTCCTCAGCAAGGGCACAGCTATGTATCAACTGTAGCACATTAAAGTAACCCAGTGTAGCATGCATAGATACCTCTTGTACTTGTGTGCTCTAGCGGTCTTCTGTAGCAACAGAGAAAAAAATCCCCCTGCCTGTAGCTCCAGCATGACTGGACCGAGTCAAAACATTTGTCATGCTGCTCCTCCTCTCTGCTGTGGCTGTTGCCATGGGCACAGGCAGTCCTCCTTTTGCTAGGGATGTGGCAGTGTAACTGCAACTGGTGATGACATCATCAACGGCCCACCCTGTCTTCCCTATGTAAGTGCCTCAGTCTCTCTCACCTGTGAACAAGTATAGGTGTTACTTTGTGTTCTCCTGGGTGCTGTATTTCTGTTTATTGGATTGCTATATTGATACTCTGTTGATGAACTCTGCCTGTTTGACTACTCTGCTTGTCTTAACCCCTGAACTACTGGATTGCTATACTGATACCGAACTCTGCTTGTTTGAATACTCTGCTTGCCTTAACCCCTGACTACTGGATTGCTATACTGATACTGAACTCTGCTTGTTTGACTACTCTGCATGCTTAACCCCTGAACTACTGGATTGCTACTTTGTTGCTGAATTCTGCCTGTCTGATCATTCTATTGGTTTAGCCCTGAACTGCTATACTGCTGGATATCCTTTTGTTGCTGACTCCTGCCTGTTCCCGGTCCTTCTATTGGTTTACCCCTGAACTGCCATACTTCTGGATTACCTTCCTGTTGCCGCTGAGTACTGCCCTGCCTGCTGTGAGTACTGCTTACCTCATTTTAAAAACTCTGTCTCTGCTCTGTGATATTTCCTAGCATTCCACTTGACGCAGGAATAAGAAGACTACCATTACCTGACAAGTATGATGGTACTACCAACTGTAGGGGTTTACTCAACCAGTGCAGGCTGCACTTTTGCAATGACCCCCACACTTTCCAGTCTCATCAGTCAAAGGTCACTTTTATAATTTCCTTACTGAAAGACAAGGCCCTAGCCTGGGTTTCAGCTCTTTTGGAAAAAGAGCGCTGAACTCCTGAATGATGCTTATGCCTTCACTTCTGCATTATCTTCTGTATTTGGGACCTCCGGCAGCACTGCTGCTGCAGAGAACTCTCTCTTGGATCTCCACCAGGCTAATAGAACTGTGGCGCAATACGCCATCAGGTTTTGCACTTTGGCATTCAAGACCAGTTGGTAAGGCAGTGCTCCCAAGGCAGCCTTTAGGAGAGGTTTGCATGAGCGGATCAAGGACGAGCTTACCTATCGTGATGTCCCTACATCCCTGGATGAATTCATAGCACTTTGTATTAGTCTGGATAATCCTCTACCCCTTCAACACCTCCAGTTACCGCAGTAGATGAACCCATGGATCTATCCTCCCTCAAACCAAAAGAATCTTAAAGACAGAGGAGAAGGAGATTGAGACTGTGTTTCTTCTGTGGTTCTAACTCACACCAGCTAAAGTACTGTGATATCCTGCCAGGAAAAGCCAATGCTTAGAGGATAAAACTGGGGTGCCTCTAAGCGTGGTCACTACTACATCCCCTCAATCTTCTCGAATCCTGGTACCTGTTACCCTCTTCTTTCTTCAGAATTCTGTCCACACTCAGGCCTTTATTGATTCAGGGGCAGCTGGAAATTTTATGGATCACCATTTCATGATTCAGGCAGGGTTACCTCTAATGCAGAAAAAACACTGTCTTAAAATAACTGCTCTGAATGACAGTCCCCTTGGATCATGTTTAATCCATTTTAAATCAGCATCCCTAAACATGACTGTGGGAGTCCTTCATACCGAACAGTTGTAATTCAATATCATTAATTCTCCAGCACAACCAGTAAACCTTGGTCTTCCTTGGCTCCGTATACACAATCCACAGTTTGACTGGACTGAGGGACAGATGGCCTCCTGGGGTACATCCTGCTTCCACTCCTGTCTGGCTAAAGTTACTCCATTACGCCACATCCCCATTGCCAGTCTACAGACCCCTTCAAGCCTTCCCTCAATTTACGCAGATTTTACTGATGTGTTTGAAAAGAAAGCAGCTGATGTGCTGCCACCTCACTGTCCTTACAACTGCAAGATTGACCTCTTTCCTGGAGCCCTACTTCCTAAAGGGAGGACTTATCCACTCTCCAAAGCTGAAACCAAGGCCATAGAGGAGTATTTTCAAGAGAACCTAGCTAAAGGTTTTATTCATCCTTACTCTTCTCCTGCCGGGGCTAACTTATTTTTTGTCAGTAAGAAGGATGGTGGGCTCAGACCCTGTATCTACTACAGAGCCCTTAACAACATCACTATCACTGAATTTTATGATTCGCTCCAGAATGCTCGCTACTTTACTAAGTTGGATCGATGTGGGGCATACAATCTTGTTCATATATTCCCAGGGCATGAATAGAAGACGGCCTTCAACACAAGATCAGGGCAATACGAATACCTTGTAATGCCATTTGTGCTGTGTAATGCCCCTGTTGTCTTCCAGGCATTCTTCGCCTCAGAGACAATTCCCTGGTAGCCAAACTGGACAAATGTGAATTTGACCAAGTTCAGATCCAGTTCCTTGGCTATGTTATCTTGAAGGAGGGTTTTGCCATGGATCCTTCTAAGCTCACTGCAGTCCTGGAATGGCCTCAACCCACCTCATTAAAGGAACTACAGATATTCTTGGGGTTCTCTAATTATTACCGCAAGTTTATAAAAAAACCTCCCAATAGTTGCTCCCCTCACTGAGTTAACTAAACAGAACAGAGATTGCAAAAACTGGCCTCCCGAAGCCATGGATGCCTTCTTTCACCTGAAAAAGGCCTTTTGTTCTGCTCCTGTGCTCCACCATCCTGATCCTGACCTGCAGTTTATAGGTTGACGCCTCCAAGAGTGGAGCTAGAGCAGTCCTAACCCAAAGGGATCCTTTATCCTCCAAGTTACACCCAGTAGCCTTTTTCTCCAAGAGCTTTACTCCTGCAGAGAAGAACTATGATGTGGGTAATCGTAAACTCTTAGTCACTAAGATGGCTCTGACTGAATGGCGTCATTGGCTAGACGGTAACACCAATCCTCTTTAGATTCTCACTGACCACAAGAATCTGATGTACCTTGAGACTGCTCATAGACTCAATCCTTGACAGGTCAGGTGGGCCTTGTTCTTTTCCCATTTTAACTTTGTGGTTTCTTATCTTCCTAGGGCCAAGAATAAAAAGGCTTACACCCTTTCCCATCAGTTTCCTCACTCTAGTGATTCCTCTGAAGCTCCTATTGAACACATTATATCCCCCTCCTGTGTGGTTGCTCAACTTAGCACTTCTTTTCTTCAAAGACTGCAATGTGCCCAGTCTAGAAAGCCTCCTGAAGCCCCTGCTGCTCCTGATATCTTCTTTGTACCTCTGAACCTATGCACCCCTGTGCTATCCTGGGCTCATGATAGTAAACTTTCAGGACATCCTGGTTTATCAAGAACTTTTAAGCTTCTTTCCAAGCATACATGGTGGCCTACCATGAAGACTGACTCTCAGGATTATGTGAAATCCTGCATGACTTGTGCTGCCAATAAGACTCCCTGATCCTTGCCTCCTGGCTTACTCCAACCGTTGTCCATTCCCAAAAACCTTGGACACACATAACAATGGATTTCTTTGTGGACCTCCCTCCTTCTGACTATCATATGATTATCTGGGTTATGGTGGATCGATTTTCCAGACTGGCTCATTTTGTACCCTTAAAGAAACTGCCATCTGCCCAAGAGTTATCATCTATTTTTCTGTTACATGTGGTATGACTTCATGGCATTCCCTTGAATATTGTTTCTGACAGAGGTCCATAATTCATCTCTACCTTTTGGAGAGCCTTTAGCAAGTTGATTGGAACCACCATTTCCTTGTCGTTCGGCTACCATCCTAAGACTAATGGGCTGACTGAGAGAGTGAATCAAGATCTCGAAGCTTATCTCAGAACTTTTGTTAATTATCTCCATACTAACTGGTCTGAATTGTTGCCCCTAGCTGAGCTGGCAAAGAACACTCATTGGCACTCTTGTCTACAATGTTCTCCCTTTCAAGCTGCAGCAGGTAACCAACCTTGTGTCTTTCGTCTTTCTGCTCAGTCCCCAGGGGTTCCTGCTGCAGACCGACACGTTACGCATAGCCCCTTTGGAGCCATCTGACAAGGTGACATAGTACATCACAGTCCTTTCAGGGAGTTGACAAGGGCAAACAAAGACCAAAGAGAACTCTGCTTGTTTGACTACTTTGCTTGACTTAACCCCTGAACTACTAGATTGCTTTACTGATACTGAACTCTGCTTGTTTGACTACTCTGCTTGCCTTAACCCCTGAACTACTGGATTGCTATACTGATACTGAACTCTGCTTGTTTGACTACTCTGCTTACCTTAACCCCTGAACTACTGGATTGCTATACTGATACTGAACTCTGCTTGTTGACTACTCTGCTTGCTTAACCCCTGAACTACTGGATTGCTACTTTGTTGCTGAACTCTGCCAGTCTGAACATTCTATTGGTTTACCCCTGAACTGCTATACTGCTGGATATCCTTTTGTTGCTGACTCCTGCCTGTTCCCGGTCCTTCTATTGGTTTACCCCTGAACTGCCATACTTCTGGGTTACCTTCCTGTTGCCGCTGAGTACTGCCCTGCCTGGTGTGAGTACTGCTTACCTCATTTTACAAACTCTCTCTCTGCTCTGGGATATTTCCTATCATTCCACTTGACGCCGGGATAAGAAGACTACTGGCCAAGTTTGGTCTGATAGTAGAATATCCCACGAGTATTACAGCACTACCCCAATCACTATCAGCTGTAGGTTCCCTCTCAGCAAACAAATATTTCATATCAGGCACAGGGTGTTTCTCTGTAAAATGCAGGTGGAAGTGCAGAGGCCAGCAGGTGCTCCAAGCTAGCAAAGTGGTCATCAAAGATCCTAAGTATGTTTTCCTCCCACATGGCCATAATTACAGCTTAGATGGAGCACACCTGGCTGCTAAAAAAATGTTGGACCTGCAAGCACTGCAGTAAAGTATGTCACTTTTAATTTGTAACTCCTAAGGGATAACAGCAGCGGCTCTTGCATTCCTTCCCACCGGCCAAGCAATGATTTGTTATGCTCCATCACAGGAAGTTTCATACAACTGCATGTGGAACTTATTTTGCTTTTGAAGTGTTGAAACTGACAGCTTTCTCTAGTAGTATAGAAATTAATTGCCCCTGACACTCAGCGCTACTGTAGCCCACAGACAAACTGCTCAGTAAGACTGAGTCACAAGGGAGTCAGAGTGGTATCAAGTAAAAAAAAAATCATACAACCTTAGTATGCACCAGATCTCTATATTACAGCCAATGCCACTGTAAATTACTAAGTGATTTTTTTTTGCACCCAAAATCCTTTAAATGTAACATTCAAATTATGTGTTAAACACACAGTAGTATAGGACTGATAGTCTTAACATTGCACGTTCTAACAGATTAGAGCATGTTATTTCTTGACTTCGCCCTTTAAGTCAGGTTTAAGAATATTGTTTCTTTAGTTTGCTATCAAGCTTCGGGTGTTTATTCACACAGCCCAAGTTCCCACTTCATGTCCTACTACAGATATTGCTACTAGGCACAATTTTTTTATTTTTGGTGCAAATGTATTTTACAACATGTATTTAAATGCTATTTACATTTTCTTCATAAACAAAACTGATTTGGCATGTAAGGCCTAATGTGGGTTCCTCATGTGGTCCTGGCTGATAACAGGATACCCTGGCTTAAGGCATGAAACAACACAGTCCGACTGCCCACTTCATATCATATACAGCAGAGCAGACATAAAATATTATGAATAGTGATGTAATAATACATGTAATATCGTGTTGCCATTGTTAAGGGATTCTTTTTTTCTTATTGAACACAGCATTGTGCCATCCCCAAAAGAAATAGCACTGGAGGAACAGCAGCAGTGGCAAAATGAGAGTGTAAATGAAGAAACAAATTCATCCAGTATTAGTATTAGTAGCAGGGCTTAGTAGTGCTTACATCTATTGTTATTGTATGCAAGTCATTAAGTGAATTCACATCATGATCCTGGCTGGTGAAAGGATACTCTGGCTTTGAATCTGAAATCATTCAGCCTACTTGTCATATTACAGAGATATAGTGATTGCTTGCTATTGTTTACTGTAGCACTGCAAGGGACACATGGGTGTAAAAAAAAGGTTGCTTATTTGTGATGCTATAGCCTTTGCCAGGTCACTGGTAAAAGGGTACTTCAATGAATGGCCTTATAACAACAATCTCAAAAGGCCACACAATACATAAGAGAAAACATATTTAGTTACATGATTGCAGCCAGGTTAGGAAAGGAATGGGAGTGTTGTGATAAAGAAAATACAATATCTCTTCCCAAAACCTATATTTCTGGTATGACAGCCAAGTAAAAAAACATTGTTTATGTGTTGTATATTACATACTGTGGTTGTGTTGTCTGAGGAATAAGACATTTGTGTTGAGATACAGATGCCACTACAAGGAGCTTCCTCAGATATGTCCACCTTATGGTTGAGCTGGTTATGATGCTGACCTATATCCTTAGCTTGTAGAAAGAAATAGTGATAACCTGGTTGTCTTACTGATCCTTTGGCAGCCTTTCCATTTAGAAAAATCCTGCAATAGCACAATTACTTCTCTTTCTAAAGACTTTGGGTTCCCACCAGTGCACTGTCAGAGATAGAAAGGCTTGTTGTGCACTCCGAAGGTCAGAGATGAAATGCGCACTCTTTCCAGCAACCTTAGACCAGTTTTCTCTTAGAAGCACTACAAGGGAATAATACCATGAGGGAACTACATTCCAGCTAAAGGTGGTGCAAAAGGGCTGCAGGCAAGAGTCTCTGTCAGCTGTTTGGAGAGCTGTCATTCTGTTATATCAAAGGTAGCCCAATCAACCATGTCCCTGTATTGGACTAGTGTTTTAACATACCCATAGAATTGAAAGCCCCAAACTGCTCAAGGGTAGGCTTCTGCTGCCAATGTGTCTGCCTGCCCTGCCCCCAACAATGCTCTAGTAACTTGTTCTTGCAAGACCAGAGGCTTTTGAAGTTTAAAAATGTCCTCTGGTACTGCTATGTCTCATGGTGATACTAGAGGTGGGTTCTGTGGTTGCCTCTGTTAATGTTTTTAATAAAATAAAGCAAAGTAAAAGAAAACTGCCATGCTTTAAAAAGCAATATAAAAAAGGACAATCTTCAGCGCTTAAAAAATTTACTTCACCTCTTTTCACTAACTTCAAAAGAAAATACATATCTTCTTTTCTTTTAATTCTGCAGGGAAAATGTTGCAGATACTGTATATATGTTGCTAAAAGTTATACACTCTAAAAGGTTTGATGGCTCTTTTTCTCTCAAGATATGTTCTGTTTGTACTTCTCAAAACTGTTCTATATATATATATATATATATATTTACACATATATATGTGTGTATGCGTTTGTGTGCATTTGTTTGTGTATTATGTTCTCTGAAACAGGATCAAGTGCAAAACTGCAAGCAATTACAATTTTTTGCTTCTTATCAATAGGCTCAGCCCTTTGGTCTAAGTTCAAGAACACAATTGTTCAAACATAGCTGCTCTCTAGAATTCTAATTTAGAAAAAAAAATATGTTTAAGTTATTGAATATTAAATCTTCTTTCCTCTAGCCTTAAAGTGTGATTGAAGTCTTGGGGACTTCTGGGTGGTGGCCATCTTTGTGGTTGCACTGAGCTTCAGCTCCTGAGTACTTCTCAAATATATTTGAATTTTCTGTAAAAAAAACTGTGCCTGGAATTGGCCAGGCTGCAAAGCCACTTGGTTTCCATGGATCGGGGTGGGCTAACAAACTCTGTTATGACAGACATATCTCAGTCCTTATAGCAATCGATATCTGAGACTCAAAACCTCTTTTTGGTGATCCACGGCTTCTGAATATTTTTCCACATAGCTTATATGATTTATGATGCAAATGGATGTTGTATACATGTTTTTCTTTGAATACCTAATTAGTCTGCTCCTCAATTTTTAAAATATGAGTAATTTAAGAGTCATATATCTTTTTGACTATAATTTGCCTGGTAGACTCACTATATATGCTAAACATACACACATACACACACACACATATATATATATATAGTATAGAAATAGAAAGGCGCACAGGGGCACACCTCGTGTAATACGTTCTAAATATATATGTGTGTACAAAAAAGGTGAAATATCCACACTCACTTGGTTTAACCTCACGATATGAGGTATTTAAGTAGCACTTGTGTTAAGATGTCACTCCTTGCTTGCTGTCACAGTCCAATGTCTTTCCACACCTCCGTGGGTGTCCCAGTTTTCTTTAGAGTCCTAAACGATAGGTGTCCCTCTCAAGGTGGGAGCTTGTCCCAGTGGATAAGGGGTTAAAGGAGTGATAAATACTGCTGTGCTGTTATACAGTGATACAATATATATACACTACTAACACGGATGTATAAGAAAACCAAGTATTTAATTGTAACAATTATGTACATATAACAAACAACCCACTTGATTACAGAAAGCAGGCAATATAAAAACATATAAATACAGAGCCGTAGTCAGAGTTAGTTACTGGATCGTGTGTTATAGATCCAAACACTGGCTGGCTAAATTGCTCTTGAGCTGGTAATAAATTCGCTATGGAGCACTGAAGGATAATCTCTAAACTGCTGCACTGTATCTTAATGTGTAGCAGCCGAGTCCTTATGCAGCTCCATGTGAACACAGTGCGTGTAGTGACATCTGGCGGGGGGCGGAGCCTAACACGTTTCGTAACCAATCGGTTACTTCATCAGAGGTATGGGCCGCCCCCCAACCTGGATGATTATATACGTAAGACTGTGGGCACTTAGCCTGCTTTTAGCCCCTCGGTCGCCATATTAATTTTGGGCAGTTCAAATAAAAACGGAACCTTCCCCATAAGACCTTAATAACCAACCTTGTTGTTAAACTATTTGAATAGCTGCTAGAGTAATAACAATAGTAGTTCTAACTAAAAAAGTACATAATACTTTTTAAAATATTTATACTCGCAAATGACCCCTTATTATATTTTCTGTGTCAGTATTGTTACTACAAATCAATTCAGGAGCGACAATAATAATAAGAACAGTTATATTCCTATATGTCTATATATATTTTTCTAAATAAGGCTGATTATCTCATTTTTCTAAATGAAAGCCTTAAAGAATACATATCCACAATAATTTAAAATTTTATAAATATGTCACCAGAATAATTCCACAATCATATAAAACTTTCATAAAACAGTATATAAAATAATTAGTTCATAAAAGACGTTATATCTGTTAAAAACAGTTTAAAATTAAGCTGTTTAAAACAGGAAGAACATATAGAGCATTAAAGGAAACCTGCAAGATCAATGTCTCTGTTTAACCCCTTTGGTTCCAGGGTTTCCATTTTATGTATCCAGAACGTCTCCCTTCTGCATAATTCTAGAAGTCTACTACCTCCTCTTTTTCCATTATGCACTTGTTCTATAGCCTTATTAAAAAATTCCTTTTTATTTTTGCAATGTACCTGGGAGAAAAGGTTTATCAATGGGTTCTTAAGAATACTTGCTTCAATATTTTTCATATGCTCCAAACAGCGTATCTTAATACCATGTTTAGTGCGTCCTATATATCTTTTTGGAGTACTACAAGTACATTCCAACATGTATACCACATGATCTGATTTGCGGTTGAGTAAACTTTTAATAGGAAAATGTTCTCCATTGATACCGCTACAGGGTCGGCTCTAAGGGGGGGCATTGGGGGGCAATGCCCCCCCAAATGGATTGCTGTGCCCCCCAGGGCAAAAAAAGTGATTTAAAAAAAAAAAAAATTTTTTTTTATTTTACATTTTAAAAGTGACGGAACGTCCAGGGTCCCAAATGTCGCGTCAACCATTTGCAGCCACTGGACCCTGGAGATCCGCCACTGGAGGGCCCAGCTAATCGCTTTACTCTCCTCTATTTACAACCAGATAACAAATAAAGTTGCATTTCCCTGCTGGTGCTCTCACAGTTAACCTAGGGCTTGCAATGCCTCTCCTCCTGCTAGCCCACTTACTATGGAGCTGAAGTGAGATGATGACATCATCAGACCTCTGCAGGAAGTGCTGGGAGAAGCTAACAGTCAGTGAGAGGGAAGGCAGAAGTAATTTTGTGAAAACACAGCCGTATAACCAATGTGTGTGTGAGAGTAGTATCCCTTCCCTATTGTGCTTTATATCCTGGCAGCCACAGATAAAGAAGCAAATTGGGAATTCCTTGGTTTCCCCACTGCAGGTCACACAAAACAAGTGTGCATTGTGACTGCTTTATCTGCAGTGATCAGTGTAAAATGGGTGTCAGATTATAGGTGCTCAAATACACACACTTCAAATGTAGCTGTGGGACAATGAGTGAAATAGCCTTATGTTTATTATTTACATGTTTCAAAACATCTCCTATTTGTCCCCAAGGTTGTTTTATTATATATATATATATATATATATATATATATATATATATATATATATATATATATACACACATACATACATACACACAATACACACACTGTGTGTATATATATATATATTGTTTGTGTGTATATATATATATATATATATATATATATATATGTGTGTGTGTGTGTGTGTGTGTGTATATACATGTATACCGTGTGTATGTGTGTGTGTATATATATATATATATATATATATATATATATATATATATATACTGTGTGTGTGTATGTGTGTATATATATATATATATATATGTGTGTGTGTGTGTATATATATATATATATATATATATATAATTTGTGTGTATATGCATACTGTATATACTCTGTGTGTGCTGGTAAATATCATTAATAATATCTGTACAAGTAATGTACTGATTGGCACTCAAACTTATTGTCACGTAAAAGCTTATTTGATCATTAGTAAGGTCATTGGTAGAGCTACACATGCAAACAGTGTCCACTGGCTGTGTCATATGTGGGAGACATTCCTGAGATATGACAAATGTAACCCCTGCACTGCCATAAATCTGGTAAATGTAACTGCTGCGGCACTGCCAGACATCTTATAAATGTAACCCCTATACTCCTTGAGATATGACACATGTAACTGCTGCACTTCCAGAAATATAAACAAATCTAACTCCTGCACAGCCAGAGATCTGATAAATGTAACCCCTGGACTGCCACAGTAGGTCTGCTCTTATTTTGACTCTCATACATGCTTTTTAAATGCGTGCCCCCTCGTGAAAAAAAAATGCCCCCCCATTTCATTCGTTCTGGAGCCGACCCTGTACCACTATCTATAAACTTATTAAACTTTTTGTTTCTGTGTATATGTGCACAACAGACACAATTTTTTCGTGAGCACTTGTAGAAACCTTTTAGGTCAGTGATCTGTCCAGTATTTCTGTGTTTTTTGGTGGTTTGTATTACACTAGGAGCTAATACATTTTTCAAATTTTAGTTTTTCTTGTATGTGATGTTTGGTTTGTTACCTAAGTTGTCTTTGAGTATTGGATCATTTTTCAATATTGACCAGTTTCTTTGTAATATGTGTTTAATTTTCCAGTGACCCTCATTAAATGTAGTCACAAAGTTAATCCTCGTATCCCTTTTCTGGCTATTTTTTGATTGTGATGTGTCACTTCTATTCACATTTTCATTAGTATCTGATGCATTTATTAGTGCTTTCTTCCCATGTACTAGTTTATGCCTATCTAGTGCAATTGCTTTTTCATATGCCCCCTGTACTGTCTTACGGCTAGATTTAGAGTTTTGTCGGTAAGGACCCGCGTAGCTAACGCTGGCTTTTTTCTGGCCGCACCATTAAAATAACTCTGGTATTGAGAGTCCACAGAAAGGCTGCGTTAGGCTCCAAAAAAGGAGCGTAGAGCATATTTAACGCAACTTCAACTCTCGATACCAGAGTTGCTTACGGACGCGGCCAGCCTCAAAAACGTGCTCGTGCACGATTCCCCCATAGGAAACAATGGGGCTGTTTGAGCTGAAAAAAAACTAACACCTGCAAAAAAGCCGCGTTCAGCTCCTAACGCAGCACCGTTGTTTCCTATGGGGAAACACTTCTTACGTCTGCACCTAACACTCTAACATGTACCCCGAATCTAAACACCCCTAGCCTTACACTTATTAACCCCTAATCTGCCGCCCCCGCTATCGCTGACCCCTGCATATTATTATTAACCCCTAATCTGCCACTCCGTAAACCGCCGCTACTTACATTATCCCTATGTACCCCTAATCTGCTGCCCCTAACACCGCCGACCCCTATATTATATTTATTAACCCCTAATCTGCCCCCCACAACGTCGCCTCCACCTGCCTACACTTATTAACCCCTAATCTGCCGACCGGACCTGAGCGCTACTATAATAAAGTTATTAACCCCTAACCCGCCTCACTAACCCTATAATAAATAGTATTAACCCCTAATCTGCCCTCCCTAACATCGCCAACACCTAACTTCAATTATTAACCCCTAATCTGCCGACTGGAGCTCACCGCTATTCTAATAAATGTATTAACCCCTAAAGCTAAGTCTAACCCTAACACTAACACCCCCCTAAATTAAATATAATTTTAATCTAACGAAATTAATTAACTCTTATTAAATAAATTATTCCTATTTAAAGCTAAATACTTACCTGTAAAATAAATCCTAATATAGCTACAATATAAATTATAATTATATTATAGCTATTTTAGGATTAATATTTATTTTACAGGTAACGTTGTAATTATTTTAACCAGGTACAATAGCTATTAAATAGTTAAGAACTATTTAATAGCTAAAATAGTTAAAATAATTACAAATTTACCTGTAAAATTAATCCTAACCTAAGTTACAATTAAACCTAACACTACACTATCAATAAATTAATTAAATAAAATACCTATAATTATCTACAATTAAACCTAACACTACACTATCAATAAATAAATTAAATACAATTCCTACAAATAACTACAATGAAATAAATTAACTAAAGTACAAAAAACAAAAAAGAACTAAGTTACAAAAAAAAAAAATATTTACAAACATTAGAAATATATTACAACAATTTTAAACTAATTGCACCTACTCTAAGCCCCCTAATAAAATAACAAAGCCCCCCAAAATAAAAAAATGCCCTACCCTATTCTAAATTACTAAAGTTCAAAGCTCTTTTACCTTACCAGCCCTGAACAGGGCCCTTTGCGGGGCATGCCCCAAGAAGTTCAGCTCTTTTGCCTGTAAAAAAAAACATACAATACCCCCCCCAACATTACAACCCACCACCCACATACCCCTAATCTAACCCAAACCCCCCTTAAATAAACCTATCACTAAGCCCCTGAAGATCTCCCTACCTTGAGTCGTCTTCACCCAGCCGAGCCAAATTCTTCATCCAAGCGGAGCAAGAAGAGGTCCTCCATCCGGTAGAAGTCTTCATCCAAGCGGGGCAGAAGAGGTCTTCCATCCGATTGAAGTCTTCATCCAAGCGGGATCTTCTATCGTCATCCATCCGGAGCGGAGCGGCAGCATCCTGAAGACCTCCGACGCGGAACATCCATCCTGGCCGACGAATGACGGTTCCTTTAAATGACGTCATCCAAGATGGCGTCCCTCGAATTCCGATTGGCTGATAGGATTCTATCAGCCAATCGGAATTAATGTAGGAATATTCTGATTGGCTGATGGAATCAGCCAACCAGAATCAAGTTCAATCCGATTGGCTGATCCAATCAGCCAATCAGATTGAGCTTGCATTCTATTGGCTGATCGGAACAGCCAATAGAATGCGAGCTCAATCTGATTGGCTGATTGACGTCATTTAAAGGAACCGTCATTCGTTGTCTAGTCGGCGGAGAAGAAGGATGGATCCGCGATGGAGGTCTTCAAGATGGAGCAGGTCCTCATCGGATGAAGATAGAAGATGCCGCTTTGAAGAAGATGGTTGCCGGTCCGGATCTACTCTTCTTCCCGGATAGGATGAAGACTTTGGACCCTCTTCTGGACTTCTTCAGCCGTCGGATGATGGATGTCTAGCCCCCGCTTGGGCTTGGATGAAGATTTTGGAGCCAGGACGGATCGGTGATACCTGGTTAGGTGAAGATAAGGTAGGAAGATCTTCAGGGGCTTAGTGTTAGGTTTATTTAAGGGGGGTTTGGGTTAGATTAGGGGTATGTGGGTGGTGGGTTGTAATGTTGGGGGGGGGGGGGTATTGTATGTTTTTTTTTACAGGCAAAAGAGCTGAACTTCTTGGGGTATGCCCCGCAAAGGGCCCTGTTCAGGGCTGGTAAAATAAAAGAGCTTTGAACTTTAGTAATTTAGAATAGGGTAGGGCATTTTTTTATTTTGGGGGGCTTTGTTATTTTATTAGGGGGCTTAGAGTAGGTGTAATTAGTTTAAAATTGTTGTAATATATTTCTAATGTTTGTAAATATTTTTTTATTTTTTGTACTTTAGTTAGTTTATTTCATTGTATTTATTTGTAGGAATTGTATTTAATTTATTTATTGATAGTGTAGTGTTAGGTTTAATTGTAGATAATTGTAGATAGTTTATTTAATTAATTTATTGATAGTCTAGTGTTAGGTTTAATTGTAACTTAGGTTAGGAATTATTTTACAGGTAAATTTGTAATTATTTTAACTATTTTAGCTATTAAATAGTTCTTAACTATTTAATAGCTATTGTACCTGGTTAAAATAAATACAAAGTTACCTGTAAAATAAATATAAATCCTAAAATAGCTATAATATAATTATAATTTATATTGTAGCTATATTAGGGTTTATTTTACAGGTAAGTATTTAGCTTTAAATAGGAATAATTTATTTAATAAGAGTTAATTTATTTCATTAGATAAAAATTATATTTAACTTAGGGGGGTGTTAGTGTTAGGGTTAGACTTAGCTTTAGGGGTTAATACATTTATTAGAATAGCGGTGACCTCCAGTCGGCAGATTAGGGGTTAATAATTGAAGTTAGGTGTCGGCGATGTTAGGGAGGGCAGATTAGGGGTTAATACTATTTATTATAGGGTTAGTGAGGCGGATTAGGGGTTAATAACTTTATTATAGTAGCGCTCAGGTCCGGTCGGCAGATTACGGGTTAATAAGTGTAGGCAGGTGGAGGCGACGTTGTGGGGGGCAGATTAGGGGTTAATAAATATAATATAGGGGTCGGCGGTGTTAGGGGCAGCAGATTAGGGGTACAGAGCTATAATGTAGGTGGCGGCTCTTTGCGGTCAGCAGATTAGGGGTTAATTATTGTAGGTAGCTGGCTGCGACGTTGTGGGGGGCAGGTTCGGGGTTAATAAATATAATATAGGGGTCGGCGGTGTTAGGGGCAGCAGATTAGGGGTACATAAGGATAACGTAGGTGGCGGTCGGCAGATTAGGGGTTAAAAAAATTAAATCGAGTGGCGGCGATGTGGGGGGCCTCGGTTTAGGGGTACATAGGTAGTTTATGGGTGTTAGTGTACTTTAGAGTACAGTAGTTAAGAGCTTTATGAACCGGCGTTAGCCCAGAAAGCTCTTAACTACTGACTTTTTTCTGCAGCTGGAGTTTTGTCGTTAGATTTCTAACGCTCACTTCAGACACGACTCTAAATACCGGAGTTAGAAAAATCCCATTGAAAAGATAGGATACGCAATTGACGTAAGGGGATATGTGGTATGGAAAAGTCGCGGCTGAAAAGTGAGCATTAGACCCTTTTTTGAGTGACTCCAAATACCGTCGGTAGCCTAAAACCAGCGTTAGGAGCCTCTAACGCTGGTTTTCACGGCTACCACCAAACTCCAAATCTAGGCCTTTGTTAGGTTTCTCTGCAAATTTGTCTTTAAGACACTTCGCCTCTACTTCAAAGTTACTGGCTTCAGTACAGTTTCGCCTAAGCCTCTGAAATTGCCCGAAAGGGATATTTTCTATCCATTTTGGGTGGTGACTGCTTCTAGCATCTAAATAGCCGTTAGTATCCGTGGCTTTTCTATAGAGTTTACTCTGTGTACCCTCATTTGAGATGTATAAGGTGACATCTAAAATGTCAATAGATGATTGTTCCAGTCTCTGGGTGAAAGTAAGGTTCATACAGTTGCCGTTCAACTCCTGTACATATGTATTCCATGAGTCTAATTCACCATCCTAAATGACTAGAATGTCATCTATGAACCGATGCCAAAAAATAACATTTTTATGTTTGAAAGTAGAGCCCTCATAGACCATATCCTCCTCAAATGCTCCCATTTAGAGGTTTGCAAAATTGGGTGCAAATTTTGTGCCCATGGCCATCCCTGTGCTCTGTAAATAATATTTCCCTTCAAACCTGAAATAATTATTTTGTAAAATGTACCTGATAGACTCTAATATAAAACTTCTCTGCATTAGAGGTAAATGATTGGCACTATCTAGTGCTTTTTTAATAGTACTGATCCCACATTCATGTGGCATCGATGTGTATAATGCAGTCACATCAAGTGTGGCCCATTTGTATGTGGACTTCCATTCTAAACCCTCTATGATTTGTAATAAATGGGGAGTGTCCCTCAGATATGACCGAAGGTTAATTACCATAGGTCTGAGGAACATATCTACATATTCTGAAAGACGTGATGTAAGAGAGTCTATTTCCGAAATAATCGGTCTGCCTGGGGGTTTATCTAGGCTTTTTATGAATTTTAGGCAAGTAATAGAAAATTGCCATCTTTGTTTCATCATTAGCTAGATACTTTCTTTCCCTTTCAGATAGAACTCTATTTTGGTAACCATTATTTTATGTTCCATATAGGATCTCAAAAATACAGAAGTAGGATCACTTCTCAGGACAACATATGTATTAGTATCTGATAGTTGGAATATGGCTTCTTCTATATAGTCTTTCTTGTCTAAAATCACTATTCCTCCTCCCTTGTCAGCCTCTCTAATTATGACTTGCTCGTTATCTGTTAGTGTTTTTAAAACTTTTTTTCTTTAATACTAAGATTGTGATTACTGATCTTATAATTCTGACACAGATCCATACATTCTTGGATGACCTTATCTTTAAACAAAGTGATATTCTTTTTTTCTTTCTCAGAATGTCTTTCCAAAGTTAACTTACGAATGAATTTATTTATATCAATAAATAAGTCAAATGGATTAGGTTTTTGCGTGGGTGCAAAGGATAAACCTCTTTTTAATAGATCGGTTTCCTCCAAACTAAGTATATGTGTAGATAGGTTAAAAAAATTGATCGTATCTTTCTTTATTGTCTCATTTCCCTGTGTCTTTTTAAGCTGAGATTTTCTTCCAGCTCTACACCCTCTTCTTCTTCCATATGTCTTTTTCCCCTTCTCCCTTCTATATGTGTTTGTGGTTGTCTCCACTCTAGGGGTGTGTGTTGTGGGGACAATCTTTCTCCTAGTGTCTCTAGAATTCTCGGTTTGTCTGTTAGATGTCTGTCTCGAAAATCCTTCTCATGGTAGTTATTTCTACTCCTAAAATTTCCATTTGTTTGGTGTTCACAGGTATAGTTATTCTTTTCGCGTGAGTCATTAAATTCCTTGTGATTGTAATTCCTTTCCATATAAGACGCGTGGTGACCCCTATTTTGGTTATAGTTGTATTCTCTCCTACCTCTCCTATAATGGTTATTTCCCCTAGAGGAGTGATGTGGTACATCTCTATTATATCCCTCTACTTTATATGATTCATCTCTATATCCTGTATATTGATATTGATCTCTCCTATTTGGAATATCATATCTGTTATGTCTAGGTGTAATATCTCTAGTTGGGAACTCAAATCTAATAGATGTTTTAGGAGTTCTGAAACCCCACTTTTTATTGTCTTTAGGATGATTATTTCTAATTGCACCATTGAAGAAAGTTTTATGTAAGGTTCCTTGAGGAATAGTATTTGATGTAAGAGGTGTATGGGGTGTATCATTGCCACCAGGTGTAATTGGTGTAAAGGGTACATCAGTTTCAATTTCAATATTTCCTGTTTGTTCACTGTTTTTTGTTTGAAGGTCTCGTTCTAACTTTTTCTTTTTCTTTAGCTTTAAATATCTCTCTAGTTTGCTCATTCTTTCTCTTATGTCGCTATCAAATTTGTCATAGTACGTGTCTCCTTTAAATGGTAAAAGTAAAGTTTTTAGCTTTTGAAGTTCTACAGTTACCTTTTCTAAATATATGGATCGCCAGCCCCCGCTTGGGTTGGATGAAGTTTTTGGAGCCAGGACCGATCGGTGATACCCGGTGAGGTGAAGATAAGGTAGGAAGATCTTCAGGGGCTTAGTGTTAGGTTTATTTAAGGGGGGTTTGGGTTAGATTAGGGGTATGTGGGTGGTGGGTTGTAATGTTGGGGGGGGGTATTGTATGTGTTTTTTTACAGGCAAAAGAGCTGAATTTCTTGGGGCATGCCCCACAAAGGGCCCTGTTCAGGGCTGGTAAGGTAAAAGAGCTTTGAACTTTTTAAATTTAGAATAGAGTAGGGCATTTTTTTATTTTGGGGGTCTTTGTTATTTTATTAGGGGGCTTAGAGTAGGTGTAATTAGTTTAAAATTGTTGTAATATTTTTCTAATGTTTGTAAATATTTTTTTATTTTTTGTACTTTAGTTAGTTTATTTAATTGTAGTTATTTGTAGGTATTGTATTTAATTCATTTATTGATAGTGTAGTGTTAGGTTTAATTGTAGGTAATTGCAGGTATTTTATTTAATTTATTTATTGATAGTGTAGTGTTAGGTTTAATTGTAACTTAGGTTAGGATTTATTTTACAGGTAAATTTGTAATTATTTTAACTATTTTAGCTATTAAATAGTTCTTAACTATTTAATAGCTATTGTACCTGGTTAAAATAAATACAAAGTTACCTGTAAAATAAATATAAATCCTAAAATAGCTATAATATAATTATAATTTATATTGTAGCTATATTAGGATTTATTTTACAGGTAAGTATTTAGCTTTAAATAGGAATAATTTATTTAATAAGAGTTAATTAATTTCGTTAGATTTAAATTATATTTAACTTAGGGGGGTGTTAGTATTAGGGTTAGACTTAGCTTTAGGGGTTAATACATTTATTAGAATAGCGGTGAGCTCCAGTCGGCAGATTAGGGGGTTAATGTTTGAAGTTAGGTGTCGGCGATGTTAGGGAGGGCAGATTAGGGGTTAATACTATTTATTATAGGGTTATTGAGGCGGGAGTGAGGCGGATTAGGGGTTAATAACTTTATTATAATAGCGGTGCGGTCCGGTCGGCAGATTAGGGGTTAATAAGTGTAGGCAGGTGGAGGCGACATTGTGGGGGGCATATTAGGGGTTAATAAATATAATATAGGGGTCGGCGGTGTTAGGGGCAGCAGATTAGGGGTACATAGGGATAATGTAAGTAGCGGCGGTTTACGGAGCGGCAGATTAGGGGTTAAAAAAATATGCAGGTGTCAGCGATAGCGGGGGCGGCAGAATAGGGGTTAATAAGTGTAAGGTTAGGGGTGTTTAGACTCGGGGTACATGTTAGGGTGTTAGGTGCAGACGTAGGAAGTGTTTCCCCATAGCAAACAATGGGGCTGCGTTAGGAGCTGAACGCGGCTTTTTTGCAGGTGTTAGTTTTTTTTTCAGCTCAAACAGCCCCATTGTTTTCTATGGGGGAATCGTGAACGAGCACGTTTTTGAAGATGGCCGCGTCCGTAACCACCGCTGGTATCGAGAGTTGAAGTTGCGTTAAATATGCTCTACGCTCCTTTTTTGGAGCCTAATGCAGCCATTCTGTGAACTCTCAATACCAGCGGTATTTAAAAGGTGCGGCCAGAAAAAAGCCAGCGTTAGCTACGCACCCCTTTGGCCGCAGAACTCTAAATCTAGGCGTTAGGAAATTAATAAGCTTCCCTCTTCCTTTTTCCAGTGGCTTCCAGTTGAAACAATAAGTTAAAGAAACTTTACAATTTACTTCTGTTATAAAATGTGTCTCTTGCTGAAAGAATACCTAGGTAAGCTCAGGAGAAGCAATGCATTACTGCTGATTGGTGGCTGCACATATGTGCCTTTTGTGATTGGTTCACAAGATGTGTTCAGCCGGCTCCCAGTAGTGCATTGCTGCTCTTTCAACAAAGGATACTAAAAGATCAATGCAATTTTGATAATAAAAGTAAATGGGAAAGTTGTTTAAAATTGTATAATCTATCGGAATCTTGAAAAACAAATTTGGGGTTTCATGTGACTTTAAGGGGTATATTTACCAATGTGCGATCGGACATGATACAAAGTAAGTATCATGCCCACTGCACATCGCGGCACATCAATAAATGTCGACAGCATACGATGTCGGAATTTATCATTGCACCAGCAGTTCTTGTGAACTGCTGGTGCAATGCCACCCCCTGCAGATTCGCTGCCAATCAGCCGCTAGCAGGGAGTGTCAATCAACCCAATCGTATTTGATCGGGTTGTTTTCTGTCTGGTGCCTCAGAGCAGGCAGACAAGTTATGGAGCAGCGGCATCAAGCTGGAGCTTGATTAATATGCCCCATTGTGTTCCATCAAAATGTTTTTGTAGTTAGCTAAATGTTTCACAGCTTCTAGAAAAATTTAAACAATTTTCAAGCCATATATTACAGATTCTGTATGGCAAAGCTTAGGCACCAATTAAAATGCAGTATCAAGTTGCTGAGAATAGCACAGTCTCTATAGTTAACAATTTGTGCTTGATAGATTTACTTCTAATATTAATGAAGTAATCTTCACTAGCAAGTTTATGGCACAAGGAGTTCTCACGTTCAGATATTCTTGTTGTAAACTGCGTGACAATATCTTTCCTCCAGGGTATTAACTGAGAAGATGAAACAATGTGCACTGCTTTTTCCCTTAATAAAGGAAAACATTTTTCTAACTTGTAGTTTGTTTTTGTAATAAGCATTACTGTTAAATTATGTGTTTTTTTTTGTCCAGTTGAGATGTAAAAAGGACTTGAAATCCACTTTTTATTCTTTTATGATTCAGATATATATATATATATATAATTTTAAACAAATATCTATTTTACTTCTACTATCTAATTTGATTAGTTCTATTTGTATCCTTTGTTGAAAAGCATACCTTGGTAGCTTCAGGAAATTGGAGCAAGCTGCTGATTGGTGTCTGCACATATATGCCTCTGGTCATTGGTTTACCAATGTGTTCAGACAGCTCCCAGTATGCTCCATCTGATTCGTAAAAGGAAATAACATAATTTATGTAAGAACTTACCTGATAAATTAATTTCTTTCATATTCGCAAGAGTCCATGAGCTAGTGACGTCTGGGATATACAATCCTACCAGTATGGGCAAAGTTTCCCAAACCTTAAAATGCCTATAAATACACCCCTCACCACACCCACAATTCAGTTTAATGAATAGCCAAGTAGTGGGGTGATAAAGAAAGGAGTAAAAAGCATCACCAAAGGAATTTGGAAATAATTGTGCTTTATACAAAAATCATAACCATCATAAAAAGGGTTGGTCTCATGGACTCTTGCCAATATGAAAGAAATTAATTTATCAGGTAAGTTCTTACATAAATTATGTTTTCTTTCATGTAATTGGCAAGAGTTCATGAGCTAGTGAAGTATGGGATAGTAATACCCAAGATGTGGAACTCCACAGAAGAGTCACTAGAGAGGGAGGGATAAAATAATAACAGCCATTTTCTGCTGAAAAAAATTAATCCACAACCCAAAATAAAAGTTTATTCTCATAATGAAAAGAAAAAACTTAAACATAAGCAGATGAATCAAACTGAAACAGCTGCCTGAAAAACTTTTCTACCAAAAACTGCTTCCGAAGAAGCAAATACATCAAAATGGTAGAATTTACTAAATGTATGCAAAGAAGATCAAGTTGCTGCTTTGCAAATCTGATCAACTGAAGCTTCATTCTTAAAATCCCACAAAGTGGAGACTGATCTAGTAGAATAAGCTGTAATTCTCTGAGGCTGGGCCTGACCCAACTCTAAATAAGCCTAATGAATCAAAAGCTTTAACCAATATGCCAAGGATATGGCAGAAGCCTTCTGACCTTTCCTAGAACCAGAAAAGGTAACAAATAGACTAGAAGACTTCCTAAAATCTTTAGTAGCTTCAACATAATATTTCAAAGCTCTTACAACATCCAAAGAATGTAAGGATCTCTCCAAAGAATTCTTAGGATTAGGACACAAAGAAGGGACAACAATTTCTCTATTAATGTTGTTTGAATTCACAACCTTAGATAGAAATTTAAAAGAAGTCGGCAAAACTGCTTTATCCTGATGGAAAATCAGAAAAGGAGATTCACAAGAAAGAGCAGTTAATTCAGAAACTCTTCTAGCAGAAGAGATGGCCAAAAGGAACAACACTTTCCAAGAAAGTAGTTTACTGTCCAAAGAATGCATAGGCTCAAACGAAGGAGCCTGTAAAGCCTTCAAAACCAAATTGAGACTCCAAGGAGGAGAGATTGATTTAATGACAGGCTTGATATGGACCAAAGCCTGTACAAAACAGTGAATATCAGGAAGCTTAGCAATCTTTCTGTGAAATAAAACAGAAAGAGCAGAGATTTGTCCCTTCAAGGATTTTGCAGACAAACCCTTATCCAAACCATCCTGAAGAAACTGTAAAATTCTAGGAATTCTAATAGAATGCCAGGAGAATTTATGAGAAGAACACCATGAAATATAAGTCTTCCAAACTTGATAATAAATCTTTCTAGAAACAGATTTATGAGCCTGTAACACAGTATTAATCACAGAGTCAGAAAAACCTCTATGACTAAGCACTAGGCGTTCAATTTTTATACCTTCAAATTTAATGATTTGAGATCCTGATGGAAAAACGGACCTTGAGACAGAAGGTCTGCCCTTAATGGAAGTTGCCAAGGTTGGCAACTGGACATCCGAACAAGATCCACATACCAAAACCTGTAAGGCCATGCTGGAGAAATTAGACAGGAGCTGGATTCCGCCCAAGCAAGTGTCCGAGATACTTCTTTCATAGTTTGGGGACTGTGAGTCCCACCCTGATGATTGACATATGCCACAGTTGTGATATTGTCCGTCTGAAAACAAATGAACGGTTCTCTCTTCAACAGAGGCCAAACCTGAAGAGCCCTGAAAATAGCACAGAGTTCTAAAATATTGATTGGTAACCTCTTGAGATTTCCAAACCCCTTGTGCTGTCAGAGATCCCCAGACAGCTTCCCAACCTGAAAGATATGCATCTGTTGTGATCACAGTCTAGGTTGGACGAACAAAAGAGGCCCCTTGAATGATACGATGGTGATCTAACCACCAAGTCAGAGAGAGTCAAACATTGGGATTTAAGGATATTAATTGTGATATCTTTGTATAATCCCTGCACCATTGGTTCAACATACAAAGCTGGAGAGGTCTGATATGAAAACGAGCAAAGGGGATCACGTCCAATGCTGCAGTCATGAGACCTAAAACTTTCATGCACATAGCTACTGAAGGGAATGATTGAGACTGAAGGTTCAGACATGCTGAAACCAATTTTAATCGTCTCTTGTCTGTTAGAGACAGAGTCATGAACACTGAATCTATCTGGAAACCTAAAAAGGTGACCCTTGCCTGAGGAATCAAAATTGATCCTCCAACCATGTCTTTGAAGAAACAACACTAGTTGATTCATGTGAGATGCTGCAGAATGCATAGACTGAGCTAGTACCAAGATATCGTCTAAATAAGGAAACACAGCAATACCCCGTTCTCTGATTACAGAGAGTAGGGCATCAAGGACCTTTGAAAAGATTCTTGGAGCTGTCGCTAGGCCAAATGGAAGAGCAAAAAATTGGTAATGCTTGTCTAGAAAAGAGAATCTCAGAAACTGATAGTGGTCTGGATGAATCGGAATATGAAGATATGCATCCTGTAAGTCTATTGTGGACATATAATGCCCTTGCTGAACAAAAGGCAGAATAGTCCTTATAGTCACAATTTTGAAAGTTGGCACTCTTACATAACAATTCAACATTTTCAGATCCAGAACTGGCCTGAATGAATTTTCTTTCTTTGGGACAATGAACAGATTTGAATAAAACCCCAGACCCTGTTCCTGAAACAGAACTGGTATGATCACCCCTGAAATCTCCAGGTCTGAAACACACTTCAGAAAAATCTGAGCCTTTACTGGATTTGCTGGGATGTGTGAGAGAAAAAATCTTCTCACATGAGGTCTTATTCTGAATCCTATTTGCTACCCTTGAGAGACAATTCATTGATTTTGGACAGAATCTGCCCAAATGTTTTGGAAGAATCTTAATCTGCCCCCCTACCAGCTGAGCTGGAATGAGGGGTGCACCTTCATGCAGACTTGGGGGCTGGCTTTGGTTTCTTAAATGGTTTGGATTTACTACAACTTGAAGAAGGTTTCCAATTGGAACCAGATTCTTTGGGGGAAGGATTAGGTTTCTGTTCCTTATTTTGTCGAAAGGAACGAAAATGGTTAGAAGCTTTAGATTTACCTTTAAGTTTTTTATCCTGAGGCAAAAAAACTCCCTTACCTCCAGTGACAGTTGAAATAATCGAATCCAACTGATAACCAAATAACTTATTACCTTGGAAAGAAAGAGATAGTAATCTAGACTTAGATACCATGTCAGCATTCCAATATTTGAGCCACAATGCTCTTCTAGCTAAAATAGCTAAAGACATAGATTTAATATCAATTTTGGTGATATCAAAAACGGCATCACAGATAAAATGATTAGCATGTTGAAGCGAGTGAACAATGCTAGACAAATCAGGATCCATTTCCTGTTGCGCTAAACTTTCCAACCAAAAAGTTGATGCAGCTGCAACATCAGCCATAGAAATGGCAGGCCTGAGAAGATAGCCAGAATATAAATAAGCTTACCTTAGATAAGATTTAAGTTTCCTATCTAAAAGGTCTTTAAAAGAAGTACTATCTTCCATAGGAATAGTAGTACGTTTAGCAAGAGTAGAAATAGCCCCATCAACTTTGGGGATCTTTTCCCAAAACTACAATCTAACTGCTGGCAAAGATGCAATTTTTTAAACATTGATGAAGGAATAAAAGAAGTACCAGGCCTATTCTATTCCTTAGAAATCATATCAGAAATAGCATCAGGAACTGGAAAAACCTCTGGAGTAACCACAGGAGGTTTACAAACAGAATTTAAACGTTTACTAGTTTTAATATCAAGAGGACTAGTTTCCTCAATATTCAATGTAACCAACACCTCTTTTAACAAGGAATGAATATACTCCATTTTAAATAAATAAGTAGATTTGTCAGTGTCAATATCTGAGGAAGGATCCTCTGAATCAGATAGATTTAAAATTTCATCAACTTTATAAGAAGTTTTAAAAGACCTTTTACGTTTATTAGAAGGCGGGATGGCAGACAAAGCCTTCTGAATCGCATCATCAATAAAATCTTTTATATTCAAAGGTATATCATGTACATTAGATGTTGAAGGAACAACAGGTATTGTACTATTACTAATGGACACATTCTATGCATGTAAAAGCTTATCATGACAACTATTACATACCACAGCTGGAGATATAGGGGCCCATTTATCAAAGGGCTTGCGGACCTGATCCGTCACTACGGATCAGGTCCGCAAGACCTCGCTAAATGCGGAGAGCAATACGCTCTCCACATTTAACATTGCACCAGCAGCTCACAAGAGCTGCTGGTGCAACGCCGCCCCCTGCTGACTCGCGGCCAATCGGCCGCCAGCAGGGAGCTGTCAATCAACCCGATCGTATTCGATCGGGTTGATTTCCGGCGATTCCTGTCCGCCTGCTCAGAGCAGGCGGACAGGGTTATGAAGCAGCGGTCTTTAGACCGCTGCTTCATAAATTGTGTTTCTGGCGAGTCTGAAGACTCGCCAGAAACACGGCCCTTCAAGCTCCGTACGGAGCTTGATAAATGGGCCTGATAATCTCCACAAATTTACAACAGATGTACTTAGCTTTGGTAGAACTGTTTTCAGGCAGCAGGGTTCCAACAGTGGTTTCTGAGACAGGATCAGATTGAGACATCTTGCAAATGTAAGAGAAAAAACAACATACAAAGCAAAATGATCAATTTCCTTATATGGCATTTTCAGGAATGGGAAAAAAATGCAAACAAAAGCACAACCCTCTGACAAAAATTATTTGGCACCAAGTATGACGCACAACGCAAACTGAAATTTTTTTGATGCTAACAACATCCGGGAAATGACACACTCGCGTAATTGTAGATGCAACCTTGTGCAAGGAATTCGGTGTCAACTAAGACACCGGAAATGACGAATTTGCATCATACCTTTGCGCCAAAAAAATTCTCGCGTCAAGAATGACGCAATAAACTTCAATATTTTGCCCCCTTGCGAGGCTAATTTTGCCCACGAATTTTAATGAAAAGCAGTCAATTAAAAAAAGACTATACCCCAGGTAAGAAAAATATTTTCCTAAATATGTTCTTTCCCAAATATGAAACTGATAGTCTGCAAAAGGAAATATACATAAACCTGACTCATGGCAAATATAAGTACAATACATTTATTTAGAACTTTATATTAATGCATAAAGTGTCAAACCATAGCTGAGAGTGTCTTAAGTAATGAAAACATACTTACCGAAAGACACCCATCTACATATAGCAGATAGCCAAACCAGTACTGAAACAGTTATCAGTAGAGGTAATGGAATATGAGAGTATATCGTCGATCTGAATAATGGAGGTAGGAGATGAATCTCTACGAATGATAACAGAGAACCTATAAAATAGATCTCCCTCGAGGAAAACCATTGCATTCAGTAGGTGATATTCCCTTCACATCCCTCTGACATTCACTGTACTCTGAGAGGAATCAGACTTCAAAATGCTGAGAAGCGCATATCAATGTAGAAATCTTAGCACAAACTTACTTCACCACTTCCATAGGAGGCAAAGTTTCTAAAACTGAATTGTGGGTGTGGTGAGGGGTGTATTTATAGGCATTTTGAGGTTTGGGAAACTTTGCCCCTCCTGGTAGGATTGTATATCCCATACGTCACTAGCTCATGGACTCTTGCTAATTACATGAAAGAAATATGGTTTTATGTACCTTTAATTAATTATCTTGCTATAGTGTTTTTGTAGACAATGTCCCAGTTAATTTTCATCTTTAGTTGCTAGGTAAAGTTTAACAATTGATATTGCTTTAACATCAGCATCACTTTTTTCTGTCAGTCATTACACTATTTCATAAGTGACCTTCCTGAGGTATTTCAACTTTGTTTTTAACCACAAAATGCATTTATTTTACTAAGGGATCCGTTTTTGTTGTTGCATACCTGCATCAGATACACAGCAATAACTTTTCATAGGCAATTTGAGCTTTTGCTGTCCATGATATCCATACACAGCCTTACATAGGAATACAGAGTGTGCTGCAGGCATTTTTAAAAGTTAAGTGGTTAATTACAGATAATGAGGCAAGATCTTCTGGTAAAACTGTATGATGAAAGATATCATCAACCACCATCAGTTTGTAAGAGAGAAGGTCCATGTTCAAAACTGTTCTAGCTGCCATACTGTCCTCACTGGCACCCATCTAAAATAGAAGGATCTTCTTATGACTTTTATAAAGTAGCTCAATTTTTTTAAATATATTTTGCATTTTAAGTAAAGAACTTTAAAAAATAAATACATCTGCTATCTAATAATGCTATCTATACATAGGTCCCCATTTAAGAATGGTCAGAATTATAAGGTTTTCTTCTGCAAATTGTTTCTGACAGCATTGCGGCCAGAAAAATGCTGTCTGCATTTACCATGGCACAGCAGGCCAATTGCAATGACCGCTGCTTTTTAACTATCGGCTGCAGGCTTGCTCATATATCTAACCTACATGTCTATTATGAAAACAGATAAATTGACGCTAAATTCTAATAAAGAGCTGATCAGTTAAAGGGTATCTCAATGTCAAGTAGCATGCTTGCAAGATACACAGAAGAGTTCTGCCACAATTCTGGGCTGTATTCAAGTGTCACGCTAATTGTCGCTTGCAAGCGATATCAGCTTTTTGAGCGCATCAGGAATAGCACACGTATTTTAAGTTGAGAGTAAATGCGATTGCGAGAGTGCAATCACATTTTATGCTCATAGGGTTAATGTGACTGAAACCCTCGCATAAAGGATAGTGTGCAAAAAAAGTGCATGAAACACAACATAAATATATTAAAAATTACAATTACACTCATATAAACACTATCTGATGAAAATTAGTCATATACTGTAAATATATTTTTAAAAAGTTATTACAGTTAAAAGTTATATGGGACAGTATTTGAAAAGGTGTTTGAAGGGCTAAACGTATATATATATATATATATATATATATACTACATGTCTAAATTTGCGTGTGTATGTATGTATGTGTATATATATATATATATATATATATATATATATTTAAAAGTCCTGTAACAAACCTCACTCTCTGGTCTTATCTTTGCTGTGTCAAAACATTAATCGTGACGTTTTGGGGTTTCCCCCTTTCTAAAACAGTTAAAGGGACATAATACTCATATGCTAAATCACTTGAAACTGATGCAGTATAACTGTAAAAAGCTGACAGGAAAATATCACCTGAGCATCTCTATGTAAAAAAGGAAGATATTTTACCTCACAATTTCCTCTGCTCACCAGAGTAAGTTCTGTGTAAAAAAGTTATACTCAGTTGCTCCCAGCTGCAGGTGAAAATAAAAAAAAAATGAAGAAATGAAGAGCAGCCAATCAGCATCAGCAGTGCTGAGGTCATGAACTCTTACTGTGATCTCATGAGATTTCACTTAACTCTCATGAGATTTCATAGTAAGCTTCCTTTACCTGATTGGTGAAATAATATGAGAGTTCACGAGGCTCATCCTTTCAGCTGTCCCAGGACAGACACACTAAAATGCTGCTTAGAAATCCTTTACAATGGGAGGTGGCTACTGAGGAACTTTTGAGGTAAAATATCTTTCTTTTTTACATAGAGATGTTCAGGTGATATTTTCTAGTCGGCTTTTTACAGCTATGCTGCAGCACTTTAAAGTGTTTAAACATTTGGGTATTATGGCCCTTTAAACACATATGTGTGTAACTGTTTGAGAAAGGGGGAAACCCTGAAACGTCACAATAAATGTTTTGACACAGCAAAGATAAGACCAAAGAGTGTGTTTTGTTACAGGACTTTTATATGTCACGATGTGGAACGTGCTGATTTATAAAGTTTGAAGAAATGTGAGTGCTGGGTTCTGAAGGTTTTGTGTATATATATATATATATATATATATATATATATATATATATATATATATATATATATATATACATATATGTGTTTGTTTGTACATGTGTATCTAAGTATTTATGTTTTTGCTATAGATTTACTGTACATATTTCATATTCCAATGTTATTCACATGTAGGAATATGTTATTTTTATTATAAATATATATCTGTATATACCTACATCTATTCATATATATATATATATCTATATATATCTATATATATATAGATATATATTACATTAACATTGTCAGATACATATAGAAATCTATATTTAAAGGGACAGTCAAGTAAAAAAAAAACTTTCATGATTTAAATAGGGCATGCAATTTTAAACAACTTTCCAATTTACTTTTATTACCAATTTTGCTTTGTTCTCTTGGTATTCTTAGTTGAAAGCTAAATCTAGGAGGTATATATGCTAATTTCTTAGACCTTGAAGGCCACCTCTAATCTGAATGCATTTTGACAGTTTTTCACCACTAGAGGGCGTTAGTTCATGTGTTTCATATAGATAACATTGAGCTCAGCCACGAGATGCTCCTAAGAGCAAGCACTGATTGGCTAAAAATGCAAGTCTGTCAAAAGAACTGAAATAAGGGGGCAGTTTGCAGAGCCATAGATACAAGGTAATCACAGAGGTAAAAAGTATATTATTATAACTGTGTTGGTTATGCAAAATTGGGGAATGGGTAATAAAGGGATTATCTACCTTTTTAAATAACAAAATATCTGGTGTTTACTGTCCCTTTAATAATAAAAATGAAAAATAATTCTATGTGAAGAACATAGGAATGTAAAATATGCATATTGTGCTTCACGTTTTGCACATGTAAATCAAAATGCAGAACTATGTCTTATATTTTTCCCAATGTTAGTTTAGAAAATGAGGACAAAGTACCATATATATTCAGATTATTATATATTTATTTTTAGTTGTATATTTATCTAGAAATTAAATAATGTTAGTCACAGGTGAGTCTTCTTTGTTAACTCATTTTTCTAATGGTTTTTTTTCTTTCACTGTTATGCATAAAAGGATGTTGTTCTCACACTCAAACAGTACTACATTTCATGCCTAAAATAAGGTATGAGTGAATTTGTAAAACATGAACAACATCAGTATCCCGGCCCTCTACTTCCTTTCTTTTGTTTTTGAAAAGGAAATGAGCTGTTTTCAAGTGAAATCTTATGATTAATCTGCTGTATCTATTTACAAAGAATGTCCCTTTCAGGAGTTTTTTGTTTTGTTTTAACACGTGGAGCTTTTAGTTATAAGGAATCTAAATAAATTATGATTTGCATTTTTTAAACTCAATGACAGCTTGGCAAAGGTTGTATATCCTTTGGATAAACAAAAAATGACTAAGGTGGAGGTTTGTTCTTTTAAAGCTGTGTAAAATCTATCGCCTAGATTTAGAGTTTGGTATTAGCCGTCAAAAGCAGCGTTAAGGGGTCCTAATGCTGCTTTTTAACGCCCACTGGTATTTAGAGTCAGAAAGGAAAGGGTCTACCGCTCACTTTCTTTCTGCGACTCGAGGCTACCGCAGATCCCCTTACGTCAATTGCGTATCCTATCTTTTCAATGGGATTTGCCTAACGCTGGTATTACGAGTCTTGGAAGAAGTGAGCGGTAGAGCCTCTACCGACAAGACTCCTACCGTCAAAAAAAGTCAGTAGTTAAGAGCTTTATGGGCTAACGCAGGAACATAAAGCTCTTAACTACTGTGCTATAAAGTACACTAACACCCACAAACTACCTATGAACCCTTAAACCGAGGCCCCCCCCCACATCGCAAACCCTATAATAAAAAATTTTAACCCCTAATCTGCCGCTCCGGATACCGCCGCAAACTACATTATTCCTATGAACCCCTAATCTGCTGCCCCTAACATCGCTGACACCTACATTATATTTATTAAGCCCTAATCTGCCCCCCCAACGTCTCCGCCACCTACCTACAATTAATAACCCCTAATCCGCAATAATAAATGTATTAACCCCTAAAGCGCCGCACTCCCACCTCGCAAACACTATAATAAATTTTATTAACCCCTAATCTGCCCTCCATAACATCGCCGCCACCTACCTACAAATATTAACCCCTAATCTGCCGCCCCCACCGTTGCCGCTACTATAATAAAGTTATTAACCCCTAAACCTAAGTCTAACCCTAACACCCCCCTAACTTAAATATAATTTAAATTTAACTAAATAAATTTACTATAATTAAATAAATTAATCCTATTTAAAACTAAATACTTACCTATAAAATAAACCCTAATATAGCTACATTATAAATAATAATTACATTGTAGCTAGTTTAGCATTTATATTTATTTTACAGGCAACTTTGTATTTATTTTAACTAGGTACAATAGCTATTAAATAGTTAATAACTATTTAATAGCTACCTAGTTAAAATAATTACAAAATTACCTGTAAAATAAATCCTAACCTAAGTTACAAATACACCTAACACTACACTATCAATAAATTAATTAAATAAATTACCTACAACTAGCTAAAATAAAATACAATTAAATAAACTAAACTATATTACAAAAAAACAAACACTAAATTACAGAAAATAAAAAAGAAATTACAAGAAGTTTATACTAATTACACCTAATCTAAGCCCCTAATAAAATAAAAAAGCCCCCAAAATACTAAAATGCCCTACGCTATCCTAAATTACAAAGCAATCAGCTCTTTTACCAGCCCTTAAAAGGACTTTTTGCGGGGCATTGCCCCAAAGTAATCAGCTCTTTTACCTGTAAAGAAAAATACAATACCCCCCCAACATTACAACCCACCACCCACATACCCAAACTCTACAACCCACCCAAACCCCCCTTAAAAAAACCTAACACTAACCCCCTGAAGATCTCCCTACCTTGAGTCGTCTTCACTCAGCCGAGCTGAATTCTTCATCCAAGCGGGGCAAGAAGAGGTCCTCCATCTGGTAGAAGTCTTCATCCAAGCGGGGCAAGAAGAGGTCCTCCATCCAGTAGAAGTCTTCATCCAAGCGGGGCAAGAAGAGGTCCTCCATCTGGTAGAAGTCTTCATCCAAGCGGCGTCTTCTATCTTCATCCATCTGGTGCGGAGCGGAACCATCTTCCATCCAGCTGACGAGGAGCCATCCTCTTCAACCGACGGACTAACGACAAATGACGGTTCCTTTAAGGGACGTCATCCAAGATGGTGTCCCTCGAATTCCGATTGGCTGATAGGATTCTATCAGCCAATCGGAATTAAGGTAGGAAAAATCTTATTGGCTGATTCAATCAGCCAATCAGATTGAAGTTCAATCTGATTGGGTGATCCAATCAGCCAATCGGATTGACCTCGCATTCTATTGGCTGATCAGAACAGCCAATAGAATGCGAGGTCAATCCGATTGGCTGATCCAATCAGATTTTTCCTACCTTAATTTTGATTGGCTGATAGAATCCTATCAGCCAATCGGAATTCGAGAGACGCCATCTTGGATGACATCCCTTAAAGGAACCGTCATTCGTCGTTAGTCCGTTGGTTTAAGAGGATGGCTCTGCGTCAGCTGGATGGAAGATGGCTCCGCTCCGGATGGATGAAGATAGAAGATGCCGCTTGGATGAAGACTTCTACCGGATGGAGGACCTCTTCTTGCCCTGCTTGGATGAAGAATTTGGCTCGGCTGAGTGAAGACGACTCATGGTAGGGAGAGGGGTTAGTGATAGGTTTTTTTAAGGGGGGTTTGGGTGGGTTTTAGAGTAGGGGTATGTGGGTGGTGGGTTGTAATGTTGGGGGGTTATATTTCTTTTACAGGTAAAAGAGCTGATTACTTTGGGGCAATGCCCCGGAAAAAGCCCTTTTAAGGGCTGGTAAAACAGCTGATTACTTTGTAATTTAGAATAGGGTAGGGCATTTTATTATTTTGGGGGGCTTTTTTATTTTACTAGGGGGCATAGATTAGGTGTAATTAGTTTAAACTTCTTGTAATTTTTTTTTTAATTTTCTGTAATTTAGTGTTTATTTTTTTTGTATTATAGATTAGTTTATTTAATTGTATTTAAGTTTAGCTAATTGTAGGTAATTTATTTAATTAATTTATTGATAGTGTAGTGTTAGGTATATTTGTAACTTAGGTTAGGATTTATTTTACATGTAATTTTGTAATTATTTTAACCAGGTAGCTATTAAATAGTTATTAACTATTTAATAGCTATTGTACCTATTTAAAATAAATACAACGTTGCCTGTAAAATAAATATAAATTCTAAAATAGCTACAATGTAACTATTAGTTATATTGTAGCTATATTAGGGTTTATTTTATAGGTAAGTATTTAGTTTTAAATAGGAATAATTTATTTAATTATAGTAAATTTATTTAGATTAATTTAAATTATATTTAATTTAGGGGGGTGTTAGAGTTAGGGTTAGACTTAGGTTTAGGGGTTAATAACTTTATTATAGTAGCGGCGACGTTGGGGGCATGAGATAAGGGGTTAATAATTGTAGGTAGGTGGTGGCGATGTTAGGCAGGGCAGATTAGGGGTTAATACAATTTATTATAGTGTTTGCGAGGTGGGAGTGCAGCGGTTTAAGGGTTAATACATTTATTATAGTGGCGGCGAGGTCCGGTCGGCAGATTAGGGCTTAATAAGTGTAGGTAGGTGGCGGCGACGTTGGGGGGGGGCAGATTAGGGGGTAATAAATATAATATAGGTGTTGCCGATGTTAGGGGCAGCAGATTAGGGGTTCATAGCGATAATGTAGGTTGCGGTAGTGTCCGGAGCGGCAGATTAGGGGTTAATAATATAATGTAGGTGTCAGCGATAGCGGGGGCAGCAGATTAGGGGTTAATAAGTGTAAGATTAGGGGTGTTTAGACTCGGGGTTCATGTTAGGGTGTTAGGTGTAGACTTAGAAAGTGTTTCCCCATAGGAAACAATGGGGCTGCGTTAGGAGCTGAACGCTGCTTTTTTGCAGGTGTTAGGTTTTTTTTCAGCCAGCTCAGCCCCATTGTTTCCTATGGGGAAATCATGCACAAGCACGTTTTTCCAGCTTACCACTACCGTAAGCAGCGCTGGTATTGAGGGTTGAAGTGGAGCTAAATTATGCTCAACGCTCCCTTTTCTGAGGCTAACGCAGCCATTCAGACAACTCTAAATACCAGCGTTGTCTTAAGGGTGCACTGGAAAAAAAGGCTTGTTAGCACCGCGGGTCTTTACCAACAAAACTCTAAATCTAGGCGTATGTGAGCAGATTAAATAATAAAAACTAGTCACTCTGCCTAGGAAGTGTGCCTTATGAATATATTGGCCCTGCTTGTGAGGTGGGCAGGAATATTCTCAGCAGCCTCCAGTACAGTGGAAGGCACCAATGAAAAGTCTGTGCAGCTTTGGCTCCTCCCCCTACACTGATGTCACTGATTAATTGATACCTATTCCATCCATTTGTAAAATGATAGCGGAAGTATAATACATGCTGTTACTGAGAATTCATGCCCCCAAAGCTGCTCATATAAAGATGTTTGGATAAAGCATTTGGCTGTCCATCTATGGATGGACATGCATAAGTTTGATGGGGAGGGGAAAACTTTCTGCATTTTAAAAAAAAATAATATAAGTATAGACAAATAAATCCAATATTAGGACCCATTTGATAAAGTAAATATCCACTGTGATAATTAATTGACATTTTTTCATCAACTATATAAATATATAGTAAGTAATGTGACTTATTTATGATAACAGATCCTACTCCTTATAGTTTGAGGTCTCTGCTGTTTGCTGATAGTGTTGACTTGAGCATTATATGTGATATGTACAGTACATTTGAGCTGTCATTTAGTGCCCAAGACATGTGCACAGCTGTACATTCCTGAGCCTAATTGTACTCTATCTGAATCATTCAATGTTAATACTGATTTCCTTTAAAAATTTAAGATCATGAAAATTAGCACTTGCCATCTTAAATGTCTACAGTTTTACAGAAAAGGGCATTATTCACATCACCACAATAAATTAATTCAACAAACAAACAAGAAACTAAAGAAAGAAAAAATAATATTTGTTTTTTACAGTTGATAGCTAGCTAGAGAGATAGATTGATAGATAGATAGATAGTAGATAGACAGACAGACAGAGATAGACATACATACAGAGATAAATAGATAGACGGATAGATAGACAGACAGACAGACAGACAGACAGATAGATAAATAGATAGATAGATGATAGATAGATAGATGATAGATAGATAGATAGATAGAGACAGACAGATAGTCAGAGAAAGACAGACATACAGACAGATATATAAAAATGGATAGATAGATAGATAGATAGATGGTAGATAGATAGATAGATAGATCGATAGAGAGGCAGACAGATAGATGTCTGATAGATAGATATATGATAAATAGATGATAGGTAGAGAGACAGACAGACAAACAGACAGTTAGATAGATAGATATATAGATAGATATACATATGTACAGGTAGCCCTCAGTTTACACCAGGGTTAGGTTCCAGAGGGAATGGTTGTAAATTGAAACCGTCATAAATTGAAACCCAGTTTATAATGTAAGTCAATGGGAAGGAAGGGAGATAGGTTCCAGCCCCTCTCAAAATTGTCATAAGTAACACCTAATACATTATTTTTAAAGCTTTGAAATGAAGACTTTAAATGCTAAACAGCATTATAAACCTAATAAAATGACCACACAACACAGTATATATAATTAAACTAATAAATGAACAAAAACATTTGCTAAACCACATTATAAACCTAATAAAATAATCACACAACACAGACTTCACTTGCATTTTTCTGCAAACAGTTCTTTCTATGCATTCCAATCTGGACTGATTTATAGACAGGAAGATCTTGTTCCTTTGAAATCTGCTTGATAGCTCAGGTCTGGTTAAACTGATTAATTTCAGCTTGCTTGGCTTTGCTGCAACACAAGCGGACAGCTCCACCTACTGGCTATTTTAATAAATGCACTGCTTCTCAATGCTTTTCAATAGCAGTCACATGACTGGAAAAAAAGGTTGTTATTCTGAAACGGTGTAAATTGAACCGTTGTAAAACGAGGGTCACCTGTATATACATTTATTCTAAAAGTATATTGTGCGTAGGGGAACCATACATGTAAATGACATCCTAGGAAGAGGTGAAACTGTTGAGAGCCATCTGCATAATATCATTTGTCTTCAGCTCCAGTTAACTCAGCATTAGTGATGTCGCGAACAGTTCACCGGAGAACAGTTCCCGGCGAACATAGCTTGTTCGCGTTTGCCGCTGCGGGCGAACATATGCGATGTTCGATCCGCCCCCTATGTGTCATCATTGAGGAAACTTTGACCCTGTATCTCACAGCCTTCAGACACATTTGAGCCAATCAGCAGCAGACACTCCCTCACAGACCCTCGCAGCTCCTGGGCAGCAGCCATTTTAGATTCATTACGATCCTGCTTTCTTAGTGAGAGGAGGTTTAGTGTTGCTGCTGCTGACATTATAGGGAAATAATAGCTAGGCTAGTGTATTTAGTGTCCACTACAGTCCTGAAGGACTCATCTAATCTCTGCTGTAAGAACAGCACCCCAAAAAGCCCTTTTTAGGGCTAGAACTTCAGTCGTTTTTTTTTTTTTTATTTGTAATTGTATTTGCATTTGCCTGGCTTTCAGCCTGTGTGTGAGGCTCACAGCATATACTGTGATTAGTGCCACCACTGATATCTGCTTAAAATTAGTGTAAATTTAAACAACAAAACTTTTAAATCATTTTGCTAATGTAATCTAATTTAATTTTCTATCAGGCCTGTGTCTCAAGCTCACACAGCATATACTGTGGTTAATTGCTCTGTGCCAGCCACCACTCATATATGCTTAACATTAGTGTAAATTTAAACAACAAAACTTTTAAATCATTTTGCTAGTGTAATCTAATTTCATTTTCTATCAGGCCTGTGTGTCAGGCTTACACAGCATATACTGTGGTTAATTGCTGTGCCAGCCACCACTCATATCTGCTTAACATTATTGAACATTTTAAAAAAAAACTTTTAAATAATTTTGCTAGTTTAATCTAATTTCATTTTCCATCAGGCCTGTGTGTCAGGCCCACATCATATAGTGTGATTAATAGCTCTTTTTTCCACCACTTATATCTGGTGTAACATTAGTGTAAATTTTTTTTAATTTTTTTTTTTTATCAGTCCTCTTCTAGTGTTATTTAATTTTAGTTGCCAGGAAAGCCTGGCTGCCATTAGTGCCAGCCTGTGTGTCAGGCTGCCAGCATATACTGTGCCTACTTCCATCCTCAGTGCCAGTCCACCACTCCTATCTGGTGTAACATTAGTTTAAATTTTGTAAAAAAAAAAACTTTTACATCAGTCTTCTAGTGTTATTTAATTTTAGTTGCCAGGCCAGCCTGCCACTAGTGCCAGCCTGTGTGTCAGGCTGCCAGCACATACTGTGCCTACTTCTATCCTGAGTGCCATCACTCCTATCTTTTGTAACATTAGTGTAACTTTAAAAAAAAAACTTTTACATCAGTCTGCTATTGTTATTTAATTGCAGTTGCCTGTCTGCCAGTGTGTGTGCCAGGCCCACTTTCCAACTAGTGCCACGAATCATATTTGTTATAACAGTAGTGTAAATATTTAAAATAAAAACTTTTTGACTGTGAATCATCAGTCTGCTAGTGCAATTGAATTGCAGTTGCCTGCCTGCCAGCGTGTGTGCCAGGCCCACTTGCCAACTAGTGCCACCAATCATATTTGTTATAACAGTATTGTAAATATTTAAAATAAAAACTTTTTTGACTGAGAAACATCAGTCATCTAGTGTAATCTAATTGCAGTTGCTTTCCTCCCAGCGTGTGTGCCAGGCCCACTTGCCAACTAGTGCCACCAATCATATTTGTTATAACAGTAGTGTAAATATTTTAAAAAAATATTTTTTGACTGTGAAACATCAGTCTGCTAGTGTAATCTTATTGAAGTTGCCTTCAATGTATCTATCTATCAAATCTATCTATCTCGTGGTTGTGCAAATGGACTGTTTGCGGTTGTTTGCGGTGCGTTACACGGGGAGTTTGGTCTGTCACTGTGAAGCGGGCATAACCCTTACACTACCTGATCGATACAACATCATACCTGATGTTTTAAAACACGTTATTCCAAACAATTTAGG
This sequence comes from Bombina bombina, assembly GCF_027579735.1. Taxonomy (NCBI): domain Eukaryota; kingdom Metazoa; phylum Chordata; class Amphibia; order Anura; family Bombinatoridae; genus Bombina; species Bombina bombina. The sequence continues at coordinate 1,025,574,200 of NC_069499.1, read as the reverse complement.
AATGTTAGGTGATTTAGGCCCTTTATGGGTTAAAACCAGACTCTGCATCAACTATGTAATTTTCTGTGGGAGTTTTGCCATGGATCCCCCTCCGGCATGCCACAGTCCAGGTGTTAGTCCCCTTGAAACAACTTTTCCATCACTATTGTGGCCAGAAAGAGTCCTTGTGGGTTTTAAAGTTCGCCTGCCTATTGAAGTCAATGGCGGTTCGCCCGGTTCGCCGGTTCGCGAACATTTGCGGAAGTTCTAGTCCGCCGTTCACGAACCTAAATTTTTAGGTTCGCAACATCACTACTCAGCATTTGTAAAGATTCATATGAACAAAGAGGAACATATAAAACAACATGATTTTTATATGAGGGAAAGCGAGCCGCATATAAACGTATTTTTTTTGCATCAGAAATGTGAAATAATGACTTAATAAGTTTGAATTTAAGCTGTATTTGACATTAAACCAATGAGCATTAATAGGAAGTATGCAATTGATTAGTTTAATTTTAAATTTAAAACAAAAATTTCTGGTAAATTAAGTCTATATTTATTAAGGGGACATACAAGTCAAAATTAAAGTTTAATTATTCAGAAAGAGCAATTTACCTCCCAGCTCACTTCTGTTATGCAATTTGCTTTGTTTTTTTGGTATTGTTTTGTTTAATAGGATACCTAGGTTACTCAACTACATGCACATGTCCTGAGCACTATATGGCAGCAGTGTTTGGAACAATGTTTTTAACAATGTTATACATTTCTGACCATTCAATTAAGGGCAGCAGTGTTTACAACAATATATTCCATTGTTATAAATATTAGAAACACTCTTAAAACACGGATGCTATATAGTTATCAAGACATGTGCATGCTTTAGCCTACCTAGGTGCGTTCTTCAAGAAAGGATACCAAGATTACAAAGTAAATTTGATAATAACCATGAATTGTAAAATTATGAAGGTTTATGTGCTTTTGCTGTATCATTAAAGTTTAATTTTGAATTTCATGTCCCCTATTACTGGTGCGCTTTCACATAGATGACAAAAATGTTTTAGTTGTTAAAAGGAATACCAATAATAGAATGTTTCCTTTCATGATTCAGATAGAGCATGCAATTTGAAGCAACTTTCTAATTTATCAATTTTTCTTTGTTCTCTTGCTATCTTTATTTAAAAAAAAAAAACAGGAATATAAAGCTGAGGAGCCAGCCCATTTTAGATTCAGCCCCATGGATAGTGCTTGCTTATTGGTGGCTACATTTAGTAATTGTACACAGCAAAGGAGATACGATAAAAATACTCAAGAGACTTGTCAATGGGTGTGTTCCTGCACCACAAACCAATGTAAAGTTATTATTTTAAATGATTTTATTATTTTCTATAGAGAACTTTTGCACTTAAGTGTTGATGAATCTTATATGCACAAGAGGTAGGCATATTTACATTGTAACTCAAAAGTTTGCCTCCAGAAACCTGTGAGATCTTGAAATCCACTGCCAGTAATTGTGGGTATTTATGGAATAAGATTGCTGTAAAAAATGCAAGTGTGTGATTCTTTATCTTTGTACATAAATTGAGACAATTTTTTGGAAATACAATTTTTTTTAGAATACAAATCTTTTATTACAAATATAACTCTTTTTTACAGTACAATTTAGTTTTTTTGGAAGTACAATATTTTATTGGGGAATTAAATTTTTGTAAATAAAATACGATATTTTGTCGGAAGTACAATTTTTTTCCAGTATTTGTCTAAAAATTCGAAATTTAAAACAAATTTTTATACATTTGTTCGAATCGAATTTTGAATGTTAATATAACATTTTAACATTCTATTTTTGAATTTTTGTTTTTGAATTTTTCAATAAAATTCGAAAATATTTGTTAGAATAATAGAATGTTTAGCTATGTATTCATTCAATTTCGAAATGTAATATTCAAATTTGAATGTGACATTCAAATTCGAAATAGTATTTCTAGTCTACAACTGTGTTTAATAAATGTAATATTCGAATTCGAATGCTACATTCGAATGTCACATTCGAATTTGAAATAGTATTTCTTGTGTCTTGTGTTTTAAATGTAATATTCAAATTCGATTGTGACATTCGAATTCAAATTTCACATTCAAAATAGTATTTCTAGTCTAATACTGTTTTTTAAATGTATTATTCGAATTTGAGTGTGACATTCGAATTCGAATGTGATATTCGAAATATTATTTCTAGTTTACAACTGTGTTTAATAAATGTGATATTCGATTTGAATGTGACATTCAAAATAGTATTTCTAGTCTAATACTGTGTTTTATAAATGTAATATTCAAATTTGAATGTGATATTTGAATTGAATGTGATATTCGATTCGAATGTGACATTCGAATTCGAAATAGTGTTTCTAGTCTACAATTATGTTTTATAAATGTAATATTCGAATTCGAAAGTGACATTCGAATTCGAATGTGACATTCAAATTCGAATGTGACATTCGAAAACTGTAAATAACATTCGAAAATCGAATTTTTAAGAATATTCGTTCTTATCAACATTCTATTATGTAAATCGAATTTCTGCAATAACATTCGAATTCGAATATAAACACATTTGCCCATCCCTACTGGAAAGTAGCTGCTCTCTGGCTTTTAATTAGATGTGGAGAAGAAAAGCTGCAAATATAAAAGTTGTGATTAAATAATCAATATCCCTTAGTTCATTATTATTATAACACAAGGCAGAATAAGCACTTTGGGCATGTTAAAGCATGTTGAATGGTTACGGTAAAACATATAAAACATACTCTGAAAGAAGAACACATGCTACTGTGAGTTTTTGCTGCTACCATGAAAACTGTGTTTAAAAACATGAAAATCAATATTTATCTGTATAGTGTTGTATGATGCAAATGAGAATAATCACTTCTAGCATGTAAAGCCATGTTGTATGTTACATGGTAAATGTTGAAAAGTTTACTTGAGATTTTAATGTGTGCACATATTACAAGTTGCATACGCGTGAACACAATTTGCACTCAATGGATTAGCGCACCTGAAGATCTAGCATAAAGTATAAGGGTTAAAGTTTACCAAACACAACAGGAATACATTAAATTAACTATTACATTCATATACTTTCTGATAAAAATATTTCATATAAATATTAATAATAATATGGTATATGGCAAGGTATTTAACTAGAAAGGGCTACACTGTGTATATATATATATATATATATGTATATGTATGTGTGTGTGTATATATCAGGGGCGTATTACGGCCTAGGCAGACAAGGCACGGGCCAAGGGGCGGCAGATTGGAGAGGGAGGCAGATTGGTTAGCCTCAATAGGAGCGGTGCTCCTTATTCAAATAAAGCAGTTCTATATTACTAAATATCCAGTAGATTTTCCCGGGACGCCCTTTTAAAAGAGTAGTGCCAACATGTAGAGCACACACCCCTGACAGATAAAATATGCTAATGAGCTGTCCGTAATGAGCTATTAGCTGCTATTCATATCTTGCAAATAAACAGTTACAGCCTGCAATACACAGCACATCACAGCACTAGCAGAAGAGATCTACTTTGAAAATGCTGCTGTGAGTGAGATACTGGCAGAGATACAGCTTCAGTGCTGTTACGGAGCTCATTGCAGACAGTACATTTGCATATTTTGTTTGCCGGGGGTGGGAGTGTGTGCAGTCAACATGTTAGGACTGTCCATTGTCATGCCTCATTGCTCCCTGGACTTGCCATTGCTGGGAACAAGGCACAAGCTTTTAAAATGCTCGGCACAGCTTTCACACGAGCAGTGATGTCATCAAGAGATCCCATACCACATGTGTATAGCCAGCCCAACAAACATATAGCATGAGCGAGTAGGACACTGTAAGTAAAGATCTTCTGAAGCTATACAGCTTCAATTATGGGGTTTAGCAGCTGCTATATATATATATATATATATATATATATATATATATATATATATATATATATATATATATATACATATGTATGTGTATGTATGTATATATATATATATATATATATATTTATATATATATATACATACAGTGGATATAAAAAGTTTACACACCCCTGTTAAAATGTCAGGTTTCTGTGATGTAAAAAAATGAGACAAAGATAAATCATTTCAGAACTTTTTCCACCTTTAATGTGACCTATAAACTACACAACTCAACTGAAAAACAAACTGAAATCTTTAAGGTGGAGGGAAGTAAACAAAAAAAACCTAAAATAATGTGGTTGCATAAGTGTGGATAGAATTGTGAATAAAAGCCAGGGAGTCTCATTCTATTATGAAGAGTAAAAGCAGGAATGATTCAGCCCTCTGTGGCAAAAGGACTGTAGTGTAGGACCAGTCGAATTGGGGCACCTTGTAAGTGGTGACTGGCTAAGCAAAATATGGCCATATTGTGTGATTAAGTTCCCAATATTATTTAAAAAAGAATAGTTGTCTATATATAGTTCCAATGTACCAGCACTCTCTGTTCCACTAGGTAAATATCAGATTGGAACAGCCAATAGAATGCAAGCTCAATCCTATTGGCTGATTGCCAATTTTCTACCTTCATTCCGATTGGCTGATAGAATTCTATCAGCCAATCGGAATCTAAGGGACGCCATCTTGGATGACATCACTTAAAGGAACCGTCATTCAGTAGGAAGACTCCGGTTGAAGAGGATGCTCCGCGTCGAATGTCTTGAAGATGGAGCCGCTCCGTGTCGGATTGATGAAGATAGAAGATGCCGTCTGGATGAAGACTTCTGCCCGTCTGGAGGACCACTTCGCCCAGCTTGGATGTAGACTTCTCCCGGCTTCGTTGAGAACTTCGACCCGGTTGGATGAAGACTTCTGCCGCTTCCTTGAGGATGGGTGTCCGGTCTTCAGAACAGTAAGTCGATCTTCAGGGGTCTAGTGTTAGTTTTTTTAAGGGTGTATTGGGTGGTTTTTATTTTTTAGATTAGGGTTTGGGCTGCAAAAGAGCTAACTGCCCTTTTAAGGGCAATGTCCATCCAAATGCCCTTTTCAGGGCAATGGGGAGCTTAGGTTTTTTTAGATAGCATTTTATTTGGGGGGTTGGTTGTGTGGGCGGTGGGTTTTACTGTTGGGGGGTGTTTGTATTTTTTTTTTACAGGTAAAAGAGCTGATTACTTTGGGGCAATGCCCAGCAAAAGGCCCTTTTAAGGGCTATTGATAGTTTAATTTAGGCTAGGGTTTTTTTTTTATTTTTGGGGGGCTTTTTTATTTTGATAGGGCTCTTAGATTAGGTGTAATTAGTTTAAACATCTGTAATTTGTTTTTTATTTTCTGTAATTTAGTGTTTTTTTGTGATTTAGCTAATTTAGCTTATTTAATTGTTTTTAATTTAGTTAATTTATTTAATTGTAGGTTAGTGTAACTTAGGTTAGGTTTTATTTTACAGGTAAATTTGTCTTTATTTTAGCTAGGTAGTTATTAAATAGTTAATAACTATTTAATAACTATTCTACCTAGTTAAAATAAATACAAACTTACCTGTAAAATAAAAATAAACCTTAAGCTAGCTACAATGTAACTATTAGTTATATTGTAGCTAGCTTAGGGTTTATTTTACAGGTAAGTATTTAGTTTTAAATAGGAATTATGTAGTTAATGATAGGAATTTTATTTAGATTTATTTAAATTATATTTAAGGTAGAGGGCGTTAGGGTTAGACTTAGGGTTAATAAATTTAGAATAGATGCTGCAACGTTGGGGGCGGAAGATTAGGAGTTAATTAGTGTAGGTAGGTTGCGGCGACATTGGGGGTGGCAGATTAGGGGTTAATAAAAATAATGTAGGTGTCAGCGATGTTGGGGGCAGCAGATTAGGGGTTATTAAATTTAATGTAGGTGGCGGCAATGTCCAGAGAAGCAGATTAGGGGTTAATAAATGTAGGTAGGTTGCAGTGATGTTAGGGGCGGCAGATTAGGGGTTAATAATATTTAACTAGTGTTTGAGAGGCGGGGGTGCGGCAGTTTAGGGGTTAATATGTTTATTCTAGTGTCGGCGATGTCCGGAGTGGCAGATTAGGGGTTAATAGTTTTATTTTAGTGTTTGCAATGCTGGGGTCCTAGGTTTAGGGTTAATAGTTAGTTTATGGGTGTTAGTGTACTTTTTAGCACTTTAGATATTAGTTTTATGCTATGGCGTTGTACCATAAAACTTTTAACTATTGACTTTTAAATGTATTAGGACTCTTGACAGGGTAGGGTGTACCGCTCACTTTTTGGCCTCCCAGGACAGACTGGACAGACTCGTAATACCAGCGCTATGGAAGTCCCATAGAAAAAAGACTTTACGAAGTTTACGTAAGCCGTTTTTAGGCCAAAAAAGTGTGTGGGGCCCCTAAACCTGCAAGACTCGTAATAGCAGCGGTAGTGAAAAAGCAGCGTTAGCACCTGTTAACACTGCTTTTTCAGCTTACCGCAAAGCTCGTAATATAGCCGTCAGTTTTTTTTTTTTTTTTAAATTCTTTTTATTGAGAGCCAACATATGAGTACAGTAATCAACAATTCCATACAGTATCATGAAGTTTACATCCATTAATATAGTAGGTATACCATTCTTTGAGAGACGATATTATTCAGAAATCAGTACATCACAGTTAAGATATTCCGGATGCTAATGACAATTGACATTTTTGGTGTCTACATATGTTTAGCCCACTCATTTTACATTTTCATCCCCAACAGGTCCCCGAGCCCTCCCCCCCAACTCCAAAACACTAACCACCTTATAACAGTAATAATAAAATAAATTAAAAAAAAAAAAAAAAAAAAAAACAACAAGGAGAAAAGGGGTGAATCTCTCCCTCCATCCCCTCCACCCCATCCCCCGCCCCCCCCCTACTGATCTAGAAGAGCATCTCTTCACAATTACCAGTCCCATCTCGGGATTCCATATAGCCGTCTAGGCATTGCCACTCCCCCTTTAATATAGCTGCCAGCACAACCTCCTGGTGCCTGAAAGGCCTCAGTACCTGTCGCTGCAGCGGCGGAGCCAGTGTGAGAATAAGGGGTCGCCACTTTTTAAGGAAGTGGGGGAGCCTTCGCTCTGTATCTAGCTTGGTGTCATATTGTTCAACAAACAGTTGTTTCATTAAGCTCCGTTTGAATTGTGCAATGGAAGGGGGCTGTCTATGAATCCATCTAGTTAGTATGCAGCGCCTCGCCAGTAAAACACATAGCGTTAATAGTTTATGCAAATGCTTGTAGGAGTCCTCCCACTGAAAGAGAAACACCTTGCCTATGTCTAAGTTAAGGGAAAGTTGGAAACTTATTCGTACCCAATATTGAAAATGACCCCAAAAGCGTCTAATTAGTGGGCAAGTGAACAGATAGTGTCGGAAAGAAGGGGAATCTTCTCTACATTTAACACATCTGTTAGGGCACCCCGAGTTCCATTTGGACAATCTGTTAGGGGTGAGGTAGTCCCTATGCAGCAACCTAATCTGCGCTTCTCTTAGTGGTATTTCTAGAGTGGCTGCTCTAGCCATTTCCAGACTTCTACCCAAGTCTTGGATGTCCAATTGTGGAGAGATGTCGGCCCTAAGCCTTTCTAATATTTGTGTCTGCGTCCCCTCCTCCCCTCTTCTTATCAATACTTTATAGAGGTTGGAGATAGTAAAGACCCCTATCTTAAACAGGGTATGTGTGATAGCAAAGGGTGAAGCGTTCCAGAATGTGGGGTTGTCTCTCTGGAGTCCGGTGATATAGTGCCTAACCTGTAGGTACGCATAGAAATGTTTGTGCGGGATGTGAAATCTGTCTCTAATGTCTTGGAAGGATCTAACGGAATGTAGCAAGGGATCCAACAAGTCACCCACAGTTTTAAGTCCCTCGGCGCTCCAGAGGTGAAACGGTTCACAATCATTACCCGCTGGGAATTCTTGATTACCGACAAGGGGGATAAACCTAGGAGATGGGCAGGAGACACCCATATATTTGTTAAGCAGACTCCACGCTTTTAGAGGGTCCCTATACAAGAAATTATTGCGAATTTGTACCGGTGCGTCCTTTAGTCTGACATAGGGCAAGTAGGATAAGGCCAAAGGGGCACATCCTGCCTCCTCCAGGTGTGACTCATAAAAGTGAGCAGTGTTAAGCTGCCAATCTGTGACAAGCCTTGCTAGAGCGGCCCAATTATATAATTTTAGATTGGGGAGACCCAAACCCCCACTAAGATAGGGCTGGCTAAGTTTGTGGACCGCTATGCGTGACTTCTTCCCTCTCCAAATAAAATTGATCATTGCCCTGTTAAGCATGGTTAAATCCTTTTTCATCACAAGGAAGGGTAGCATCAATAGGGGGTACATTATCTTAGGCAAGATCGACATTTTTACCAGGTTAATACGTCCAGACAGCCCCAGAGGGAGATCAGTCCAGCCCCGGAGCTGAGTGGACAGTGCTTTACACCTGTCTGATATATTAAGGTCATAAATCCTTTGAGGATCATTGTGAAGCTGAATTCCCAGGTATGTGAGAGAATTGACCATCACCTTAAATGGGTATGCGTGAGGTGAGTCAGGATGTCTGTGCAGCCACAATATTTCTGACTTGGATGCGTTGACTTTATACCCCGAGAAGCTGCCGAATTCCGAGATAGCTTGTAATATGGGGGATATGTATAGAGCCGGTGATTCCACGAACAAAAGCATATCGTCAGCATATAATGCCAGATGTGTAGGGACACCCCGTATCCGCATTCCAGGAAAGACTTGCTTTAGCTTGAGCGCCAAAGGTTCCAATGCCAGGTCGAACAGTAGAGGGGAGAGTGGGCAGCCCTGTCTGGTCCCTCTCTGTAGAGCAAAGTCAGGGGAAAACAAGCCGTTAGTCAGTATTCTAGCAGTTGGGGAGTCATAAAGTTTGTGGATAATATTGAGAAAGGGGCCGTCGAATTTAAACTTGGTCATGGTATTGGTTAAGTGTGTCCAGTCCACTCTGTCGAAAGCCTTTTCTGCATCGAGGGAAAGCAGAAAGGCCTCCGGTCTGTCCGTCACCCCACCCTCAGTCCCCTTCGTCCAGTAGTGATTGATCGCATGGAGAACCCTGCGTAAGTTGACAACAGAGGTACGCTTGAACACAAAGCCTGTTTGGTCAGGGTGAAGTAGGGATGGCAATATAGTTTTCAGTCTGGTGGCCAGGATTTTCGTGAAGATTTTGTAGTCAGTGTTTAGTAATGAGATGGGGCGGTATGACTCTGGCATGGAAGGGTCTTTCCCAGTCTTAGGAATAAGGGTGATGGGGGCAGCGGCAAAATGTTGCGAGGGTAACACGTCTTCCAAAAAGTAAGTATTATATAGTTTAGTTAAAGTCGGTGTAATCTGCGCATGCAGAATCCGGTAGAATTCAGATGGTAAACCATCTGGACCCGCCACCTTACCCAAAGCCAAGGACTTTAGGGTGAGCGTGACTTCATCTGGAACTATGCGAGCATTCAGAAGGTCCGTTTGTTCCCTCGTCAGCTGCGGGAGATTAATGGTCCTCCAAAAAGAGCTCTGCAGCTCAGGGGGGCCTGGTTGTTGTCTAAGATATAATTGGGAGTAATAATCCGCAAAGCACCTAACTATGCCGTCAGGTGTACGGAATGTTTTGCCCTGGAATCGTAATGCCACCACATTAGATCTAGTAGCCTTTGGTTTTGTGAGAGTCGCCAAAAGCTTACCCGATCGAGCCCCAAAACGGTAATATTTGCTAGCCGTACGAAGCAAACCCGATGCAGCCTGCTGCCCCATAAATGCATCAAACTCTGACTTTACCGCCACATAAGCCTCATAGGTGTCTCGCGTCTTAGATTGACGGAACGCCAGATATGCCCTACCCAGTTTCTTACTAAGGTCGTTATATCTCTGTCATGTTCTATGTCTGAGATTGGAGGTGTAGGAGATGATGGCACCAGAGAGTACTGTCTTAGCTGCTTCCCAAAAGAGTTGGGGGTTGTCTAAGTGTGCTATGTTATCCGAATAATAGTCTGTCCAGGACTGTGTTAAAAACTTAATAAAGTTTGTGGAGGATGCAAGGTAGGAGGGAAATCTCAAGGTGTTTCTATTAGGGCACGGTCCCCTAGCTCCCATTACCAATTCGATTGGGGCGTGGTCCGATATAACTATATCTCGTATACGACACATCTGGACTTTGCTAGTCAGAGAGTTAGGAATTAAAAAAAGGTCAATTCTAGACAGAGTGGATTTAGCTCTAGAAAGACAAGTAAAATCCCTGCCCTCTGGGTGTAGCAACCTCCAAATATCACACACATCTAAAGATGATTCAAGCATGTTAAAGATCTTAGTTTCAAATCTAGCCTTATAATTGATCTTGGGGTCCCCTCTAGTCGGGTTTTCAATCCATAATCTGTCCAATGTGTGAGATGGGGCAATATTAAAGTCACCTCTGACTATAAGGTTCTCACCCATATGGGGGAGCAAAAATTTCATTAAGGTCTCCCAGTAATCCTGGGATCTATGATTGGGGGCATAGATGTTACATAGTGTGTAGTCAAGGGAATTAATCAGCCGTCAGTTTTTTATATCTCAAAAGTATTTACCTCTGATTCTCTCTCTGACTGACATGGTACTATTTCTTATCCCAATATACTCAAATATAGTGTCACAAAAACTGTGTAAATGCAACAAAATAATGAAAAATAAATCAGACGCGCAAACAATTTAACATATAATCACAATACAAGTGTCCTCTTTGATACAAATTCTGAAAGAAACCAAGTTCCAGGAAACAGATGTATCCTAAAGAAAAAGAAAGAAAAACAGGCTCAGAACAGAACTCAACACTGTTTTTATTAACCCCTTAAGGACAAGGCCATTTTTAAGGACCAGGGCTATTTTTACATTTCTGCGGTGTTTATGTTTAGCTGTCATTTTCCACTTACTCATTTACTGTACCCATACATATTATATACCGTTTTCTCGCCATTAAATGGACTTTCTAAAGTTACCATTATTTTCATCATATCTTATAATTTACTATAAAAATATTTTATAAAATATGAGGAAAAAAATGGAAAAAAACACACTTTTTCTAACTTTGACCCACAAAATCTGTTACAAATCTACAACCACCAAAAAACACCCATGCTAAATAGTTTCTAAATTTTGTCCTGAGTTTAGAAATACCCAATGTTTACATGTTCTTTGCTTTTTTTGCAAGTTATAGGGCAATAAATACAAGTAGCACTTTGTTATTTCCAAACCACTTTTTTTTTTAGTTACATTGTGACACCTTTCAGGAATCCCTGAATATTCCTTGACATGTATATATATATATATTTTTTAGAAGACATCCCAAAGTATTGATATAGGCCCATTTTGGTATATTTCATGCCACCATTTCACCGCCAAATGTGATCAAATAAGAAAAATTGTTCACTTTTTCACAAATTTTTTCACAAACTTTAGGTTTCTCACTGAAATTATTTGCAAACAACTTGTGCAATTATGGCATAAATGGTTGTAAACACTTCTCTGGGATCCCCTTTGTTCAGAAATAGCAGACATATATGGCTTTGGCGCTTTTTGGTAATTAGAAGGCCGCTAAATATCGCTGCGCACCACACGTGTATTATGCCCAGCAGTGAAGGGGTTAATTAGGGAGCATGTAGGGAGCTTCCAGGGTTAATTTAGCTTTAGTGTAGTGTAGTAGACAACCCCAAATATTGATCTAGGCCCATCTTGGTATATTTCATGCCACCATTTCACCGCCAAATGCGATCAAAATAAAAAAGGTTAAATTTTTCACAATTTTAGGTTTCTCACTGAAATTATTTACAAACAGCTTGTGCAATTATGGTGCAAATGGTTGTAAACGCTTCTCTGTGATCCCCTTTTATCAGAAATAGCAGACATATATGGCTTTGGCATTGTTTCTTGGTAATTAGAAGGCCGCTAAATGCAGCTGTGCACAACACGTGTATTATGCCCAACAGTGAAGGGGTTAATTAGGGAGCTTGTAGGGAGCTTGCAGGGTTAATTTTAGCTTTAATGTAGAGATTAGCCTCCCACCTGACATATCACACCCCCTGATCCCTCCCAAACAGCTCTCTTGCCTCCCCCACCCCTCAATTGTCCCTGCCATCTTAAGTACTGGCAGAAAGTCTGCCAGTACTAAAATAAAAGGTATTTTAATTTTACTTTTTTAGCATATTTACATATGCTGATGTGTAGGATCCCCCCTTAGCCCCCAACCTCCCTGATCCCCCCTAAACAGCTCTATAACCCTCCCCCTCTACAGCTGCCAGTGCCCAGTTTACTAAAAAAAGCTTTTTTTTAATTGTATTTATTTTTTCTGTAGTGTAGCTTCCCTCCCCCAAAGACCAACTCCCCACCCCCTCCCAGATCCCTTAGATGCTTTTTTTTTAAATAAAATATTGCCCCACTCTCTTACTTTTTTTTTTTTTTTAACATTTTCTGTAGTGTAGCCGTTCCCACCCGTTTCCACCCATGCACGCGCCCGCCCCCGTCCCACCCCGTGCACGCACGCCTCCGTGCACGCCCCCGACGATCCCGCCCCTTGACATCATTAGGGCCCATCGATGGCCGCCCACCAGCCTCCCACGTAAGCTTCCACCCACCAACGATACCGGCCATCGATGTCCGGTACAGAGAGGGCCACAGAGTGTCTCTCTCTGCATTGGAATGCCAAGGGGTGTTATTGCAGGATGCCTTGATATTGAGGCATCACTGCAATAACCGGAAAGCGGCTGGAAGCAATCAGGATCGCTTCCAGCTGCTTTAAAACCCAATGTCGTACAGGGTACGTAGCTGGTCTTTAAAGACCAGGTTGTGTGTTATGTACCCTGTACAACATGCGTCGTTAAGGGGTTAAGGAACATCCAGCTATCACAGAGTACTCACATAAAGTGAACACTCTACATTGAGGTAACGATTGGGCAAGGAGTGTGGTTAAGGATGAGGGGTTATGAGGTGAGGGAGTTGAAGTGGCGGCATTCCAGGATCTTGACAGTGAGGAGAAGCAATGATTAAAGGGACAGTCAACAAGAGATTTTTTGTTGTTTTAAAAGATAGATATCCCCTTAATTTCCCAATCCCCAGTTTTGCATAACCAACACAGTTATAATAATACACATTTTACCTCTGTAATTACCTTGTATCTAAGCCTCTGCAGACTGCCCCCTTATTTCAGTTCTTTTGACAGACTTGCATTTTAGCCAATCAGTGCTCACTCCTCAGTAAATTCACGTGCATGAGCTCAATGTTATGAAACACATGAACTAACTCTCTCTAGTGGTGAAAAACTGTCAAGATGTATTTAGATTAGAGGCCTAAGGTCTAAGAAATTAGCATATAAACCTCCTAGGTTTAGCTTTCAACTAAGAATACCAAGAAAACAAAGCAAAATTAATGATAAAAGCAAATTGGAAAGTTGTTTAAAATGACATGCCCCAATAGTAACTACATAACGAATGGAGAACTAGAGAGCAGTATAGTACATCCACATTCATTGGCAGCTTTGATCCACTGCAATAGTAAAACAATACCTACTGAAGTAAAGAGGATAAGATCTATATTTAACCCAATTTGCATGTGGAGGAAGATCTGTCTCTGTCTTCACATTAAACTTGAGGTTTCAAGGTATGTCCCAATAATGAATAACTCCCAGTTCCCAGCAGGACTACAGTCTGCCTTATTTTCTAATTGGGCAACGTTAGGCTTGGTAAAACTCGAGTCCCTTTGACTCCCTCAGGCAGGAGTTCCATATCCCCAATCAAAATTGGGTTAAATATAGATCTTATCCTCTTTACTTCAGTAGGTATTGTTTTACTATTGCAGTGGATCAAAGCTGCCAATGAATGTGGATGTACTATAAACGACCAATCCCACCCATAATCAGCAATCTGTTTAAAAGCAAAGTGTCTCACCTGCAGGTACGCAAAGAAATTTGCATGTGGAGGAAGATCTGTCTCTGTCTTCACATTAAACCTGAGGTTTCAAGGTATGTCCCATTAATGAATAACTCCCAGTTCCCAGCAGGACTACAGTCTGCCTTATTTTCTAATTGGGCAACGTTAGGCTTGGTAAAACTCGTACAATTCTTAGACTTTGAGAGGAGATGCATTAGGACTTTTGGCTCCCTCAGGCAGGAGTTCCATATACCCAATCAAAATTTATTTGCGTACCTGCAGGTGAGACACTTTGCTTTTAAACAGATTGCTGATTATGGGTGGGATTGGTCATTTGGAGAGGTGGAGAATTGGTTGACGTTAGTCAAAAACGGGCTCCCATCAATCTCATTTATCTATCAAACTTTGACTGCATTCAAAGGTTCTGATACATTGGAGAAACTTCATTCTAAATGGTCCTTAACGCTTGGACAGGATTCCCTAGACCCAGCTTTTCTCACTTTTTCGATTCAGGAGGCCTCCCGAGTAACCCTCTCTGCTACTTGGAGGGAGTCGCACGTAAGGCTTCTTCATATGACTTATTTCACCCCAGAAAAGGGTTTCAAATGCAAGAATACTGGGTTTAATAAATGCCCAAAATGTTCACTTCCAGCGGCTGGCCTTCTGCATATGATGTGGGACGGTCCAAAAATTCAGAACTTTTGGCTGAGAGTACAATTCTGGCTAAATAATATAGTCAGGGTCCCCTTTTTTACATTCTCTTCCAGGAGGATAGTCTTTTTTGCCGATAACCTCGGTATAGCACATGACAACAGCAAAATTACAAGTATGGTCATCCTAGCGGTCAGATATTTGATTCTAAAAAAATGGAAATCAAAAACTATCCCAGCTTAACTGAAGTTAAAAATTGCTTAAAGAAGCAATGTATCATCGAACAACTTGATACTAACTTACAAAATGATAAAGAGATAAAGAACTTTTTTCTAAGTGGTCTCAATTTATTAAAGCTCTTACCCCTAGTGAGATTGAATATATAATTTATCCTTTTAAAGACACTGAATTGATCCTACTAGGGATTTGGTAAAATCTAATATTTCTATTACGCTTTGGAGAATGTTGGAACTGTGGGGGAGAGGAAGGGAATTAGTTTAGAATCCCCCCCCCCCTTTTTTTTTCCGTTTTGTTTTGTCTTGTTTTGTCGTGTTTTGTTTTCCTTTCTTTTCCTTTTTTGTCTTGTTTTGCTTTGTTTTGCCTTGTTTGGTCTTGTTCTGTTATTGGTGAATTTTGAATGAATACATTTAGCTGCTCTTGAGGTATTCTTCGTTTGGTTTGTTAGACTGTTGATAGAATCTAAAAACTTTTTTCAGGAAAAACTTTAAGGAAGTGATATGAGACTTGATACCCTCAGAACAATTTCGGGTATACTGTAAATTCTGCTCTTTATGCTATGAGTATATTCGACTTCTCTTACCCATGGCTGACTCTTATGTACCTCCCAACCCTATTTAAGCTGAGGCAGGTATTAATTGTATCCCTATAACACGTCCTGCTATAAATAAAAAGATCTGCAGGGGAGGAGAGGGAAGGGGAGGGGAAGGGATGGAAAGGGGGAAGGAAGGAAAAAAATAAATAAAACCCTGGTATCCACTTAGGGGTAAACAAGATGAGTTGTTAGCTATTAGGATATGTTATAACGATTTCCTTTTGTCTTATTACATGTGGTAACCATACCCTGGCCTACATATATGCTTTATGTCTGGTAAACCATTTAAGGGAAGGCCAGACCATGGTGTATTTATAAATATGTAATTTAGGCTTAAACATTGTTACATATTCTTTTTCGTGCAAACTTGATTTGTATTTTATCCCCTATTATGTAAATACTGTGTTAAATCCTGCTCTTCCTTCTGTACCCTTAACTGGATTACCAATAAAAAAAAAAAAGAAAAATAAATAAATAAAAAAAAAATTGCATGCTCTATTTAAGTCATGAAAAAAATTTTTTGGTCTTGACTGTCCCTTTAACTGTTTTTCTTTCCTGACTAGAAGCATTTAATTAGTAACTGGTATACTATTCAGATTTTTTTCAGCCTTAAAGTGACAGTCCAGTCTAAAATAAAGTCTCATGATTCCAATAGGGCATGCACATTTAAACAACTGTCCAATTTACTTTTGTCGTCAAAAAAAATAATAAAAGAAAAATGACATGCCCTATTTGAATCATGAAGTTTTTTGGGACTTGACTGTCCCTTTAAGAGTGCTTATCATTGCAGCTTTGTGGGATACTTACACCTAAATGGAGGATAATATATTACATTTTATAGGTAGCACTGGGGGATACTATATAATAATGAATTGTATGTTGTTTTGTTATTTATTTATCAGTAAACAAAGATGAGGCCTTTATTTTCCTATACTTTTGAGTCTGTGTTAGTGGGTACTGTAACATATAGCTCTAAGTAAAGCACACTACTGGATACCAGGGTCTCTTACTTTTCACTTTATTACCCACATAATTAAAAAAGGTAAAAAAATAAAGAGGCTTTTGTATTACATTACATCATATTATATTATATCACATTCTTCAATACTAACTTAGAACTCAACATTTTATTTTAGTAAACAATTTGGTTTTCCTGATTTCTTTTGAATTAATTGCAATTAATTTCCCAATAAGGTATAAAATTAGTCAAATATTCTTTAAAAACATACACCTAGATTACAAGTTTTGCGCTATAGAGGGTGTGAAACGAACACAACAAACATTGCGTTATTTCACCCTCCATATCGCTGCCATTACAAGTTTTTGAAAAGCCGAATTGTGCGTGCGATATGGTGGCAATAAGCTCCATACCGCACAAAATCCAAGGGCTGAGAATACGTGTTCCTGCACGCTTTCCCCATAGACATCAATGGGGAGAAGGTGTTAGAAAAAAAACTAACACCTGAAGCGCGGAATGGCGATCGCCTTAACACCCTAACATAAACCCCACATCTAAACACCCCAAATCTGCTGCCCCCGACATCGCCGACACCTATATAAAGTTATTAACGCCTAATCTGCAGCTCCCGAAATCCCCGCCACCTAAATAAAGTTATTAACCCCTATTGCGCCGCTCCACGACATTGCCGCCACTATAATAAAGTTATTAACCCCTATTCCCCCGCACCCCAACATTGCCCACACTATAATAAAAATATTAACTCCTAATCCACCGCTCCCTGACATTGCCGCCACTAATAAAGTTATTAAACCCTAAACCTCTGGCCTCCCACATCACCACCACTAAATAAACCTATTAACCCCTAAACCGCCAGCCCCCCACATTGCAAAAAACTAAATGAAACAATTAACCCCTGAACCTAACATCCCCCTAACTTTATATTAAAATTACCAGATCCCTATCTTAAAAAAAATAAAAACTTACCTGGGAAATTTAAAAACCTAAGTTTAAACTATATATTAAATTAACATTACTATTAAACTAAAATTAAAACAACTACAAATTAAACAAACTAAATTACACATTAAAAAACCTAACACTACTAAAAAAAATTAAATAAATAATAATAAATTACGAAAAATAACAAATTAAATTATCCAAAATAAAAACAATTACACGTAATCTAATAGCCCTATAAAATAAAGCCCTCCCAAAATAAAAAAAAAACCTAGCCTACAATAAACTACCAATAGCCCTTAAAAGGGCCTTTTGTAGGGCATTGCCCTAAAGAAATCAGCTCTTTTCCCTGTTAAAAAAATACGAAGACCCCCCCAATGGTAACCAACCCCCAAAATAAAAAAAAACTAACTCTAACAAAAACCTGAAAAGGGCATTTGTATGAGCATTGTCCTTAAAAGGGCATTCAGCTCTTTTTCATTGCCCTGGAAAAGGGCATTTAGCTCTTTTAAGATAGCCCAAAAAAAGTTTAAAAAAACCTAACACTAACCCCCGACGATCCACTTACAGTTTTTGAAGTCTGGACATCCAGGCGGCAAGGTCTTCATCCAGGTGGTGAGGTCTTCGTCCATCCATTCAGCGTCTTCCATCTTCATCCAGGCGGCATCTTCTATCTTCATCCCGGCGGCATGGAGCGGGTCCACCCTTGAAGATATCCGTCGCGGAGCGTCCTCTTCATACGTTCTCCACCATACACTAAATCTTCAATGCAAGGGAGCCTTTTTAAAATGGCGTCCCTTGCATTCCTATTTGCTGATTTCATTTTTGAAATTAAAATCAGCCAATAGGATGAGAGCTACTGAAATCATATTGGCTGTTCAAATCAGCCAATAGGATGAGAGCTACTGAAATTCCATTTGCTATTCAAATCAGCCAAAGCAACAGGAGTGAGTACACCCCTGGGCAATATCACTTAAAAATCAAATTATTCAAAATTGTATCACCTCTCTATAATTGTTTTGTTTCTAAATTGACAGGTAAAGTATTTCCTATTATAAATAAGCAAAAACAAATACTTTAGAAAGATTCTATTGAAAATACATGCCCCAAAGTAGAAACTTAATGCAACAAAAGTGAATACACCTATCATCACTGACACACAAGTTAAGTATTCAAAAAGTCCCCCCTTACCACGTGCACCACTAGTAAAATAGGATAGAGTTAATACTAAAGGGTGCTGAGCTCATTTACTAATTATGAGTTGACACACGTTAGATCACTGAAACCTATGATTTCAAATTAGCCTAATTGATTGAGCATAGTTACCAGAGCAGCCTAATTATTTTTTACCAATGGGCTGTGTCTATCTACAAGTCTGCATCATGTCTCCACATGGAAAAAAAATTGTCAGAGGAATTGAAAAATCAGATTGTTAGACTTTACAAAGATGGAAAAGGATACAGAAAGATTGGTGACCCACAAAAAAGTCAAAACGCAGTAGCAGCAGTAATAAGGAGGTATAGAATGATACACAGTGCCAAAAATCAGAGCTGCAGTGGCTGTCCTAGAATGACAACATGGACAGTGCGCTACTTACACAATCTAGCTCTGAAAAACAGGCAACAGGCAAGTGCTTCAGATTTGCATCAAGGCAAGTGTTTCAGATTTTGCTCAGGGATTATCGATAGAAATTGGAGCTTCGGTGACAGCTCAGACAGTGCTAAGGACATTGTATAATGTCAACTTCTATGGACAACATACAAGGAAAAAACCCTTGCTTGCTCTTCGGCACAAAACTGCAAGATTAAACTTTGCTAAACAACATGAAAAGCCTGATAAATACTGGGAGCATATAATTTGGTAAGATGGCCAAGACAAAGATAACATTTTTGGCTCAGATGGGGTGCAGCATGTTTGGTGTGAACCTGGTCAGGATTATTTTAGTGAATGCATAGTCCCAACAGTGAATCATGGAGGTGGGAGTGTGACTATATGGGGCTGCATGACTGCAAATTTATATATAGTTATTTATTAAAGGGAGTGTAAACTGGATTCTATATAAAATGTATGTGTCAACTTTAGCTCTTCTTACCCACAATTTAAATATATTCATTAGTTTTACAATTAAAATAAAACCTTTCTGGAGGCGGAGCTAACAGCAGAGTGAAGTGGTCGCTCAGGAGCAGAGCTCCCGCAATGATCAGCATTTAAAATACTTTTAATAGCCCCAATTGACCCTAAAACTTACCCCCTAATAGCCCCTGGTGGCCCTATACTATCCCTGGACCCATTTGATGCCGATATCCTACATAGGCTCACTCACAGAGGTGGATATTACACTGGAACATTTTCAGAGGACTCCCTGCAAAAGAGAGGTAACTCACAGCCGATATCGGAAGCCATTGTTGATCTGGCCATTCTCCCCTGGTTGATCGGACCTCACCAATCGGTGGGGGTAAGCAGAGGTTAACAAGCACAAGAGCGCTCCCAAATAGAGGCACCTCCCAGGGCCTTCAGAGTAAGCCTGCGAACGGACACCATTTTAGAAGAAGCCTGCAGGTGGTGAAATCTGCACTATCTCACCTCAGTCCTTACACCTCAAGGTTCAGACAGGATAACCTACATACTACGGAGCTCTAGTGTCAGAGGCAACTGGACAGCATCCCAGGCACTTCACATCCTAACCGCAACATTCGTTGGGGCCTTCTGAGGCCTGCAGAAGGGGAATAATATGGCCATACGTTATTCTGACCAGCACACACGTAAGTCAATACTGTGGTCTCTATACAACACATACTTTATCTCAACATTAGATAGAAGTCTGGTCCTGTAAAATACATATTACAGTAACCATCTACTGTATGTGTAAATCTTAATGGAGCCTGCAGCTTTATACTTTAAATCCTGGGGACACTCAGTACAGCAACCCCTAAGGATCCAAGAGATACTAGCTACACTATTTACCTGTAGAACTAAGCGGATCCTGCAGCTTCATACTGCGGGGCCTGGGGACACAAAGCAAAACAATCTATAAGGGCTCAGGAGACACAGACCACACTAAGCACCACGTGGCCATATATTTGAATAAAATAAGTCATCCCATTCCTATAACCTGCATATCTCCGTTCCCATATAAAGCATACTAGACCTGGAACTTTAGTAAAAGACTATACAAAATCCCAAGACCACTTGGTGACATTATTCTCTAGCTGTTTTATCCCTCAGTCGCACACCTCCCCAGAGTAGGCCCTAGTCTCTAACAGAGTACATCTACCACCTCTTATAAGATCACATCATACAGAGACTTAAACAACCTGGTGGCACTGTTATAGGGCTGGATTCTACTAGAGAGGTACCCTTCTAGTTCTACAGAGCAGCCTCCTCTTCCCTTTCCTGCAGGGTTCTTATACCTGTGGGTCATACCCCTCCTCCCCTTTACCCACTTCACCCATAGGGTTCAACTCCCCTGGAGGGAGGCTGTGAATTAGACGACACTCTCTGTATCTCCCTTTTGGGTGGTTGTGCTTCTCATTACTGGGGGACCCCTACACTAGCTATGTCCTCCTCACTTCTTAAATTCTATCCTCATACTGGATGTAACAATACTTAATATGCAGAGCTAAACGCACAGATGTAGAAGAGCTAAGTGGCACATCCCCCCTGACCCATTTATAATTAAGGAAAACTCCTTACTCAGGACACACATACAGTCTTTTTGTGCAGTGTCCCTTTCATTTTTCTTTTTTCCTTTGGGATCCCACTATTCTTGATCCTGATGGCTCATAGTATGAAGAAAAAGCAAAAGCACCAGGATCATCCTAAAAGGACTTTAAATGATCATTTTCATAGTAAACTCCTTTCTGACCCTGAGGGATCGGAAGAAGATTCCAGAAATGCCACCTCCTCATATGGCAAGGTTTCTAAACTCACTACCTCCTCTAAAGAACGAAAGAAAGAATCTGCCATTCTTGATTCCATTAAAGCCCTAGCAGATAAGATGGATACCCATTACACGTCCCTCAAACAGGACCTTAGACAATCAGTAAGTGAGTTGAAGAGAGATATTGCTTTTATCGGGGACCGTACTGAGACGCTTGAACGTAAGCATGAGGACCTCGATGTGGATCATACCAACCTTCTTGCATACTCTCAAACTTTAGCAGAGCAGATTTCATATCTAGAAGCTAAGCTCGCTGACTTAGAAGACAGGTCCCAGCACAACAATCTCCGCATTAGAGTGGTACCTGAGGACGTCAGTTCGACTGATTTACACAATTATTTGTCTGGACTTTTTACTGAGCTACTTGGCACTTCTACAGAACAGGAATCTCTAATACATAGAGCACATAGAGTCTTACGCCCACAAAGTTCATCATCGGACACACCAAGAGACATTATCATCAGATTACATTATTTTACATTTAAAGAAAAAGTCCTAAGAGCCTCCTTCCTGAACAAGAACCTGACAGCACCATACGACACAATACAAATATTCCCAGATCTTTCACCACACACACTGGCTAAACGTAGAACATTCCAACAGCTCATGCAAAACCTTCATCGCCATAATATAAAGTACAGATGGGTATTCCCCGTGAAGATTTTATTCCAACATGAAGACCACTTCTATCTTATCTCAACACCTGATCAAGGAATGAAGATACTGCAATCACTTGACCAAAACCTCCAACCTCCAGAACAGCTAAGGACTCTAAACGCTGCTACACCTGAGTTGCAGCCCCTGCCTAGAAGATCTACCACACAAGCCAAAAGAAAAGAAATCCTGGACACCAAGACTCCACCTTAACGTCATATAAATTTCTCTACCCTAAGATTCTTTGACTAATCTTCCCGGGGAGTTGGTATGAGCTCACATTCGGGTACACATCTTACCCTCTTAAGCCGCATATAGCTCTGCCCCCCCTGGGGGGACCCCTGGATAGTTCACAACATCTGATGGACCACACAACCTATGGAATGTATGAGTACTTATCTTACTCATTGCTGCAATTGCTGCTCATTACTCTCCCATAGCGGCTACCGACGGACAGGTCTGATTTGCTGTGGTATATCCCATACTGTATAACATTGATATGTTGTTGTTTATTCCTGGTTTACTTGATTAATATCTGTTGGTAACCCCTGTATACAGAAACCCATGTTAAATTCCTACACAAAGTAGAGGATTCCCTATATATAGGCCCATATAGTTATCCGCCCACTTATCATTTTTATTACATTCGCTTATCACGTGAGATATAGAATATAGTACACTGTACATCAGGACAATTTTTACAGCTCTTCTACCCCAAGCCTTCCATAAGCAGGTAATGACGGAGGTTAAAAATATTAACGTTGTATAATACTAGTCCTCCTTAAGTAACAAGAATGCTCCTTACATTACTCACCCTCTCCAATTCGTATGTCACCCATAGATTGAGAATCCGACAACCTCACTGAATTTAGGCCTATTATTTATACGCTTATGTTTCTCGTGTAACGCCGTTGATGATTGTGGGCACATATATACTATAAATTTTTATTTGTCCCTCTTTTAAAAGTAGAAGACTATAGATAAGACTGTTGATGAAGGTATACTATTGAAATATTCCTTCACATATGTTGGCCATGTTAGACCCTAGTTACAATATTTTTTATACTTTGTGAACACTGGCATACTTAGTAAGTCATTAAGAGACAATACATATACATAATCGCCAGAGCAGAACTAACTCCCCCCCCCCACTCATAATAGACTCTCACTTGAACACTCTACCTCAAAGACTCTCACTTGAACACTCTACCTCAAATATAGTATACTTACCTCTCGAATATCTTATTGAACTTATTTTGTCCCTCTAACCACTCTAATCAGAATATATCTACCCCTATGTTTAAATAGGTAATAGTGACTATTGGTATTCCCTGGCGACAGGTTCCTATCTCACCCTTGTACTACAGTGTCTAACATAAATATGAACTTTTGTAGTGCCTATCATATGCTCAGACATTTAGAGGGGGTTATCCTTATTTGAGGCTTTTCAGGTCTACACTCTAGACTATATCTTCTCTAACCCTTACCTCCATTATGGAGTCCTAGGACACCTTATATCTCCTTCCTTACCATTACTATGGATATTACATGTCAGGGGGACTTCGTTGCCGCCAGGCCCCTCCTACGTATATCTCTCCTTATATTCTATTTCCCTGATATATAGATTACATCGACTCAAGAATCTCATATATCCTCACTCCACTCCACTTATTATTATTATCATTACTATCATTTTAATTCAACAACAGAGGTTCCATTCCCCACCCTCCGCCTCCCTTAATCTATCGCATTTTAGTTATCTCATTTTATGATAGTTTATCTCCCCTTCCCAACATTAAGCGGCTTTAGTCTGCTGAATCACTATTCTGTTTTCATCTACTGTTTGCAAGATGACTGCCTTCTGATAGAAAGTTTAAACATACAATCTACTTACAGTTAGTAGAATCCAGCAGTAGCTTAACTCAGACAAATTCCACAGCAGAGATTTGTGAATCCTTCAAGCTTTATTGATGCAAAGAAATAATTCTGAAGTTCCAGAAGTGATAATTGCCAGGTAAAAAGAATTTGCCTCTACAAAGCTATTAGCAGAAAGTTCTAGCAAACTTTACACACACAAAGTGAAACTAATTTACACACACAAAATGAAGAAGAGACCTCAAAAAGGTCAGAGGTAGAACAGAGAATGTACATTAAATTGAATACAATAATAAAACATAACACTAGAGGGAGCACAAGAACTAATATAGCACTTAAAGATGTACATATGAATATATGGACAGAACACTCCCTGTCTGGTATCTGTAGATACCACTATATAAATCAACCAATAAACCAATAAACATAAAAATGTTGATTGAAGCCTTCTTTATCCATGAGACCTGCAAGACAAAGAAAGAGAAAAAAACATACAAAATGCAATTGCAAACACAAGTCCATGTTGTGTTCACATGATAATTCTTGAAGAGAAGCAGGGCTGGCACTGTCCCCTGTAGTCATCTCTCTATTGTAATCCTTACAAATTGTCAACCAGTGTCTATGAGTTTAATCACAGTCCATGTGAAATAGAAGACGTATAACTTCTTTAATCCAAGACCCAGTACACTGGTAAGAAGTGTAGTAGCTTGAAGATGGTTCTCTTTATCAGGTCCCACAAACTGAAATGTAGTACTGGTTGATGTTGTATCTGTACAGTTTAACAAGAATGCTGGTCCTGTCAGCCATGTCAATTTCATGCATTGTGCTGAAGTTAATGACCTGGTTGCAAGATCTGCAGTATTTTGGTCAGTAGGTACGTAATACCATTGCTCTGGTTTTGTAGATCTCCTGGTGCGTTCTACTCGGTTGCTGATAAATCCTTCATGTGGTTTTCCTTCAGTGTCGGTCACATTTAGGTAGGCCACAGCTGCAATAGCTTCTGTAGATGCATCTGAGAAGATGTAGATCTCTGTTTCTGTAGCTGTTGATAGAGATATAGAAGCATAACACCATGGAATACAGAGCTTTTCAAGAGCCTTCAAAGAATCCTTACACTTTTCCCACATCTGACATTTCTCTATAGGTAGTAAAGTATCCCAGGTCTTTTACTCTGATGAAATCTGTCTAAGCAGAGACTTTTCTTGTATATTCACTGGAGCTACAAACCCCAGTGGGTCATAAAGACTGTTAATAATTGATAAAAACACCACGTCTAGTGTATGGCTTTTCAGCAGTAGAAACTTTGAATACGATTTCATCTATTGATATGTTCCAATGTAGACCAAGACTTCATTGTACTGGTGGTGTATCTGTACCTAGATCTAAGTCTTTGAGGTCTGTTGCATGGTCTGCAGGAGGAAAGGCTTTCAACACCTTGCTGCTGTTTGAGACTATTTTATGAAGTCTTAGGTTTGCTACAGATAACATCCTTTGTGTTCTTTTAAGCAGATCAATGGATTCTTCATCTGTAGGTACAGACTTGATTCCATCATCCACATAGAAGTCTCTTTCTACATATTGTCTGGCATCTGTTCCATATTCCCTTCTTGAGCTGTTCGTCTCAGTCCATATATTGCCACTGCAGGTGATGGACTGTTGCCGAAGACATGCACTCTCATGCGATAATCTATTATCTCAGCACTAGTATCATTGTTGCGATGCCACAGAAACCTGAGGTAATTCCTATTGTCTTCTCGAACAATGAAACAATAGAACATCTGTTGTATGTCAGCCATGAATACTACAGGTTCTTTCCTGAACCTGATCAATACTCCTAAGAGACTGTTAGTAAGGTTAGGTCCAGTAAGAAGAACACTATTGAGTGACATGCCTTCATACTGTGCACTTGAATCAAACATAACCCTTATTTGACTTGGTTTGTGTGGATGATAGACGTCAAATGATGAAAGATACCATCATTCTTCACCTTCTTTTAGTGGAGGAGCTGGCTCTGCATGCTTATTTTCAAATATCTTCTGCATGAATGATACAAAGTGTTCTTTTATCTTTGGATCTTTCTCTAGAGTATGTTGCAAAGAAGAAAGTCTAGAGAGTGCTTGAACTCTGTTGTTATGTAACCTTTGTCTTGGATTGCGAAATGGCAGAGGGGCTACCCAACTGTTTGAGTCATCCTTGTAAAACTCTTTGTTCATTAACTTAAGAAATTCTTTATCTTCGATAGAAGGAGCTAGTTTATTGTCATGCTGTGTTGTGTGGAACTTCCAATGTTGTCATCATCTGATAAGGGGGTAACTATATCATCTTGACTGGCATAGTATGAATGTTCATAGATTCCAGGTCTCTCCTTAACATGGTAGTGATTTGGACATGGCTCAAAGTAAGATGGACGTCCATTAATTAACACATTAGTTTTCAAGGAGTTAGTAATATCTGTTCTGTAGATCCTTCCTATACAGGCATCTCCAACTATTACCCAGCCAAAGAGTTCCATTACATTGCTGGCGTACCTTGTGTATTCTTAGAATGTCTCTACCAAGTAAAATAAATATCTGGACATTCTTCTCTAGAGCTAGTATGCCACTAGCTATGTGTTTCATGTGAGGATGGCAATGTGCTATTTCTGGCATAGGAATCTCATCCCTGTTATCTGGTATTTGATTGCATTCAATAAGTGTAGGTAAAGGCAACTGTATACCATCTGCAATAGAAGCTATTCGGAAATCACTAGCTCTTCTTCCTTTTGTTTCAAACTGACCTGCACATGTACCAAGGGTGTAAGCTGAAGGATTACCATTTACGTTGAATATGTTGAAGAATTCAGTTCTAGTCAGTGATACAGGCAATGCAGAATTATTAGGCAAGTTGTATTTTTGAGGATTAATTTTATGATTGAACAACAACCATGTTCTCAATGAACCCAAAAAACTCATTAATATCAAAGCTGAATAGTTTTGGAAGTAGTTTTTAGTTTGTTTTTAGTTATAGCTATTTTAGGGGGATATCTCTGTGTGCAGGTGACTATTACTGTGCATAATTATTAGGCAACTTAACAAAAAACAAATATATACCCATTTCAATTATTTATTTTTAACATTGAAACCAATATAAGATCTCAACATTCACAAATATACATTTCTGACAAAAACAAAACAAAAACAAATCAGTGACCAATATAGCCACCTTTCTTTGCAAGGACACTCAAAAGCCTGCCATCCATGGATTCTGTCAGTGTTTTGATCTGTTCACCATCAACATTGCGTGCAGCAGCAACCACAGCCTCCCAGACACTGTTCAGAGAGGTGTACTGTTTTCCCTCCTTGTAAATCTCACATTTGATGATGGACCACATGTTCTCAATGGGGTTCAGGAGTGGAGGAAAGAATCAGCGCTAATTATAACCTGAAGCCAAATACAGGGAGGGACCCTCTCTAAAAGTCCCTTGGGTTGTGGTTACAGAGAGATGGAAGTATTGGCGCTTACAGCTAGGATAGATCTAAAATATATAAATTTGAATAAAAAGTAAATATATAAATATATTAAAATAGTAAATAATATGTCTCTAAGTATCTAAGTATGTCTGTATATAATGACAAGCACTATTGTAAAATTCCAGGAAAATTTATTAGAAATACAATGTCTAAAATGTCAGGCATATACACAGTAAGAAATAAGTGGGAAAGGATATGCTGGGCAGTGGAACCTAACTCTAAGGACTAGCTCAAACAAGCAGATTACAGTAGAGAGGTACAATGTCAAGCAGAGCAGTTCCCTAGTTCTAATTAATAAGCAAAAAATACATATGTAAAATCGACGATAAATAAGCTAAAATAGCACTCAAAGGTGTGTATAAGTATAACACTCAAACAGTAAAATCTGGACGTCCAGTTTATACAGCTAGAACAACTAATAGATAAATAGATAAAAAATATAAAAAATATATAGAGATATATGGAAAAGCCTGTATAGAATCAGTGCACTTAGTCTTTTCTCTATGCAGCGTAGGTTTTTGTATACCACCAATAGTATCTAATACACTATGCTCTCAAATGTAGTTGATCTTGCTCATTGAGTATTGGATCAAACTTTTGCACATTTGAGAGTGGTACCTTGTATTGCGTTAGTAGGGATATAGAAGGCGGCTGTCTGTAGTGGAGTATATTGGTCCTTTTGATTTTGTCCAGTACACAGGCGGTGTCCTCTACCCGCCTCTTGGTAGTTACAGGAGCGGTGTCACTGGTAACCAGCTTGGGCTTTGCTGGCGTCCTCTGTTTCCACACGGCAAATCACGTGACTCCGTGTCAGTCGTCAGGTAGCGTGTAGTCGTGTCAGCTGACTTCGCTGGTGTCCGCGTACTCTCTGCTTTCAGTGAAAGCTGGGCCGGTCTTTCTGGGATCTGTGTATCAGAAATCTTCCTTCCTGGTTTACGGCTGCAGGCAAACTCTCTCCATAAGAGAAGTGGCAGCAATAAAAAATGGCAGCAATCCTCTTATATTATGCAAATAGAGGGTGAGATCTAAAGTGTCTCAAAGGTGGATGGTAGTTTAACAACTTCAACGCGTTTCTCCCCTTCCTGGGGCTTTTTCACGAAGTGTTCAGATCAGGTGAACAAGGAGGCCATGTCATTAGATTTTCTTCTTTTATACCCTTTCTTGCCAGCCACGCTGTGGAGTACTTGGACGCGTGTGATGGAGCATTGTCCTGCATGAAAATCATGTTTTTCTTGAAGGATGCAGACTTCTTCCTGTACCACTGCTTGAAGAAGGTGTCTTCCAGAAACTGGCAGTAGGACTGGGAGTTGAGCTTGACTCCATCCTCAACCCGAAAAGGCCCCACAAGCTCATCTTTGATGATACCAGCCCAAACCAGTACTCCACCTCCACCTTGCTGGCGTCTGAGTTGGACTGGAGCTCTCTGCCCTTTACCAATCCAGCCACTGGCCCATCAAGACTCACTCTCATTTCATCAGTCCATAAAACCTTAGAAAAATCAGTCTTGAGATATTTCTTGGCCCAGTCTTGACGTTTCAGCTTGTGTGTCTTGTTCAGTGGTGGTCGTCTTTCAGCCTTTCTTACCTTGGCCATGTCTCTGAGTATTGCACACCTTGTGCTTTTGGGCACTCCAGTGATGTTGCAGCTCTGAAATATGGCCAAACTGGTGGCAAGTGGCATCTTGGCAGCTGCACGCTTGACTTTTCTCAGTTCATGGGCAGTTATTTTGCGCCTTGGTTTTTCCACACGCTTCTTGCGACCCTATTGACTATTTTGAATGAAACGCTTAATTGTTCGATGATCACGCTTCAGAAGCTTTGCAATTTTAAGAGTGCTGCATCCCTCTGCAAGATATCTCACTATTTTTGACTTTTCTGAGCCTGTCAAGTCCTTCTTTTGACCCATTTTGCCAAAGGAAAGGAAGTTGCCTAATAATTATGCACACCTGATATAGGGTGTTGATGTCATTAGACCACACCCCTTCTCATTACAGAGATGCACATCACCTAATATGCTTAATTGGTAGTAGGCGTTCGAGCCTATACAGCTTGGAGTAAGACAACATGCATAAAGAGGATGATGTGGTCAAAATACCCATTTGCCTAATAATTCTGCACTCCCTGTAGATTGCTTTGATCATCCAGAATTGCATACATTCTTACTGATTTATCATGCTCTCCCTTAGGATACACTTTGACAAGACATATTTTAGAGCAGGACCTTCCACTAAGTCCTTCACCATATATTTCAGTACATTTTGAAGCAACAGATGTTTTGTTTGTTGTCTCTTCTGCTTTCTCCCTGCCATGCTTTTCAGCAGGGGCAATACTTTCAAGTGGAAGGGAACTTGAAGACTATGGGTGGAGAGCAAAAACATGTCCGTCACTATTGCATTCTGAACATCTAATATTGGCTTTACAGTTTCTAGAAAGATGATCTGTTGAAGCACAGCACCTGAAGCATAGTCCATAATCCTTAAGAAGCTCTATGCGTTCTTGCAAAGGTTTTTCTCTAAAGCTACGACATTTCTTAAGTGGGTGAGGCTTCTTGTGCAATGGGCATTCTTGAATTAAATTCTTTAATTTCTCAAAAAAGAACAAGTTCCCAATTCCTAGGTGTAAAATAGACCCAATAATATGATAATTAATAGGTCAAACTAAACAAATAGAAATACAGGTATCTATTAAACACAGCTCAATCTTAATAGAATGTATAGCCTATAAACCATACACACTAAACCCCTGTAATGTAGCAGGTAAATAAATAAATGCACTCTTACCAAATATATGTTTTAAAAAGGGGTTAAAATAAATCACTGTAGTCCATGCATAAATATAAGATCCACAGTCTTTTTCCACACTTTCCTGCTGCTCCTTAAAATCCACTGGTGTGTATTCCGTGGAAGCAAAGAATGAAGAAAATCCCTATCAAGATACAAGAAAACAGAAGCGCAACTCCGTGCAACAAACAGTACACGAACGATCTAAGTGTAGATTAAAAAGCTTTTTAATTGTTAAAACAAAAGTACAAACATCCAAACATCAGATTGAACACTCACATCGATGCCCTCAAACATATGAGGTATGTATGCGCATCTATGTTGTTTAAAGTGATCATCTCTCCACCGGTCTCCTCCTCTCACCCTCCTGTGATATTCGATAGCCAGAAACATAGTCCTCTCATAGATATTAGGACCCTCTCTGCTCCGATCTGATAAGTGCTGCTCTGTGAAAAGCCGGCTCCAGTGCAGATGCTATCCTTCTCGTCAGAGTACGTCCTACGTGTTGTCAAGTGGGCGGGGCCTAACGTGTTTCGCGAGGCTCCTCCTCGCTTCGTCAGAGGCAATGCTCACATTGCTTGTCATAGCCCTTTTTATATCGTCCACACCTCTCTATCCTTTGCGGTATATGGGACTTCATAAATTGTACAGTGTGAGCTCAAGCCATCTAATTCAGTATACGCAAAATCTGTAATAGTTCTATTCATTGTGGCTCTTTGCTCATTAGTTATAACTAAGAATCGCCTATCAATATACATGACTGGTACTAATCTAACAGTTAATTACACATAAATACATGCATAAAAACATATAAAAGCATATCAATACACAGCAACTAATTATATTAAAAACCACATAATATCATATTACATAAAATCCTAATAAGAATATAAAGAGTTCATAACTAATCATACCTGTATAATAAATAAATAAATGATCAGTAAAACCCATATTATCCTGCACACAATTGATCATTAATATAGCTGAAAGGATATACAAAATTCATAAACTTCATAAAAAATCTCTTCACTATTAATATAAACTTTTATAGGGACATTTGAAAAAATTATGATAAAATTTACTAATACTATTACATATGTGCTACACTGGGGCACATATTATCCTACACCAACTCAATCATACATGTAAATAGAGAATTAAATATATTAAAAATATTAAATAAATGTATTTATAAAAATTATTATTTATAATATTATAAAGAGGTACAAGGTCTTCACAGAAACCTCCTCCCTTTGTGTACCTATTTATATAGGGGTACCTCAGGTAACTAACACCTTCCTAAATTTATCTAAAGGGGAGGGGAATTTAAGACACAGAAGAAGCACTTGATGAAGGCCCATGTATACACTATTCTGTCATACATCTAAAAATGCTGCTAGATCTATATCGCGATTCATACCCTCTGGACCCACAGCTTCCAGCTTGTGAATCCAGTAGGTTTCGCGTTGACTTAGGAGGAGTAGTCTATCTCCTCCCCTAATGGGGTTTTTAACATTTTCTATGACTAAAATACTCAGACCTATGCTATCCCTGCTATGTGCTTCAAGTGTGCTGGCACACCATGGTTGCCCAGACCATTGTCTATATTTCTCAGGTGTTCGTTAAATCTCGTCTTCACGGGACGTTTCGTGCGACCTACATAAATTTTGTCACACGAACACCTTAAAAGATAGACAACGTAGCACGTCCTACAATTCAAACCTTTAACCCTCAAAGTTGTTTCACCTTTTTTCCTTCAAAATGCACAGTTATTCTTTTCCATATGTGAACAGCAATTACAATTTTTTCTGCCACACTTAAAAAATCCTGATAGTTTCGGGGATTGGAGGCCTCACCACCAAATTATCAGAGTATGTTGACCAGTTTTGAAACCCATGGTGCCATGTTTGCGGTCATATGTGAGGGATACGATACACATCTTGGAACTCACAAAGGATATAGAAAGGCAACAAGACTTCATTTGGGTGACAATGAATCTTTGTTCGTTGTACACCTCAATTCCCCATTTGTTTTGAATTGCGTCTGTAAAGTATTTTGCTAATAAAAGCGGTTACATCAATGAGACACAAATGAGTTTTTTGGAGAAGGCCATGGAGTTCATTTTAACTAAGAACTATTTCTCTTGCAAGGTGTATCCAGTCCACGGATTCATCCTTTACTTGTGGGATATTCTCATTCCCTACAGGAAGTGGCAAAGAGAGCACACAGCAAAGCTGTCCATATAGCTCCCCCTCTAGCTCCACCCCCCAGTCATTCTCTTTGCCGGCTCTAAGCACTAGGGTCTCTCTACGGGAGGGTAAAGTGAATGTGGTGTTAGAATTGTAGTTTTTATTATCAAAAGTTTGTTATTTTAAATGGTACCGGTTTGTACTATTTACTCTCTAGCAGAAAAGTGATGAAGATTTCTGCTGAGAGGAAAATGATTTTAGCATGTTGTAACTAAAATCCACTGCTGTTCCCACACAGGACTGAGGAGTACCAGAAAACTTCAGTTGGGGTGAACGGTTTGCAGGGTAATCTGCAATGAGGTATGTTCAGTCATTTATTTCTAGACAAGACTGAGATAATGCTAGAAGAGACTGACAATATCCCCATGAGGGGAGGGTAATCTATGTTCACAGACTTAGTAAGGAATTGAATGCTTACATAACAGGGCTAATTATGCTGGTTGACACTGATTCAGGGCAATCGATTGTTTATTCAAGAAAAATATCGTTTGTAGACACTTTGAAAGTCCTTTTGGGGTTCTTTCTGGGGTTATTACCCACATGGCTGGTTTTTAGTCACCTAAGAGTGATTTACTAGGCCTCACAACTCTGGAGTAGAGTGGGAGGGGCCTAATTTCGCGCCTCAGATGCGCAGTTAGAATTGCAGAGAAGTTCATGCTGATTCACATGGAGGGTCCTGCTGCTGTTTGAGGGCCTTATAGAAGCTATATTCCCCCAATTCTGATCCCTAAGGGCAGGTAGGGCCACAGCAAGGCTGTGGCAAGGTGCTGTACTATTTTTAACCGGGTGTTGGATTTAGGCTGCTCCGGTTTGGGCATTAAGGGGTTAATCGTTTTGAAACTTGTGAAAATTTCAGGAGAATTGCTGCATTTTTCACTGTTTTGTAAAATTGTGTGCTCTTTTTATTTCTTAAAGGCACAGTATGTTTTTTTCAAATTGTGTTTTTTTTTTCAAATTGTGTTTTTTATTTGATTAAAGTGATTTCCAAGCCTGCTTGTATATATTACTAGTCTATTAAACATGTCTGACACTAAGGAAAATCCTTGTTCAATGTGTGTAGAAGCCATGGTGGAACCCCCTCTCAGAATGTGTCCCACTTGTACTGATATGTCTATACACTTTAAAGATCATATTGTTGCACTTAAAAATGTGGCCCAAGATGATTCTCAGACTCTCCCCAAGTGTCACAACCAGTTACTCCCGCGCAAGCGACGCCTAGTACCTCTAGTGCGTCTAACACTTTTACATTACAAGACTTAGCGGCAGTCATGGATAATTCTCTTACAGCCTTCTTATCTAAACTGCCCGTGTTACCCGCAAAGCGTGATAGCTCCGTTTTAAGAACAGATTATGAGCATTCTGACGCTTTGGTAGCCATATCCGATATTCCCTCACATCGGTCTGAAGTGGGAGCGAGGGATTTGATGTCTGAGGGAGAAGTCTCTGATTCAGGAAGGGTTCCTCCTCAGACAGATTCAGATACATTGGCTTTTAAATTTAAAGTAGAACACCTCCACATTTAGCTTAGGGAGGTATTAGCTACTCTGGATGACTGCGATTTGGTGATCCCAGAGAAATTGTGTAAAATGGACAAGTACCTAGAGGTCCCGGTTTACACGGATACATTTCCGGTCCCTAAGAGGATTGAGGATATTGTTACTAGGGAGTGGGATAGACCAGGTGTTCCCTTTGCTCCCCCTCCTGTTTTTAAGAAAATGTTCCCCATACTTGACCCTGTGCGGGACTTGTGGCAGATGGTCCCTAAGGTGGAGGGGGCTATTTCTACACTTGCTAAACGCACAACCATACCAATTGAAGACAGTTGTGCTTTTAAAGACCCTATGGATAAGAAGTTAGAGGGTTTATTTAAGAAAATTTTTGTTCAAAAAGGTTTTCTTCTCCAACCTATTGCCTGCATTATTCCTGTAACTACTGCAGCTGCTTTCTGGTTTGAGGCGCTGGAAGACTCGCTCCAGACGGAGACCTCATATGAGGAAACTATGGATAGAATTAAGGCCCTAAAGCTAGCTAATTCTTTTATCACTGACGCCGCTTTCCAAATAGCTAAGTTAGCTGTGAAAAATTCAGGTTTCGCCATTTTGGCGCGCAGGGCGCTATGGCTAAAGTCCTGGTCGGCCGATGTGTCATCTAAATCCAAGCTTTTGAACATCCCTTTCAAAGGAAAGACCCTCTTCGGGCCTGAATTGAAAGAGATTATTTCAGATATCACCGGGGGAAAAGGCCATGCTCTCCCTCAGGACAAGCCCTTTAAGACAAAGAACAAGGCTAATTTTCGGTCCTTTCGCAATTTCAGGAATGGCCCCGCTTCATCCTCTCCGGCTGCAAAGCAAGAGGGTAACGCTTCACAGCCCAAGGCAACCTGGAAACCTTACCAGGGCTGGAATAAGGGTAAACAGGCCAAAAAGCCTGCAGCTGCCACCAAGACAGCATGAAGGGGTAGCCCCCGATCCGGGACCTGATATAGTAGGGGGCAGACTCTCTCTCTTCGCTCAGGCCTGGGCAAGAGATGTACACGATCCTTGGGCATTAGAGATTGTAGCCCAGGGATACCTTCTAGAATTCAAGGACACTCCTCCAAGGGGAAGGTTCCACATTTCTCGTCTGTCTACAGATCAGACAAAGAAAGAGGCGTTTTCACGCTGTGTAGAAGATCTACTTACAATGGGAGTGATCCACCCAGTTCCAATTGCAGAACAAGGACTGGGGTTTTACTCAAACCTGTTTGTGGTTCCCAAAAAAGAAGGAAATTTCAGACCAATCCTGGATCTCAAAATTCTAAACAAATTCCTCAGAGTCCCATCATTCAAGATGGAGACCATTCAGACAATCTTACCAATGATCTAGGAGGGTCAATATATGACTACCGTTGATCTAAAGGATGCGTATCTGCATATTCCTATCCACAAAGATCATCACCAGTTTCTCAGGTTCGCCTTTCTGGACAAGCATTATCAGTTTGTGGCTCTTCCTTTCGGGTTGGCCACTGCTCCCAGAATTTTTCACAAAGGTGCTAGGGTTCCTCCTGGTGGTTCTAAGACCGCGGGGCATAGCAGTGGCGCCTTACTCAGACGATATCTTAATTCAGGCGTCGACTTTCCAAAGAACCAAATCTCACACGGAGATCGTATTGGCCTTTCTAAGGTCTCACGGGTGGAAGGTGAACGTAAAAAAGAGTTCTCTCTCCCCCCTCACAAGAGTTCCATTCCTAGGAACTCTGATAGACTCGGTAGAAATGAAAATATTTCTGACGGAGGTCAGAAAGTTAAAACTGTTAACTACTTGCCGAGCTCTTCATTCCATTCCTCGGCCATCTGTAGCTCAGTGCATGGAGACAATCGTACTAATGGTAGCGGAAATGGACATAGTCCCTTTTGCTCGGATACACCTCAGACCACTGCAACTATGCATGCTCAAACAGTGGAATAGGGATTATGCAGATTTGTCTCCTCAAATTCTGTTGGACCAGGAGACCAGAGATTCTCTTCTCTGGTGGTTGTCTCAGGATCACCTGTCTCAGGGAATATGTTTCCGCAGACCAGAGTGGATCATTGTAATGACCGATGCCAGTCTGTTAGGCTGGGGTGCATTCTGGGACTCCCTGAAAGCTCAGGGCTTATGGTCTCAGGAAGAAACTCTTCTCCCGATAAACATTCTGGAACTGAGGGCGATATTCAACGCTCTTCAGGCATGGCCTCAACTAGCTGCGGCCAAATTCATCAGATTTCAGTCGGACAACATCACGACTGTAGCTTACGTCAATCATCAGGGGGGAACAAAGAGTTCCCTAGCAATGACGGAAGTAACCAAAATAATCAGGTGGGTGGAGGATCACTCCTGCCATCTCTCAGCAATTCACATCCCAGGAGTAGACAACTGGGAGGCGGATTTTCTAAGTCATCAGACTTTTCACCCGGGGGAGTGGGAACTCCACCTGGAGGCATTTGCCCAGCTGACTCAGCTTTGGGGTACTCCAGAGTTGGATCTGATGGCGTCCCGTCAGAACACCAAACTTCCTCTCTACGGGTCCAGGTCCCAGGATCCTAAGGCGGTATTGATAGATGCTCTAGCAGCGCCTTGGTCCTTCAATCTGGCTTTACCACCGTTTCCTTTCCTCCTGCGTCTGGTTGCCAGAATCAAGCAGGAGAAGGCTTCAGTGATTCTGATAGCACCTGCGTGGCCACGCAGGACTTGGTATGCAGACCTGGACATGTCATCTGTCCCACCATGGACATTGCCAATGAGGCAGGATCTTCTGATACAGGTTCCGTTCAAGCATCCAAATTTAGTTTCTCTACGTCTGACTGCTTGGAGATTGAACGCTTAATTCTATCAAATCGTTCTCTGAGTCAGTTATAGATACTCTGATTCAGGCTAGAAAGCCTGTCACCAGGAAAATCTACCATAAGATATGGCGGAAATATCTTTGTTGGTGTGAATCCAAGGGTTACTCATGGAGTAAGATTAGGATTCCCAGGATATTGTCTTTTCTCCAAGAAGGATTGGAGAAAGGATTGTCAGCTAGTTCCTTAAAAGGACAAATATCTGCTTTGTCTATCCTGTTACACAAGTGTCTGTCAGAGGTACCAGACGTTCAAGAGTTTGTTCAGGCTTTAGTCAGAATCAAGCCTGTCTATAAACCTGTGGCTCCGCCATGGAGTTTGAATCTAGTTCTTTCAGTTCTTCAAGGGGTTCCATTTGAACCTTTACATTCCATAGACATTAAGTTGTTATCTTGGAAAGTTTTGTTTTTGATAGCTATCTCTTCTGCTAGAAGAGTTTCAGAATTATCTGCCTTACAGTGTGATTCACCTTACCTGGTGTTCCACGCAGATAAGGTAGTTTTGCGTACCAAGCCTGGTTTTCTTCCTAAAGTTGTTTCTAACAAGAATATTAACCAGGACATAGTTGTTCCTTCTCTGTGTCCTAATCCATCTTCGAAGAAGGAACGTCTATTACACAATCTTGATGTAGTTCGTGCTTTAAAGTTCTATTTACAAGCAACCTCTCTTTCCTTTTGGCTGAAAAGCATTATCCGTTTGGCCTATGAGACTGCTGGCCAGCAGCCTCCTGAAAGAATTACTGCTCTACCAGAGCAGTGGCTTCCACATGGGCTTTCAAAAATGTTACAAATTCGATACTTTTGCTTCTTCGGAGGCTATTTTTGGGAGAAAGGTTTTGCAAGCAGTGGTGCCTTCCGTTTAAGGTACCTGTCTTGTTCCCTCCCTTCATCCGTGTCCTAAAGCTTTGGTATTGGTATCCCACAAGTAAAGGATGAATCCGTGGACTGGATACACCTTGCAAGAGAAAACAGAATTTATGCTTACCTGATAAATTACTTTCTCTTGTGGTGTATCCAGTCCACGGCCTGCCCTGGCATTTAAGTCAGGTAAAAAATTTTTTTGTTTAAACTACAGTCACCACTGCACCCTATGGTTTCTCCTTTTTCTTCCTAACCTTTGGTCGAATGACTGGGGGTGGAGCTAGAGGGGGAGCTATATGGACAGCTTTGCTGTGTGCTCTCTTTGCCACTTCCTGTAGGGAATGAGAATATCCCACAAGTAAAAGATGAATCCGTGGACTGGATACACCACAAGAGAAAGTAATTTATCAGGTAAGCATAAATTCTGTTTTTGCGTTTGAGAACGAATATTTCCTCCAAATAAGAGGTACCGCAATGGGTACAAAATTTGCTCCCACCTTTGCGAATCTTTACATGGGGTGGTGGGAGGATCTATTTGTTTTCAACTTAAATAATCCATTTAAGTGTAACATAATACAATGGTATCGTTACATAGATGACGTTCTTATGATCTGGCACGGCTCTATTGAGGAATTGAACAGATTTGTGGAATATACAAATAAAAATCTCTTTAATTTAAAATTCACAATGGAATGGAGTAGAGATAAAGTAAACTTTTTAGATCTTGAAATTATACAGGTACAAGGCAGGGTTTACACAAATTTGTACAGGAAACCCACTGATACAAATGGGTATCTCCATGCCAATAGTGGCCATCACGATAAATGGATAAAAAACATCCCTCTAGGCCAATTTCAAAGAGAAAAACGCAACTGCACTAAAGATAGTGATTATCAAGTAGCTGCAGGGGTAATTACAAATAGATTCATAGCGAAGGGATATCAAAGTAGCCATTTGATGAAAATTCAGGAAACCGTAGGCAAAATGGATAGGGATAAACTCATTGGAGGTATAAATCAGAGAGAAAAAAGTAGGGATAATAGCAGCTAAAGAAAGATACAATTAGTGACAAAATTTAATCGAGCCTCAAGGGAAATTGAAAAAGCAATGAAGAAGCAGTGGCCAATCATAATGCAAGACCCAATTTTAAGAGACATTTTGAATGATAAGGGACAAGTTATTTTTAAGAGAAATTCAAATGTTAAGAACAGGATTAGCCCAAGTATGTTGCAATTTGGGAATCCCACAAATTGGTTAAAGAAGAATACAGAGGGATTTTTTAAGTGTGGCAGAAAACATTGTAATTGCTGTGCACATATGGAAAAGAATAACTGTGCCTTTGGAAGGAAAAAAGGTGAAACAACTTTTAGGGTTAAAGGTTTGAATTGTAGGACGTGCTACGTTGTCTATCTTTTAAGGTGTTCGTGTGACAAAATTTATGTAGGTCGCACGAAACGTCCTGTGAAGATGAGATTTAACGAACACCTGAGAAATATAGACAATGGTCTGGACAACCATGGTGTGCCAGCACATTTTCTTGAAGCACATATCATAATTTTTTCAAATGTCCCTATAAAAGTTTATATTAATAGTGAAGAGATTTTTTATGAAGTTTATGAATTTTGTGTATCCTTTTGTATATCCTTTCAGCTATATTAATGATCAATTGTGTGCAGGATAATATGGGTTTTACTGATTATTTATTTATTTACTATACAGGTATGATTAGTTATGAACTCTTTATATTCTTCGATTTTATTAGGATTTTATATAATATGATATTATGTGGTTTTTAATATAATTAGTTGCTGTGTATTGATATGCTTTTATATGTTTTTATGCATGTATTTATGTGTAATTAACTGTTAGATTAGTACCATTCATGTATATTGATAGGAGATTCTTAGTTATAACTAATGAGCAAAGAGCCACAATGAATAGAACTATTACAGATTTTGCGTATACTGAATTAGATGGCTTGGGCTCACACTGTACAATTTATGAAGTACCATATAGCACAAAGGATAGAGAGGTGTGGACGATATAAAAAGGGCTATGACAAGCAATGTAGGCATCGCCTCTGATGAAGTAAGGAGGAGCCTTGTGAAATGCATTAGGCCATGCCCACTTGACAACATGTAGGACGTACTCTGACGAGAAGGATAGCGTCTGCACTGGAGCTGGCTTTTCACAGAGCAGCGTTTATCAGATCTGAACAGAGAGGGTACTAATATCTATGAGAGGACTTACCCGCTGGCTATCGAATATCACAGGAGGGTGAGAGGAGGAGACCGGTGGATAGACGCTCACTTTAAACAACATAGATGAGCATACATAGCTCATATGTTTGAGGGCTTCGATGTGAGTGTTCAATCTGATGTTTGGATGTTTGTACTTTTGTTTTAATCATTAAAAAGCTTTTTAATCTACACTTAGATCATCCGTGTACTGTTTGGTGCACAGAGTTGCGCTCCTGTTTTCTTTAATTTCTCACTTTGCATTCCCTGACTGGAAGGTGCCACATCTGTCTTTTGGACAAACACTGATTTCTTTGAGTTCTTGAATCTTGAAGTTTCTTTCTCATGTTCTGGAGAAGTCACCGCCCACTGATTTTATTTGGTTAAAGAGAAACTTGGATCATTTCTTGTCTTTGCTATGTCTTGGATGAACTTACTGAAAATGGAAAAGGGAGGGAATGATACATTATTCTCTTGCTTGTATCTTGATCCTTGGGTTGCCCATTTATCTTGAAGAGCATGAGGTAACTTCGCCACAATTGGATTCACACCTTGTGCAGTATCAAGATAACTCAGTGCTGATAGACATGGATCTGCTTTAGCAGCTTCTAGTTCCAGCAGAAGATCACTTAACTCTTGTAGCTTGCGATTGTCCCTATCTGTGACTTTTGGAAATTTTTGTATTTTCCTTAAAAGTGCATTTTCAATTACTTCTGGACTACCTTAGGTCTGATCCAAATGTTCCCAAACATTTTTAAACCTGCAACTGGGTTGTCTACATGGACAGTTCTGAGCCACTTTACACGTTATGCAGATTTAGCACCTAACCACTTTACCAGCAGATCAAGCTCTTCTCTAGCAGATAGACCTAAATCTTCAACGGCAGTCTTGAAAGTAGACTTCCAAGACCTGTAGTTCTCTGGCAGATCATCAAATTTTGTAAGACTTGTATTAGTAAGCTCACGTTGAATCATATACCTTGCAAATTCAGACATCTCTAACCTTTCAGTCTTTGTAACTGGAGGTGCCTGAAGATCACTTGGGTAATAGGAATTGAATGCTGAGGGATAGTATGGGTTCACTGATACATTTAATCCAGCTGAAGCCTTTTCTTTCACTGATCTTAATGGAAGTGACTGTGATGGGCCCCATTCTTGTTTGTTTACAAGAGGTTGTGTGATTTGTGCATTGACACCTGAGCTGTTTATCCCCTGAATTGCATCCGTTCTGGCTGGAGCAATTGGATCACTACTGAGATGTATATAATTTGTGGTAGGGTGCACATCATTCCAACCTCTGTCTTTAAGAGCATTGCCTCCTTCTTCCTCCTCAAAGGAGTTGTAGTGTTTTCCACTCTGGTTAAGAACATAATCACATGTTCGCTTCTCTGGGTAGTCTGATGCCACCAGACTGATAGAATATTCTAGGAGCTCTTCTGTATTGGCTGCCTCAAGTACCTTTAATCTTGCCATGGTGACAGCTACTTCGTTTTCATTTTGCAGTATTTCAGTATTGCAGTATTACTAAATCTGTTTCTTTTTTCGCTGCTTCTGATTCTTTTTCCTTTTCCCATTTTGCTGCTTCTAATTCTTTTTCCTTCTCCCATTTTGCTGCTTCTAATTCTTTTTCCTTCTCCTGTTTTGCTGCCTCCATTTTCAGTGTTGCTTCTTTTTTGCTAAAAGAGGCGTGCACCATTGCAGCTTCTGCTTCTGCACGTGCTTTGATAATGGTGGAGCTTATAGATGAAGAGGAAGTACTTCTAGATTTAGCAGAGCGAATTTTTGAAGCAGCACACAGTGATCTGGATTCTAGCAAGTCTGCAAACCTGCTTTCAACTGTTGCTAATGTGCTTTGCACTAGTTTCTTGCGCTGTAGATTAGATTAATTAAACTGGGTTTGAATTTGCACTGTTTCCTCAACATTAGTTTTTGATAGCAGATTAAAATATTTGCGTGACAAACTTTCATAATTTTCAAAACAAGCATTTAGTCTGTCAGCAATCTTGTTTAACCGTTCTCTGTCATCAGGAGTTTCATTTGCTAATGACAAACATTTTCTAACCTTCTCCCACATTTCATCCAATGCATCCACTAATTCATCTTTCTCAGCTTGATAACTTTGTATGACTTTCTCAGTGGGTTTTATTGTACGCTGTGGTCTAATGCTCTGCTC
This sequence comes from Bombina bombina, assembly GCF_027579735.1. Classification (NCBI taxonomy): domain Eukaryota; kingdom Metazoa; phylum Chordata; class Amphibia; order Anura; family Bombinatoridae; genus Bombina; species Bombina bombina. Next base: position 1,025,532,267 of record NC_069499.1, on the reverse strand, counting down.
TTTCTCCTGTGACAGTGTAGCTTGTATTGCAAGTTCCTTTTCAGACATTTTAAGTAACTAGATTAAAGCTATTTTAATTGCAGTCATAAATTTCTCTGAGGAAACTGAGAGTTTATACAAAAGTTCAGTGTACACTTCTCAGCTGTAAATTATCTTGTGTGAGACAGTGCAGATGCTTAATGTAGATTTCCTTGTTAAATGCAGAAACATTTACTGAGCTGTGTGCATGCAGCAAGCAATGCAGCTTTTCATTTATATAAAGTCCTTTAGTTACACACTGAGCTGTGTTCAGTTTAACAAACATGAGAGTCTTTCTATTGAAGATTAATAACTCTGAAGGTATTCTTTTTACTATTCTGTTTTCATTTACTGTTTGCAAGATGACTGCCTTCTGATAGAAAGTTTAGACATGCAATCTACTTACAGTTAGTTGAATCCAGCAGTAGCTTAACTCAGACAAATTCCACAGCAGAGAATTGTGAATCCTTCAAGCTTTATTGATGCAAAGAAAGAATTCTGAAGTTCCAAAAGTGATAATTGCCAGGTAAAAAGAATTTGCCTCTACAAAGCTATTAGCAGAAAGTTCTAGCAAACTTTACACAAAGTGAAACTAAACTGGAGACAGGAAGTGACCTCAAAAAGGTCAGAGGTAGAACAGAGAATGTACATTAAATTGAATACAATAATAAAACATAACACTAGAGGGAGCACAAGAACTAAAATAGCACTTAAAGATGTACATATGAATATATGGACAGAACAATCACCATATATTATCCCCCATTACCAGAAGCTCAGCGGATTCATACACTTGTTCAGACCCCTATCCCGACGTCCCTTATAGTCTGGTTAAAGAAAAATAAGTTTAGCAGGTACTCAACTAACACTCTAGACCCATTCCCATCCCCTTTTTCTTAATTGTTCCACTCCCCCTCCCCCTTTTCTTTCTCCGTTCTCTTCTTCTCCCCTCTTCTCTCTCCCCCTTCCCTTGTCTTCTGTTTATCCTTTTGTACAGAACAAAGATGGAGGGTCTTTGTTTTCTAACCATAAATGTCCAGGGTCTCAATACCCCATGAAACGCAGTTTATTGATGAACTTCCTGAGAACATCTAAGACAGATATAGCATTTATACAGGAGACCCATTGGACTCCAGATATAGGTACCACTCCCACATCTAGGGGATACTTAACAGTTTTAGAAGCCTCATTCCAGTGAAGGTCTAGGGGGGTAGCTATATATCTTAGCAATAACATTCAATATGAGTCAGTCTATTCTGAGACAGATCCTCAAGCTCGCTATAACATTCACGTATGTAAAATCAATAATCACCTCGTTACCCTAGTGAATATCTATGCACCTAATTCCAAACAAATCAAATTCTTGACAAAGCTTCTAAAATCAGTGTCAGCTGTGAAGCAGGGAAAGCTGATTTTAGGAGGAGATTTTAATTTGATTTGGGACCCCGATCTAGACAGGAGGGGACCTAAGATATCTACTCTAGAAAGAGCTATCCCCCTACTTAAGGCTTTCCAACAACTAATTAGCCAATATGATCTATTTGACCCCTGGAGGGTGACCCACACACAAGACAGGGAATACACTTTCTATTCTCCCCCCCACAAATCATTCACTCGTATAGACTACTTTTTCATTAGCACCAGACTATTAGATAATATATCTTATACAAAAATTCTACCAATATCTTGGTTAGACCACGATGCTCTTACACTGTCCTTAGGTCCACATATTACCTGTCCTTCTCTTTCCCCGTGGAGGCTCCAAGACTATATTTTCACAGATCCTCTTATCAGACTAGAGATGCAGGAGAGGATAGTGGAATTCTTAGCTATCAATGACGAACCTCAGACTTCAATAGAGATATTATGGGCTACCCTTAAGGCTTACCTCAGAGGCCACTTTATCGCACTCGACACAGACAAACGTAGTAGACAGGGAGCTCCCTTAGCTGCCCTTGTCATACAACTTAGAAAATGTTGACACACGTTAAATACTGCATACTCTAGCTCAATAGCCCAAGACGTTGCTCATATTACCAAACAAATTTAGGACTTAGAGCTACAGAGGACTCATAATACTTTGGAGAAATTTAAAATAATTTTTTACCATTTTTTACCACCACCTCCACGCTACTAGCTGCCAAACTCAGACATCGCACAGCACAGGCTAAAATCCTGTCAATTAGGAACACAACGAACAATTCAGTATATTCTCCTAAAGACATAGGTACTACCATTAAAGCTTATTATTACTATCTTTATAATTTAATGGAGATCCTAGAAATCCCCAGGTCCTGATGGATACATGGCCCGATTCTATAAATCCTTTCAACCCCTGGTGGCCCCGATACTATGTAGATTATTTGGCGAGTTTATGCGTAAGGGGACTATTAAGAGTGAATATTTAGAAGCAACCATCACCACAATACTGCAACCTGGGAAACCCCTGATCAATGTAGTAGTTACCGACCTATATCGCTACTCAATCTAGACACCATGTTATATGCTAAAATACTTGCAGATCGACATTCAAGAGTTATTAACCTACTGATCCACCCAGATCAGGTAGGATTTATACCGCATAGAGAAGGATTGGATGCTACCAGGTGCATACTTAATATCCTCTCAATTATGGAAGAAAGGAAGGTCCCATTCCTTGCCCTGTCTTTAGATGCCGAAAAGACTTTTGACAGGGTGAGATTGGAGTATCTCTGGCTCACGATGGGAGCCTTCAATCTCCCGGATACCTTTATACATGCGGTACAAGCACTATACCCGACACCCACAGCCAGGGCAAAGGGAGTGGGCATCAAGTCAGAAACCTTTCATATTACCAATGGCACTAGACAAGGTTGCCCACTCCCACCTCTTCTTTTTGCACTAACGATCGAACCCTTGGCGCAGGCGATTAGACTTCATCTCCACATAACCGGAGCACTGCTGACAACATCATCTCACTGTATCTCTTTGTATGCAGATGATATAACTCTCTTTCTCACCTCACCAACTACCTCTCTTTCAGCTGTGTTCAAGCTCATACATAAATTTGGCCACTTATCTTACTACAAATTAAATATTAATAAAACATAAGCCTTATACTTAAATATTCCCTCTCAAGAACTTCTTCTCCTACAAAGAAAGTACCATTTTCAATGGAACCCTCAAACCATTACAGTTTTGGGCACCCAACTAAGCCCCAACTCAGAACTCACAATAGCTAAAAATTATACGGATAGACTTTCAGAGTTCAAGAACCTACTACTTACCTGGAAATTGAAAGAAATTTCCTGGACTGGAAGAGTAGCAGCCATAACAAATGTCTTTTATACCCAAACTCATGTATATCTTTAGGTGCATACCATATAACATTCCTAGCCCATTACTGAACAAATTACAGAGCCTCATAACAAAGTATATATGAAAGGATCATTGACCTAGGACCTGTAGAACCACATTGTAGAGACCAATTTCACATGGAGACCTAGCACTCCCCAACATTATTCTATGCTACACTGCAGCCAGACTGTCACACATAATCAGCTGGACTATTACGACTGACTGTCCCCACTGGATTGACACTGAAATGACCACCCTACCGACAGGACTTACATTGTCCGATCTACCATGGATCCCCTCCTATCATATGGAAAAGCTAGCTAACCTTGCACCAATTCTATTAGATGCCCTAAAATTCTGGGACCATATTAGGCATAACTCGGACTTGGCACCTCATCCCTCTCCAGCTCTCACCTTGACTGGTGCCCTTTTCTGCCTCCCAGACTCTCATCTGAAGTCATGGCGAAATCTGTCGCCTACTCTTGTTACAGACTTTTATGACCAGGGTCAATGGATCCCACACTCCCAGTTATGTACAAAATATGATATACCTACTCACTTGCATTTTGAGGCCTTCTGTCTCAGCTCCTTATTGACATCTTGGGGCTATCCCAGACAAGACCTGAAGATTTTATCAAAATGGGAGCCAAAGTGGATATGGGGACATGACGTTAAACACGCTCTATCTTTCCATTATAGTCTCCTCCTCGAACCTCTTACTCATCATAAAATCTCCCAGCATAGAGCGTGGAAGAGAGAGATTGGCTTGACAGCTGACACCGATACCTGGCATGCGCGCATACTTATAACTAAAAAAACTTCTCCATTGTGCTACCCTATGGGAGATACATTACAAAATTCTTGTACGGTGGCAATTAGTACCCTCCACATTGCACAGAATATATAGTACCCACTCTCCAGGATGTTGGCAAGGCTGTGGACAGACAGGGACCTCACTACATGTATGGTGGTCCTGCCCAAAGTCCCTTTTGGAGATGGTTATTTCATACCCTAAATCTATTTCATATCGCCCTACCTTTTAAACCGGAGATAACCCTATTTCACATACATTTTCCAAAACTAACTCAGGCAAAGGAAGCTCTTGCAATTTATCTCATTATGGCCACAAAACTAGCTATTGCCAGATTATGGAAAAACAAAAACCCTCCCCCTACATCATAGGTCCTTTCCATTGTACACTACATCAAACAGATGGAATTATACTCCCATAGGTCTCTAGATAAAGGCACTTTCTACCATGAGGTCTAGTCTCCCTGGACAGAAACCTTCTCAGATTGGACTCTTTCACTATAATTTCTGTTTCCCCTATGTTCACCTCCATACTACTAACCCCTTCCTACTTTGTCCCCCTTTTTTTTTTTTTTTAGTTATTTCCCCTCCCACCTTATAACCCTCCACCGCCTGCTCTAGTCGTAGCTACCTGCCATATATTAGAGGCATAGTGACCAGTTATTACCAGACGCCTCCCCTTTTTTTTTCTTTATCTACTGGATTCAGTTGCTTCCGACATTTATAGTTCTGTGTTTTCTTTGAATACAAAAAACTGTTGAGGTATTTGACTCTGACTTAAAAACTAACTAAGGCCTAGATTTGGAGTTTGGCGTTAGCCGTGAAAACCAGCGTTAGAGGCTCCTAACGCTGGTTTTAGGCTACCGCCGGTATTTGGAGTCGTGTAGGTAAGGGTCTAACGCTCACTTTTCAGCCGCGACTTTTCCATACCGCAGATCCCCCTACACCATTTGCGTATCCTATCTTTTCAATGGGATCTTCCTAACTCCGGTATTTAGAGTTGTTTCTGAAGTGAGCGTTAGAGCTCTAACGACAAAACTCCAGCCGCAGGAAAAAAGCAGGAGTTAAGAGCTTTCTGGGCTAACGCCGGTTCATAAAGCTCTTAACTACTGTACCCTAAAGTACACTAACACCCATAAACTACCTATGTACCCCTAAACCGAGGTCCCCCCACATCGCCGCAACTCAATTCAATTTTTTTAACCCCTAATCTGCCGACCGCCACCTACGTTATCTTTATGTACCCCTAATCTGCTGCCCCTAACACCGCCGACCCCTATATTATATTTATTAACCCCTAACCTGCCCCCCTCAACGTCGCCGCCAGCTACTTACAATAATTAACCCCTAATCTGCCGACCGCAAAGCGCCGCCACCTACGTTATCCTTATGTACCCCTAATCTGCTGCCCCTAACACCGCCGACCCCTATATTATATTTATTAACCCCTAATCTGCCCCCCTCAACGTCGCCGACACCTGCCTACACTTATTAACCCCTAATCTGCCGAGCGGACCTGAGCGCTACTATAATAAAGTTATTAACCCCTAATCCGCCTCACTAACCCTATCATAAATAGTATTAACCCCTAATCTGCCCTCCCTAACATCGCCGACACCTAACTTCAAACATTAACCCCTAATCTGACGACTGGAGCTCACCGCTACTATAATAAATGGATTAACCCCTAAAGCTAAGTCTAACCCTAACACTAACACCCCCCTAACTTAAATATAATTTACATCTAACGAAATTAATTAACTCTTATTAAATAAATTATTCCTATTTAAAGATAAATACTTACCTGTAAAATAAATCCTAATATATCTACAATATAAATTATAATTACATTGTAGCTATTTTAGGATTAATATTTATTTTACAGGCAACTTTGTAATTATTTTAACTAGGTACAATAGCTATTAAATAGTTAAGAACTATTTAATAGTTACCTAGTTAAAATAATAACAAAATTACCTGTAAAATAAGTCCTAACCTAAGTTATAATTAAACCTAACACTACCCTATCAATAAATTAATTAAATAAAATACCTACAATTACCTACAATAAAACCTAACACTACACTATCAATAAATAAATTAAATACAATTTCTACAAATAACTACAATTACATAAACTAACTAAAGTACAAAAAATAAAAAAGAACTAAGTTACAAAAAATAAAAAAATATTTACAAACATAAGAAAAATATTACAACAATTTTAAACTAATTACACCTACTCTAAGCCCCCTAATAAAATAACAAAGACCCCCAAAATAAAAAATTCCCTACCCTATTCTAAATTAATAAATTTAAAAGCTCTATTACCTTACCAGCCCTGAACAGGGCCCTTTGCGGGGCATGCCCCAAGAAAATCAGCTCTTTTGCCTGTAAAAAAAAACATACAATACCCCCCCCAACATTACAACCCACCACCCACATACCCCTAATCTAACCCAAACCCCCCTTAAATAAACCTAACACTAAGCCCCTGAAGATCTTCCTACCTTGTCTTCACCTCACCGGGTATCACCGATCGGTCCTGGCTCCGATATCTTCATCCAACCCAAGCGGGGGCTAGAATCCTATCAGCCAATCGGAATTCGAGGGACGCCATCTTGGATGACGTCCCTTAAAGGAACCGTCATTCGTCGGGAGACGCCGGAAGAAGAGGATGGATCCGCGTCGGCTGCTTCAACATGGACCCGCTCCGCACCGGTGGAAGAAGATCGAAGATGCCGCTTGGATGAAGATGTTTGCCGGTCCGGATGTCCTCTTCTTGCCGGATAGGAGGAACACTTTGGACCCTCTTCTGGACTTCTTCAGTGGATGTCTAGCCCCCGCTTGGGTTGGATGAAGATATCGGAGCCAGGACCGATCGGTGATACCCGGTGAGGTGAAGACAAGGTAGGAAGATCTTCAGGGGCTTAGTGTTAGGTTTATTTAAGGGGGGTTTGGGTTAGATTAGGGGTATGTGGGTGGTGGGTTGTAATGTTGGGGGGGGGGTATTGTATGTTTTTTTTTACAGGCAAAAGAGCTGATTTTCTTGGGGCATGCCCCGCAAAGGGCCCTGTTCAGGGCTGGTAAGGTAAAAGAGCTTTTAAATTTATTAATTTAGAATAGGGTAGGGAATTTTTTATTTTGGGGGTCTTTGTTATTTTATTAGGGGGCTTAGAGTAGGTGTAATTAGTTTAAAATTGTTGTAATATTTTTCTTATGTTTGTAAATATTTTTTTATTTTTTGTAACTTAGTTCTTTTTTATTTTTTGTACTTTAGTTAGTTTATGTAATTGTAGTTATTTGTAGAAATTGTATTTAATTTATTTATTGATAGTGTAGTGTTAGATTTTATTGTAGGTAATTGTAGGTATTTTATTTAATTAATTTATTGATAGGGTAGTGTTAGGTTTAATTATAACTTAGGTTAGGACTTATTTTACAGGTAATTTTGTTATTATTTTAACTAGGTAACTATTAAATAGTTCTTAACTATTTAATAGCTATTGTACCTAGTTAAAATAATTACAAAGTTGCCTGTAAAATAAATATTAATCCTAAAATAGCTACAATGTAATTATAATTTATATTGTAGATATATTAGGATTTATTTTACAGGTAAGTATTTATCTTTAAATAGGAATAATTTATTTAATAAGAGTTAATTAATTTCGTTAGATGTAAATTATATTTAAGTTAGGGGGGTGTTAGTGTTAGGGTTAGACTTAGCTTTAGGGGTTAATCCATTTATTATAGTAGCGGTGAGCTCCGGTCGTCAGATTAGGGGTTAATGTTTGAAGTTAGGTGTCGGCGATGTTAGGGAGGGCAGATTAGGGGTTAATACTATTTATGATAGGGTTAGTGAGGCGGATTAGGGGTTAATAACTTTATTATAGTAGCGCTCAGGTCCGCTCGGCAGATTAGGGGTTAATAAGTGTAGGCAGGTGTCGGCGACGTTGAGGGGGGCAGATTAGGGGTTAATAAATATAATATAGGGGTCGGCGGTGTTAGGGGCAGCAGATTAGGGGTACATAAGGATAACGTAGGTGGCGGCGCTTTGCGGTCGGCAGATTAGGGGTTAATTATTGTAAGTAGCTGGCGGCGACGTTGAGGGGGGCAGGTTAGGGGTTAATAAATATAATATAGGGGTCGGCGGTGTTAGGGGCAGCAGATTAGGGGTACATAAGGATAACGTAGGTGGCGGTCGGCAGATTAGGGGTTAAAAAAATTGAATCGAGTTGCGGCGATGTGGGGGGACCTCGGTTTAGGGGTACATAGGTAGTTTATGGGTGTTAGTGTACTTTAGGGTACAGTAGTTAAGAGCTTTATGAACCGGCGTTAGCCCAGAAAGCTCTTAACTCCTGCTTTTTTCCTGCGGCTGGAGTTTTGTCGTTAGAGCTCTAACGCTCACTTCAGAAACGACTCTAAATACCGGAGTTAGGAAGATCCCATTGAAAAGATAGGATACGCAAATGGCGTAGGGGGATCTGCGGTATGGAAAAGTCGCGGCTGAAAAGTGAGCGTTAGACCCTTACCTACACGACTCCAAATACCGGCGGTAGCCTAAAACCAGCGTTAGGAGCCTCTAACGCTGGTTTTCACGGCTAACGCCAAACTCCAAATCTAGGCCTTAATTTTATGGTGCGGCCAGAAAAAAGCCCGCGTAGCGTTAACAGCCCATCTACCGCCAAACTCCAAATCTAGGCCTGTGATTGTTAAACTTATTAATTAGTTTTATGTATGTACTTATGCACATTGTTTTTTTTTTTTTTTAGAATCAAAGTTTTTTATTGAGGAATACCAGATCTACAGAGGTAACATACAATAAACATTATACATAGAATTGAAACATGTCACCTCTAAGGCTTTATCAAGCCAATAACCTCTAGCATAACATGAAGTAATCACATTCTGGCATTACCTCTTTTTCATTTTGTTTCCTGTGTCATAATACAGAAAGAAGAAAAAACAAACATTTACAATTTAGATGTCCATGACAACTTGTACTTCTTATAGTATGGTAAACTAAATATGACATATAGAAGTAAGAAAAACTTATAACAATATATTAGCAATTGCGGATAAACACCGCTAAGTTGTTCACTTGCAGTAAGGGTGAACCCTGATGGGGGGCGGAGCCATATGGGATACCAGGGTAGTGACAAGTCGCAGATAGGACCATTAATATACTTGTTTCTAGTCATACGTTTACAAGGTACAGGTGGAGCCATACGTTATGTTGGGTGATCCCCTCTCCTGGGGAAATGTCAGCTATAGACGGTGTGGGAAAAAGGAAAGGGGGTATGACCCGCAGGCAACCAGTACCGGCGGGAAAGGAAGGAGAGGGGCCCAGCAGTTAGTAGAGATGTAGAGAGGGGGAGGAGGGCATGTACTTCTAGTTGCAGTTTGCATATCTTACGGAAAATATGCTAATCAGTGCTAAGTCCAGGTGTGTAACAGAACTTATTTATTAATTATAGTCACACCTGAGGTTACACTTCATATACATAAGGATTGAGGTACTGACAGCTATCAGTATGTAAAGATAGCCATTAGGGCAACTAAAAATTGTAAAACTATAGGAATTCTTATGAAGAATTATAGTTATGGTCAATACTGCTCCATCTCGGCCGCTGACGGCGCAGCAAGACAATATTAGTTGTCAACATCCTGGCTTAAATGTATTATCCCTCTCCTTTAGGTCATCCTAACTGATTATAATAACAGTTAGTCAGATCTCCATCAATAACGTTTATCTGATATATTACTATCATATATATAACTATTTAGGGGAAATAGTATAAGCGGACAACATATAAAAAAAAATAAAAACATAGAATTTTGAACAACAGAAACAGAACCCTATATAACTAAATACGGCAGTGCAGCTATATATAAGACCGAGTGTGTACTGTCGGATAGAGAGACATTTTACATATGGCTAGTTGGCTTATTAACATAAAAAAAAATAATTACTGCATTGTATCAGTACAATAACAAGATAGTGACTCCACTGACAATAAATGGCATATAGAATAGTAAGCCTTAGCACTATATATTATTTGGACATGTATCCCTATCATCTAAAAGCTCAGCTCACGGTAAATGTGAATTGGGCATGGTGTCAAATAGCAGCATATAGTACGTTAAGTATATTGTCCCATCTAAGACATTCGCCATCAGTACATGTAGCTACATTCTAGAACTAAGCTTGAGGGTAAACACAGCAGCGTATATAAAACATGCAAGGCAGAGCAATGGTTTACCGAAGACCACTAGTGGTATGTACTGGAATAATGCATAAAATAATAGGAGCTATGCTAAGGCTTCATAAAATTTATCTATAATCTCTAATATGCTATACTCAACCTTGATGGATGGCATTCAGTAGCAGCACACATGAAATATCTTTATAAATCAAAAATGTATATAGAGATAAACCAATAACAACCTAACAAACTGTAAAACTATTGAGCATAACATTAACTGTATTTGTAAAGGAATGTCTCATAAACATGCGTGTGGGAGACTATGCCCCTATGTTATAAATTGCGCAGATAGATAAAGTAATCAAACTCTTTAACACCAGTCCACGTTTGGCCTCTGCCAGGGGGCCTCTGACATTAGTGCACAAAATATCCAGTGTTATATATAAGTTAGAACAGTACATCACATATCTAAGGATTACTATAGTAGTGTGCCCCTAACTAGGTTTGAATCTTAGTAATGAACTACTAGGGACTAAAATATTACCCAGTAGACTTTCTCAGGCTATATACATACATAGATATAAGTGCAATTAAAGGAAAATTACAGCACACAATATAATTAGTCTAGTGCAGGGTGAGCAGATTCTATAATACCCCCTAGAGCATACTTGATAATTCCTTTCACCATAACTAGAACTTTAAGCATGTACATATAGAAAAAAACAACATGTAGGGTAACAAGTGAACTGAAAACATGCAATTGATAATAAACTAACCATGAGTGTATAATACTTATAACCAGTATGAAAAAACGGATAATATTATCAAGCTTACTAGCTCTCATTAAGATACTCTAATGGCAATTACCCAATGCTCAGTCCGTATTATAAGATCAAAGTATGTCTGTAACGGACCTATGTTAACGGAAAGAGTTATTAGCCTATGCCGGTTTCCACACAAGTTGCAAGAATGTCACTGAGTACTGAGACCTGTAGCGGGGTCACAATCTGTTGTCTAACATACCCCGATGTTGTCTCCTGAGGGTAGAAGGTCATCCGGTGTTTCAATAGGACCCCTTCACAGCATGAAAGCTCTCTATAGATCGCCACATGGCGATAGCTTACAGACATCTTCTGAGAACTGGCGCAAAACAGTTCCTTCGTAGGTCTGAAAGTTCTGAGCGGATCCTTGGCGTACCTGGTGTTCCGTGAGTTTGGTCCCCTCTGCTCCGATTCCATCTCCTTCTGCACTGACGTCTGCAGAGGCCTAGCTAACGAGATGTAGCTTTCCCACATGATACCGCACGGCCCCTCCGAATAGCAGGTAGTACAATCCGTTGGCTCAAACATGAGAACCGCTGCTCTCAGAGGGGGACCGTGATCGATATTCCTCCCAAGGAGCAAATCAGGTTTGTATGCTGGATCAGGTGAGGGCCGGGTTGTGGAAAGCACCTCATGGGCCAAGAGATCGGTTGCCTCCTCTTTGCCTCTATTTACTTCGACCTGGGGAGGTGACGCAGCTAGCATTAGGGCTCGGTGGAGTTCATCCTTCAGTGCGGTAAAGTGATGGCTCAAGATGCCCTGTACCTTAGCTTCCCACCTCTCAAGCGGATCTGCGATCACCCTAGGTCCGGACATGTTGAGGAATATATGTATTTTAGAAAGCTGCTTCGTATCTATGAAGCTCCAAGTAGGTAGCTGCGTAGTTAGGCCAAGTTTAACAGGCAAGGGGAATGAGCTTAAAGTTTTTTGCAAAACCTATATGTCGTGCTTGGAATAGGTTTGGAATAAAATAAGGAGCTAAATTTAGCTTTCTGTCTCCAAAGTTAAAGGAAATAAGTTATATGCTTGCGATTAATGTCAGGAGCTCCTCTGGAACACGACCTGTTGCTCCGGCTGTAGGCTCCGCCCCCCTATGCACATTGTTTTATCTGTATACCTGAACCGTATCCTCAATAAATAAAAAATGTTTAAAAAAAAAAAAAAATAAATAAATAAAACCTTTCTGTTTTGTGATATGTTGTAGTAATTGAAGAGTTTATTTTCACTAGAGAGTTCCTTGAAAAGTAAGGGAATCTAGCACACAGTCTTTCATAGAATTCTTATTCTATTTTCTTTCAATTGTCTGTTTAACTAACATACTCCCTGATAAAAATGTCTAACTTGCAATGTAGCTAAATAAAAGTGTTATTTTAATTCAATTTTTTATATCTCAAAAGTATTGACCTCTGAGTCTCTCTCTGACTGACATGGTACTATTTCTTATCATTATATACTCACATACTGTATAGTGTCACAAAAAAGTGTAAATGCAACCAAATAATGAAAAATAAATCAGACGCTGTTGCGCAAACAATTTAACATATAATCACAATACAAAAATAATAGTTCCCATAAATGAAATCAATAAATTATTAAGTGTACTCTTTGATGCAAATTCTCAAAGAAACCAAAATCCAGGAAACAGATGTATCCTAAAGAAAAAGGAAGATAAACAGGCTCAGAACAGAACTCAACACTGTTTGTATTAAGGAATATCCAACTATCACACAGTACTCACATTAAGTGAACACCTTCAGAATGAGTCAAATGGAACAAAAGGGGCTTTGACTCTACATTGATGTAACGATTGGGGCAAGGAGTGTGGTTAAGGATGAGGTTTTATGAGGGGAGGGAGTTGAAGTGGCGGCATTACAGGATCTAGACAGCGAGGAGAAGCAATGATTAAAGGGAGAGTCAACAACAGATTTTTTTGTTGTTTTAAAACATAGATAATCCCTTAATTACCCATTCCCCAGTTTTGCATAACCAACACAGTTATAATAATACACATTTTACCTCTGTAATTACCTTGTATCTAAGCCTCTGCAGACTGCCCCCTTATTTCAGTTCTTTTGACAGACTTGCATTTTAGCCAATCAGTGCTCACTCCTCTGTAATTTCACGTGCATGAGCTCAATGTTATTTATATGAAACACATGAACTAACGCTCTCTTGTGGTGGAAAACTGTCAAGAGGTATTTAGGTAGCACTGGGGGATACTATATAATAATGAATTGTATGTTGTTTTGTTATTTATTTATCAGTAAAAAAAGATGTGGCCTTTATTTTCCTATACTTTTGAGTCTGTGTTAGTGGGTACTGTAACATATAGCTCTAAGTAAAGCACACTACTGGATACCAGGGTCTCTTACTTTTCACTTTATTACCCACATAATTAAAAAAGGTAAAAAAATAAAGAGGCTTTTGTATTACATTATATCATATTATATTATATCACATTCTTCAATACTAACTTAGAACTCAACATTTTATTTTAATAAACAATTTGGTTTTCCTGATTTCTTTTGAATTAATTGCAATTAATTTCACAATGTATAAAATTAGTCAAATATTCTTTAAAAACATACACCTAGATTACAAGTTTTGCGCTATAGAGGGTGTGAAACGAACACAACAAACATTGCGTTATTTCACCCTCCATATCGCTGCCATTACAAGTTTTTGAAAAGCCGAATTGTGCGTGCGATATGGTGGCAATAAGCTCCATATAGCACAAAATCCAAGGGCTGAGAATACGTGTTCCTGCATGCTTTCCCCATAGACATCACTGCCACTAAATAAACCTAAAAACCCCTAAACCGCCAGCCCCCCACATTGCAAAAAACTAAATTAAACTATTAACCCCTGAACTTAACAACCTCCTAACCTTATATTAAAATTACAAGATCCCTATCTTAAAATAAATAAAAACTTAGCTGGGAAATTTAAAAAAACCTAAGTTTAAACTATATATTAACCCCTTAATGACCACAGCACTTTTCCATTTTCTGTCCGTTTGGGACCAAGGCTATTTTTACATTTTTGCGGTGTTTGTGTTTAGCTGAAATTTTCCTCTTACTCATTTACTGTACCCACACATATTATATACCGTTTTTCTCGCCATTAAATGGACTTTCTAAAGATACCATTATTTTCATCATATCTTATAATTTACTATAAAAAAAATATAAAATATGAGGAAAAATTGAAAAAAAAAACACTTTTTCTAACTTTGACCCCCAAAATCTGTTACACATCTACAACCACCAAAAAACACCCATGCTAAATAGTTTGTAAATTTTGTCCTGAGTTTAGAAATACACAATGTTTACATGTTCTTTGCTTTTTTTGCAAGTTATAGGGCCATAAATACAAGTAGCACTTTGCTATTTCCAAACCATTTTTTTTCCAAAATTAGCGCTAGTTACATTAGAACACTGATATCTGTCCGGAATCTCTGAATATCCATTGACATGTATATATTTTTTTTTAGTAGACAACCCAAAGTATTGATCTAGGCCCATTTTGGTATATTTCATGCCACCATTTCACCGCCAAATGCGATCAAATAAAATAAATCGTTCACTTTTTCACAAATTTTTTCACAAACTTTAGGTTTCTCACTGAAATTATTTACAAACAGCTTGTGCAATTATGGCACAAATGGTTGTAAATTTTTCTCTGGGATCCCCTTTGTTAAGAAATAGCAGACTTATATGGCTTTGGTGTTGCTTTTTGGTAATTAGAATGCCACTAAATGCCACTGCGCACCACACGTGTATTATGCCCAGCAGTGAAGGGGTTAATTAGGGAGCATGTAGGGAGCTTTTTGGGGTCATTTTAGCTTTAGTGTAGTGTAGTAGACAAGCCCAAGTATTGATCTAGGCCCATTTTGGTATATTTTATGCCACCATTTCACTGCCAAATGCGATCAAATTAAAAAAAAGTTAAATTTTTCACAATTTTAGGTTTCTCACTGAAATAATTTACGAACAGCTTGTGCAGTTATGGCACAAATGGTTGTAAATGCTTCTCTGGGATCCCCTTTGTTCATAAATAGCAGACATATATGGCTTTGGCGTTGCTTTTGGTATTTAGAAGGCCGCTAAATGCCCGTGCGCATCACACGTGTATTATGGCTAGCAGTGAAGGGGTTAATTAGGTAGCTTGTAGGGAGCTTGCAGGGTTAATATTAGATTTAGTGTAGAGCTCAGCCTCCCACCTGAAACATCAGACCCCCTGATCCCTCCCAAACAGCTCTCTTCCCTCCCCCACCCCACAATTGTCCCCGCCATCTTAAGTACTGGCAGAAAGTCTGCCAGTACTAAAATAAAAGCTATATTTGTTTTTTGTTGTTGTGTTGTTGTTTTTTTAAAAGCATATTTACATATGCTGCTGTGTATGATCCCCCCTTAGCCCCCAACCTCACTGATCCCCCCCAAACAGCTCTATAACCCTCCCACTCTAACTTAATGGGCGCCATCTTGGGTACTGGCAGCTGTCTGCCAGTACCCAGTTTTGAAGAAAAAATGTTGTTGTTTTTTTTTACATTTGTTAAACTTTTCTGTAGTGTAGCTTCCCCCCACACAAAACCAACCCCCCACCCCTCCACAATCTCTTTTTGTGCTTTTGCACAAACAAGATTATGCCACTTTTTATTAAAACATTTTCCTTAGTGTAGCTCCGACCCCGTGCACGCGCCCGCCACCCTCCGTGCACGCGCGCGCATCCGTGTGCGCCTTCCGACGGTCCGGCTCCCGATCCCGCCCCCTTGACGTCACACGGCACACCGATGGCAGCCCACCCGCCTCCCAAGTCGGCTCCCACCCACCAACGATACCGATCGATGTCCGGTGCAGAGAGGGCCACAGAGTGGCTCTCTCTGCATCGGATGGCCATGTAAGGTTATTGCAGGATGCCTCCATATCGAGGCATCACTGCAATAACCGGAAAGCAGCTGGAAGCGAGCAGGATCGCTTCCAGCTGCTTTCCACACCAAGGATGTGCAGGGTACGTCCTCAGGCGTTAACTGCCTTTTTTTGAGGACGTACCCTGCACGTCCTCGGTCATTAAGGGGTTAAACTAACATTACTATTATACTAAAATTAAAACAACTACAAATTAAATAAACTAAATTACACATTAAAAAAAACTAACACTACTAAAAAACATTAAATCTACAATTACAAAAAATAAAAAATACTAAATTACGAAAAATAACAAACAAAATTATCCAAAATAAAAACAATTACACCTAATCTAATTGCCCTATAAAAAAAACCCTCCCACAATAAAAAAAACCCTAGCCCACAATAAACTACCAATAGCCCTTAAAAGGGCCTTTTGTAGGGCATTGCCCTAATGAAATCAGCTCTTTTCCCTGTCAAAAATACAAAGACCCCCCCAACAGTAAAACCAACCCCTCACACTAAAAAAAACTAACTAACAAAAACCTAAGCTACCCATTGCCCTGAAAAGGGCATTTGTATGGGCATTGTCCTTAAAAGGGCATTTAGCTCTTTTTCATTGCCCTGAAAAGGGTATTTAGCTCTTTTAAGATAGCCCAAACCCTAATCTAAAAAAAAAAACACCTCAAAAAAGTAAAAAACCTAACACTAACCCCCAACGATCCACTTACAGTTTTTGAAGTCTGGACATCCATGCGGCAAGGTCTTCATCTATCCATGTGGTGTCTTCTATCTATATCCAGACGGCATCTTCTATCTTCATCCCGGCGGCGCAGAGCGGGTCCATCCTTGAAGAAATTCGGCGCAGAGCGTCCTCTTCATATGGTCACCACTGTACACTGAATCTTAAATTCAAAATGGCGTCGCTTGCATTCCTAATGGCCTATTGAAATTCAAATCAGCCAATAGGATGAGAGCTATTGAAATTCTATTGGCTGATCTGAATAGCCAATAGAATTTCAGTAGCGCTCAACCTATTGGCTGATTTGAACAGCCAATATAATTTTAGTAGCTCTCATCCTATTGGCTGATTTGAATTTCAAAAATCAAATCAGCCAAAAGGAATGCAAGGAATGCCATTTTAAAAATTCTCCCTTGTAGTGAAGATTCAGTGTTCGGCGGCGACCGTATGAAGAGGCTACTCCGTGCCGGATGTCTTCAAAGATAGACCCGCTCTGCGCCACCGGGATGAAGATAGAAGATGCCACTTGGATGAAAATAGAAGACGCCGCTTGTATGAATGAAGACCTCGCCGCCTGGATGAAGATCTGGCTGCCTGGATGTTCAGGCGGCGAGGTCTTCATCCAGGTGGCAAGGTCTTCATCCGTCCATGTGGCATTTTCTATCTTCATCCAGGCGGCATCTTCTATCTTCATCCCAGCGGAGCGTGTCCACACTTGAAGACATCCGGCGCGGAGCGTCCTCTTCATAGGGTCACCAACGTACACTAAATCTTCAATGCAAGGGAGCCGTTTTAAAATGGCATTCCTATTGGCTGATTTAATTTTCGAAATTCAAATCAGTCAATAGGATGAGAGATACTGAAATTCTTTTTGCTTTTCAAATCAGCCAAAACAACAGAAGTGAGTACACCCCTAGGCAATATCACTTAAATATCAAATTATTCAAAATTTTATCACCTCTAAATAATTGTTTTATTTCTAAGTTGACAAGTAGAGTATTTTCTATTATAAACAATCAAAACAAATACTTTAGAAAGATTATATTGAAAATACAGGCCCCAAAGTAGAAACTTAATGCAACAAAAGTGAATACACCTGTGGTCACTGACACACAAGTTAAGCATTCAAAATGTCCCCCCTTACCACGTGCACCACTAGTAAAAGAGTAGAGAGTTAATACTACAGGGTGCTGAGTTCATTTGCTGATTTTGACACACGTTAGATCACTTAAACAAAATTGAGTACACCTATGATTTCCAATTAGCCTAATTAATTGAGCATAGTTACCAGAACAGTCTAAATTTTTTTTACCAATGTGATGTGTCTATCTGCAAGTCTGCATCATGTCTCCACATTGAAAAAAATTGCCAGAGGAATTGAAAATTCAGATTGTGAGACTTCACAAAGATGGAAAAGGATACAGGAAGATTGGTGAGCAACAAAAAATCAGTCAAAATGCAGTTGCAGCAGTAATACGGAGGTATAAAATGATACACAGTGCCAAAAATCAGAGCTGCAGTGGCTGTCCTCCTAAATTGATGCCACGGACAGTGTGCTGTTTGCACAATCTAGCTCTGAAAAACAGGCAACAGGCAAGTGCTTCAGATTTACATCAAGACACGTGCTTCAGATTTGGCTCAAGGATTATGAATAGGAATTGGATTTTTGGTGACAGCTCAGACAGCGCTAAGAACATTGCATAATGTCAACTTCTATCGACAGCATCCAAGGAAAAAACCCTTGCTTGCTCTTCGGCATAAAACTGCAGGATTAAACTTTGCTAAACAACATGAAAAGCATGATGAATACTGGGAGCACATTATTTGGTAAAATGGCCAAGATTAAGATACAATTTTGGCTCAGATGGGGTGCAGCATGTTTGATGTTAACCTGGTCAGGATTATTACAGTGAATGCATAGTCCCAACAGTGAATCATGGAGGTGGGAGTGTGACGATATGGGGCTGCATGACTGCAAAAGGTGTTAGGGAGATTACATTTATAGGTGGCACCATGAATGCCTGAGATATACCACAAAAAAAAAAAAATAGTAAACTTAAAATGGGATTCTATATAAAACGCTCTTCTTACCCACAATTTTACTATATTCATTACAATTAACATAAAACCTTTCTGTTTTGTAAGTAAGTAATTGGAGAGTTTATTTTCACAAGAGAGTTCCTTGAAAAGTTAGGGAATCTTGCACACAGTCTTTCATATTAGTCTTATTCTATTTTCTTTCAGTTGTCTGTTTAAATAACATATTCCCTGATAAAAATACCTCACTTGCAATGTAGATACATTTTTTTTCAAAAGCTTTATTGATGTAAAAGATTAAAGACATAAAGAATGCATAAAATCAGTTACAAACATTCTGGTTTTTCTTACGGCATGAAAGATTATTCACATTATAAGTAGATATACCCATACTACATACGTCTTTACCATAATTAGTCAGAGTCCGGACCGTTAGTAGCAATTAGTAGTATGAGAGCTATAATGGAAAAGGTTTTTAATTTTTCTTTTTTTTTTTTTTAAACAGCTTCTATTGAGGTACTCAAAATAGGCATACAAACAGCATAGGTATATAACAAAATTGGCATACAGTAAGTTTTCTGAAAGTGTTACATAATAGAACATAAACAAAACAACAAAGTTAGTATGCAATGCCTATATAAAGGGGAACCTTCTCTAATCCACACTAGAGGTCCTTCATGGACCAAGCATAAGGGAAATAACTGAAAGTGAGGGAAGGTAAAAGGAAAAAAAGAGACCACTCTTGGATCTCATCATTATGACCTCAGATTTTGTAGGTTATTTTTCTGTAATGCTATTTTTCTTCGGTTTGTGAAAAAAGATAATAATGCTAGGCAATCCAATCTTGCTAGGCTTGGGGGGAAAAGTAATGCCACTAATATTTTGTATTGCAAGATATAGTTATAAAAAGGAATTTAAGGTGCGGTATTGGTTAGAGAAACCACGTAGTTAACCCTCCTGGTATAGGAGGTGCATTGTGGGGGGGGGGGGGGCGGGGGGGAGGGAGTTAATTTGAGTGTGGTAAACAAAATATATAAGCAAAGCACCATAGCTATTCTAAGAGTTTAACGAGCATCTGGGTTATCAGAGGACATATGGGAGTGGGCTAATTGAAAGATGAGTCAGTGGCTTACTCTGCATTAAAAGGTCTAGATGTTTCAGGCATTAAACCCAGCACCGGTTGAGTAGCTCATTTATAATATTATGAAGAGGGAGACTATTTGAAGTAGCCACAGTGTAGGACCAGCCCCCACTAAGGCTTTTTTTCTTACATTCTAGATAACTGTTATAAGGGTCATACAAGATTAAATGTCTAACATAGGCAAATAAGTAGATAAAAAGAGAATCTGCTGTTCCCCTGTACATATTATACAGATACATAACATAATGAACCAATATTTAGGAGGTCCCAGAGTATAACCAGTGAGTGCAGCCAATAAAAAGATTATACGCCCAGTAGCTGCAGAAACAAAGATGTTCGTTCTACATAGACTTTGCACTATATAGGGTATACAATACATAATTATCAATGGGTCACCAGGATATCAAGTATATAGCATTACTCTGCAGTGATCCAAGGGACATTGTATCAGCGCCTAAATTGTTGGTAATGTGAAGCCCCAAAAAGTAGACTCAGGTCAAGAATATAAAAGAAAAAATAATTAACAACCAATATCAGTATGGCAGTGGGAAAAATCTATCCATCAGCAGACCAACCAATATTATTTAACTGATAAACTCCACTAGGTAAGCAGAGAACAATGTTTTATGTAAATAAGAGCTTATATCCTAGCAGTGTACTGGGCAGTTTAACAGGTGGGTGGGCCATTCAGATATGCAGGCAGTCCTCTGTACATTATTTGCTTTGACTGTAGTTCAAGACAGGAACTTGTATAAATAAACATACTAAAACACAGAGAGCTGGGACTCTCACAAGTAAAACAGTTGAGCATAACTCCTCAGACATGTATAGGAAGTTTAGGAGATCAATGTCCAGTTACATAGGTGAGGAAATATGCGGGAAGATATAGTATAAATCTGCCACAGGGCATGGGCCCTATGCCCTGCAGCATCATACACAAAGTTCCATTATTCAGCACAGATGTAGGATCTCTATCATCCAGTGAGGTCGTACCCAACTCAGTCCAAATTTGACCTGTTTTCCCTATTTCTCAACTATGTTGTATATATGAAAGGCCAGATGGGAGCAGTTAAAGTCAGGGATAGGGGTTCATCATCTCCACACTTTAAATTGTCGCTTACATTACATATTGCATTATATTTCAGCAGGGTAGATCATTTGGAGCTAGTGTGCCTGAATCATGGGTACTGCACTTGGTATGTGTATCAAGCCTAAGCTCATGATAAATGTTATCGATATGTTTTAAGCATTTATATTATTTCCCCATGGAGGCACTGTAATATATAGTAGAAATTAGTATAAAATTCTAACTTTAAGGGGGCGTGTCCGGGTGGCGGCCATATTGGGTTACTTTTATAAGAGCTCCTCACTGAACCTTTATATCCCTGCTGAATTTGGTGATATTTATGCAGCTTCAGATGGAAAACCCTTGATCGTTGTATAGAGGAAAAAATTCTGATAAGTTTGATACCCATAACGCTAATTTTGGATTTGACAAGCCTGAACCCGGACCTCAATAATATTAGGCGGCACTTGAGGCCGCAAACATAAGCATTTATTCCCCCATAAGCCTAATCACACGGTTTGAATTAGCCCACTAGCCGCTACTGACGAAAGACTAATGATCATGGAGATGTCAGGCAGCATAATACAAGCTTTGCTGTCAAAAATAGAAGCTAAACTGGATGATTGTATGTGTGACCTCATGGCAATAACAAGAGACACAAGGCGGGATGAGCTGATGGCCCTGCAGCCTGCTTCAGTCACACGTTCAGCATCCCCACAAAGGTTCGCAAGATTTAATCAGAGGACTTCACCCTTGGAGGTGTCTACTACTTGTTCCAGTCTGGATGAGGAATCATTCTACTTTATCAGCCTGCTTACCGATACTGCCAGAAGTTGTGATACTGTCAGCTCAGATCTTACATCACACTGTAATGCAGCAATAAGTGCGCGCTATCTGTTTGTGGAGCTGGATCGGGGGAGAGCGGCCGACTCCCACGGCCCAGAATCAGCAGAGTGTGCTGTGTTTCCTGAGGTGCGACTACAGGAGGAAGTGTGGCTGCAGGTTCAATTACACCTCCTTCATTTTCATCAGATGTGGAGGTCTGAGTCTGTCTTTTGGGAGGTTATACCGGCTATGGCAGCGCAACTCTATAGAACTGGCATAGGATAAGCACTGTTGCAGTCTTGGATCACAAAGGGGGATTTGACTGGTTCCGGTCGCCCCACTTGAACTGACAATCTTGGGGATCAGATGAGACAGCCTGAGGTTTATTATTATTTACTTTACGAGGAGTCTATGAGCTTCACTTATCCCAGACAATGAAGGGACATCCTTTCGATACCTGCTAATCGATTGTTATTGTTTTTCTGGTACTCATATAATGTATATATAGATATTTTGGTGAGGTCTGTAGGAGACTATACTAAAAGTGATATAATGTGATGCCAGTAATAATTTGTAAATTAGACCCCTAATGGCTGCAAACATATATCTGTCCTGTAGCATTGTTATAGGAAGTGAACAGCTTGACAGGGAGAGAGATATGTGGGGTGGCTTTAGCTGGGCACAGATGGTCTAGCACTACGGTTACAAAGTCAGAGTGTATACCTTGATGTTCTAATTAGTCAATATGTAGATAGGAATCTTATTATGTCAGCTTGTAATTTTAGGCGTGTTTACATGACATAGCTATGGTCAACTTATGCATCTTACTTTGAACTTCTGTATCGCACTGGATCTCTTAGTTATCAATTGCGGTTATCAATCTGGTTTAATGTTTTGCAAAAATGCTAATTTCAATAGTGTACATTATATATCTTCAGTAGGCTTATATAGTACTTAAACACATCCAGCTGGATGAATTATTCAGCGGTATTCATTCCGCTCCCTTCTAACTGGATATATATATTTATCCTCCATGCCCACGAGTGATATTATCTAACTCTAATATTTTCCCATGATGCAGGGGCGTTATATCACACTAATGTTTTTATACTATCAGCCACAGCTATTTACATTACTATCATTCCTCTTTCCTACATCATTAGTTCAAGAACGTTACCTAAAGCACGTGAGGAACATAGCTAAAGAAAAAGAGGTTTTATTATTACATATTATTATTTTTCTGTCTTTATTTTTAATGTAGACTTGACTCTTTCTAGAGATGGATTGCTATTTTTTTGTAAATCTTATAATGAAGGTGTCATGTAGGGTGGCTTATGTCTACAGAGTTAATATGTATGATGACATGCATTGAATGTTGTATTACTAATAACCTCAATAAAAAAACTATGATTTAAAAAAGAAAAAAAAAAAAAATTCTAACTTTAAGATCTTGGCAAATATTGGGTCTTGTAAAAGACGTTATAAAACAAGAAAATAATGTTTAAGCATTCATGAATTGAAAACTATATAAAGCACACAGTAGCAAACAGAGATAACATGGAAAATATAGTCACAAAATAAATTGTAGAGATATCCCAAAATGCTACACCCATTTCTCTTATCGTCAGAAAACAATATTGGGTAGTCTTAATATGCCGGCTGAAAGTCCTGTGTTAACTAGCGGTATAGATTGATGTGATAAATATAACTGTTGGAGTATATCAACAAACATCTTTCTATCTGAGAACTGACATAGAACATTGTTAAAATAGTAAAGTAGTGCTATAGGCTCATTCGTATGCAGGATATTGTGATATGGTGAGATACCCTGGCAATAGGGTCACTTCGCTCTTATCATGGGTGCTATAGGTATTGTGATGCAACTGGATACAGAGGTTACAACATTTTCCAGCTATGATCAATTACTAGAAGGGTGCTTTAAGTTGTCTAGTAGTAGACAGAGTACATAACTCCACAGTGTCACTATTTGTGGTTGATTTAGCCCCATATCAGTATTTTCTTCCAGAAATGATTAACTGTGGTTGGATAAACCATGCAAAATATTATACGGGGTCAGGCTGAGAGTAGTCAACTGTATAATGTATCTCCTGAGAACAATGGAAGGTAGTTTTCTTAACTATTAACAAACATGTAAAACACCTATAAACACATTACAGGGAGTGCAGAATTATTAGGCAAATTAGTATTTTGACCACATCATCCTCTTTATGCATGTTGTCTTACTCCAAGCTGTATAGGCTCGAAAGCCTACTACCAATTAAGCATATTAGGTGATGTGCATCTCTGTAATGAGAAGGGGTGTGGTCTAATGACATCAACACCCTATATCAGGTGTGCATAATTATTAGGCAACTTCCTTTCCTTTGGCAAAATGGGTCAAAAGAAGGACTTGACAGGCTCAGAAAAGTCAAAAACAGTGAGATATCTTGCAGAGGGATGCAGCACTCTTAAAATTGCAAAGCTTCTGAAGCGTGATCATCGAACAATCAAGCGTTTCATTCAAAATAGTCAACAGGGTCGCAAGAAGCGTGTGGAAAAACCAAGGCGCAAAATAAAAGCCCATGAACTGAGAAAAGTCAAGCGTGCAGCTGCCAAGATGCCACTTGCCACCAGTTTGGCCATATTTCAGAGCTGCAACATCACTGGAGTGCCCAAAAGCACAAGGTGTGCAATACTCAGAGACATGGCCAAGGTAAGAAAGGCTGAAAGACGACCACCACTGAACAAGACACACAAGCTGAAACGTCAAGACTGGGCCAAGAAATATCTCAAGACTGATTTTTCTAAGGTTTTATGGACTGATGAAATGAGAGTGAGTCTTGGTGGGCCAGATGGATGGGCCCGTGGCTGGATTGGTAAAGGGCAGAGAGCTCCAGTCCGACTCAGACGCCAGCAAGGTGGAGGTGGAGTACTGGTTTGGGCTGGTATCATCAAAGATGAGCTTGTGGGGCCTTTTCGGGTTGAGGATGGAGTCAAGCTCAACTCCCAGTCCTACTGCCAGTTTCTGGAAGACACCTTCTTCAAGCAGTGGTACAGGAAGAAGTCTGCATCCTTCAAGAAAAACATGATTTTCATGCAGGACAATGCTCCATCACACGCGTCCAAGTACTCCACAGCGTGGCTGGCAAGAAAGGGTATAAAAGAAGAAAATCTAATGACATGGCCTCCTTGTTCACCTGATCTGAACCCCATTGAGAACCTGTGGTCCATCATCAAATGTGAGATTTACAAGGAGGGAAAACAGTACACCTCTCTGAACAGTGTCTGGGAGGCTGTGGTTGCTGCTGCACGCAATGTTGATGGTGAACAGATCAAAACACTGACAGAATCCATGGATGGCAGGCTTTTGAGTGTCCTTGCAAAGAAAGGTGGCTATATTGGTCACTGATTTGTTTTTGTTTTGTTTTTGAATGTCAGAAATGTATATTTGTGAATGTTGAGATGTTATATTGGTTTCACTGGTAAAAATAAATAATTGAAATGGGTATATATTTGTTTTTTGTTAAGTTGCCTAATAATTATGCACAGTAATAGTCACCTGCACACACAGATATGCCCCTAAAATAGCTATAACTAAAAACAAACTAAAAACTACTTCCAAAACTATTCAGCTTTGATATTAATGAGTTTTTTGGGTTCATTGAGAACATGGTTGTTGTTCAATAATAAAATTAATCCTCAAAAATACAACTTGCCTGATAATTCTGCACTCCCTGTATAGACAACAATATTAACTGATAGAACAGAATCATTCTCAAAACCAGGGCCATCAAATGTTGGCACAGAGTCCAGTGGAGAAAAATGTTTTGTTCAAGATTAGGTGAGTTATATCAAGTGGATCAGCAGTTTTATAAAGGGCAGGTTAAACTCTAAACCAAAATACCTGCATGTGCTTTATCAAAGTCTCCATAGTGGCAAAATACAGCGTACATAAGAAGTATATCACTGTTCCCAACTACTCAGAACCACTTAAAGGTAACCAGCTCCTGCAATCTGTATAGTAGTGTTGTGTGGCTGTCCAGAGAGAGCTCAGATCGAGAGATCGTCATATAGGAACAGCATAGACAGCGATCCCAGTTTTTAGCTCCTATTTGAATATTAATTAAGATAAGCTGATCTTATATACTTTGAGTCCGTTCAGTACATTATAATAATGGAAGAGGGTCCAGTCCTTAGACAGAGAAGTACCAGTCCAGCTCTGACACTACAATCAAAATAACAGACAGGATCACTTTACCCCACTCCAGTTTTGGGCTCAGCATCAGCAAGTCTCCCAGGTCTCCAGTTCCAGATGATATTAGCAGAACAGGCTCGGTCACTTGATGGGGCGCAACAGGGATCCATGCGTGGGACAGTGTGCGTGCGCTGGGTTACCTGAATCTGAGGAGGTTGTGTATGCCTGAGGGAAAGTTGATCCGGCATTGGCACCATTTTAAGACCCATATGAGGAGTATCATGGCTATTCCGATGGTAATTAGCGTCCTTGCTATGTGCTTTGCTCTTGGTCAGTATTATGGGGTTCAGTAGAGGTTGTGTGTAAATACAGGGATTCCACTCCCCCTTCTGGCTCTCATAAGCATCCGATGCCAGGTAGAAGTCTCCCGGCACTTTAGTGGAGGGTAAGTTCCTGCCCTGTAATGTATTGTCATCTTGAGTCAGGCTGTGTGATAGCACATCGCCCGGCTTTACTGGGGAGTCCAACGAACCATCTGCAGCAAGTGGGGCAAAAGCGGATTTCAGAGACTCTGAAAAGGTAAGTTGATATTCTCGGAGGAGATCCCTGATGGCGTCCAGAAGATATAAAGTAGTTCCCATAGCGGCTACAGACACTCGTAAAGTAATAGGTGCAGTGCCCTCAGAAAGGTCTTCTCAGCGTCTTACTTCTCTGCCTTGATCGAGCGCCTCATGTAGTGGAAAAAATGGCCGCACTCCAAAGGCCTCACTAGGCAGCGCCGCCAAATCTTGTGTAAGTGCTTGCCCCACAATGTCCTCCGCACTTCAGAGTTCCCATTTGAAGTTCCTGAACAAGTAGGTGCTTTGTAAGTAAGAATTAGCCCGAGCTGAGCGGCCAAATGTATATATATTAACAATGAATAGCCGGAGCTAAGGTAATATGCGACCGTTCAGGCTCAGGGCTAACTCCGCCCCCCCCCGTTTTTAATTTTTCTTAAATAACCTTGAGTGAGCATGAAGAAGTAACTAACGGCTAGATTTAGAGTTTGGCGTTAGCCGTCAAAACCAGCGTTAGAGGCTCCTAACGCTGGTTTTGGGCTACCGCTGGTATTTAGAGTCAGTCAGGAAAGGGTCTAATGCTCACTTTGCAGCCGCGACTTTTCCATACCGCAGATCCCCTTATGTCAATTGCGTATCCTATCTTTTCAATGGGATCTTTCTAACGCAGGTATTTAGAGTCGTGGCTGAAGTGAGCGTTAGAAATCTAACGACAAAACTCCAGCCACAGAAAAAAGTCAGTAGTTAAGAGCTTTCTGGGCTAACGCCGGTTCATAAAGCTCTTAACTACTGTGCTCTAAAGTACACTAACACCCATAAACTACCTATGTACCCCTAAACGGAGGCCCCCCCACATCGCTGCCACTCGATTAAAAATTTTTAACCCCTAATCTGCTGACCCCACACCGCCGCCACCTATGTTATCCCTATGTACCCCTAATCTGCTGCCCCTAATACCGCCGACACCTACATAATATTTATTAACCCCTAATCTGCCGCCCCCACTATCGCTGATACCTGCATATTTTTTTTAACCCCTAATCTGCCGCTCCGTACACCGCCGCAACCTACATTATACCTATGTACCCCTAATCTGCTGCCCCTAACACAGCTGACCCCTAAATTATATTTATTAACCCCTAATATGCCGCCCCCAACGTCGCCTCCACCTACCTACAATTATTAACCCCTAATCTGCCGACCGGACCACACCGCTACTATAATAAATGTATTAACCCCTAAAGCTAAGTCTAACCCTAACCCTAACACCCCCTAACTTAAATATAATTTAAATCTAACGAAATAAATTAACTCTTATTAAATAAATTATTCCTATTTAAAGCTAAATACTTACCTATAAAATAAACCCTAATATAGCTACAATATAAATTATAATTATATTGTAGCTATTTTAGGATTAATATTTATTTTACAGGCAACTTTGTAATTATTTTAACCAGGTACAATAGCTATTAAATAATTAATAACTATTTAATAGCTACCTAGTTAAAATAATTACAAAATTACCTGTAAAATAAATCCTAACCTAAGTTACAATTAAACCTAACACTACACTATCAATAAATAAATTAAATAAACTACCTACAATTATCTACAATTAAACCTAACACTACACTATCAATAAATTAATTAAATACAATACCTACAAATAAATACAATGAAATAAATTAACTAAAGTACAAAAAATAAAAAAGAACTAAGTTACAAAAAATAAAAAAAATGTTTACAAACATTAGAAAAATATTACAACAATTTTAAACTAATTACACCTACTCTAAGCCCCCTAATAAAATAACAAAGACCCCCAAAATAAAAAAATGCCCTACCCTATTCTAAAATTAAAATAGAAAAGCTCTTTTACCTTAACAGCCCTGAAAAGGGCCCTTTGCGGGGCATGCCCCAAAGAATTCAGCTCTTTTACCTGTAAAAAAAAACCATACAATACCCCCCCCAACATTACAACCCACCACCCACATACCCCTAATCTAACCCAAACCCCCCTTAAATAAACCTAACACTAAGCTCCTGAAGGTCTCCCTACCTTGTCTTCACCACGCCGGGTTCACCAATCGATCCAGAAGAGCCTCCGATGTCTTGATCCAAGCCCAAGCCGGGGGCTGAAGATGTCCATGATCCGGCTGAAGTCTTCATCCAAGCGGGAGCTGAAGAGGTCCATGATCCGACTGAAGTCTTCTATCAAGCGGCATCTTCAATCTTCTTTCTTCCGGATCCATGTAGTTCATCCCGCCGACGCGGAACATCCATCTTCACCGACGAATGACGGTTCCTTTAAGGGACGTCATCCAAGATGGCATCCCTCGAATTCCGATTGGCTGATAGGATTCTATCAGCCAATCGGAATTAAGGTAGGAAAATTCTGATTGGCTGATGGAATCAGCCAATCAGATTCAAGTTCAAATCGATTGGCTGATCCAATCAGCCAATCAGATTGAGCTTGCATTCTATTGGCTGTTCCGATCAGCCAATAGAATGCAAGCTCAATCTGATTGGCTGATTTGATCAGCCAATCGGATTGAACTTGAATTTGATTGGCTGATTCCATCAGCCAATCAGAATTTTCCTACCTTAATTCCGATTGGCTGATAGAATCCTATCAGCCAATCGGAATTCGAGGGACGCCATCTTGGATGACGTCCCTTAAAGGAACCGTCATTCGTCGGGAAGTCGTCGGTGAAGATGGATGTTCCGCGTCGGCGGGATGAACTACATGGATCCGGAAGAAAGAAATTTGAAGATGCCGCTTGATAGAAGACTTCAGTCGGATCATGGACCTCTTCAGCTCCCGCTTGGATGAAGACTTCAGCCGGATAATGGACATCTTCAGCCCCCCGCTTGGGCTTGGATCAAGACATCGGAGGCTCTTTTGGATCGATCGGTGAACCTGGCGTGGTGAAGACAAGGTAGGGAGATCTTCAGGGGCTTAGTGTTAGGTTTATTTAAGGGGGTTTGGGTTAGATTAGGGGTATGTGGGTGGTGGGTTGTAATGTTGGGGGGGGTATTTTATGTTTTTTTTACAGGCAAAAGAGCTGAATTCTTTGGGGCATGCCCCACAAAGAGCCCTTTTCAGGGCTGGTAAGGTAAAAGAGCTTTTCTATTTTTATTTTAGAATAGGGTAGGGCATTTTTTTATTTTGGGGGTCTTTGTTATTTTATTAGGGGGCTTAGAGTAGGTGTAATTAGTTTAAAATTGTTGTAATATTTTTCTAATGTTTGTAAATATTTTTTTATTTTTTGTAACTTAGTCCTTTTTTATTTTTTGTACTTTAGTTAGTTTATTTCATTGTATTTATTTGTAGGTATTGAATTTAATTAATTTATTGATAGTTTAGTGTTAGGTTTAATTGTAGATAATTGTAGGTAGTTTATTTAATTTATTTATTGATAGTGCAGTGTTAGGTTTAATTGTAACTTAGGTTAGGATTTATTTTATAGGTAATTTTGTAATTATTTTAACTAGGTAGCTATTAAATAGTTATTAACTATTTAATAGCTATTGTACCTGGTTAAAATAAATACAAAGTTGCCTGTAAAATAAAAATTAATCCTAAAATAGCTACAATATAATTATAATTTATATTGTAGCTATATTAGGATTTATTTTACAGGTAAGTATTTAGCTTTAAATAGGAATAATTTATTTAATAAGAGTTAATTTATTTCGTTAGATTTAAATTATATTTAAGTTAGGGGGTGTTAGTGTTAGGGTTAGACTTAGCTTTAGGGGTTAATACATTTATTAGAGTAGCGGTGCGGTCCGGTCGGCAGATTAGGGGTTAATTATTGTAGGTAGGTGGAGGCGACGTTGGGGGCGGCAGATTAGGGGTTAATAAATATAATATAGGGGTCGGCGGTGTTAGGGGCAGCAGATTAGGGGTACATAGGGATAACGTAGGTTGCGGCGGTGTACGGAGCGGCAGATTAGGGGTTAATAATAATATGCAGGGGTCAGCGATAGCGGGGTCAGCAGATTAGGGTTAATAAGTGTAAGGTTAGGGGTGTTTAGACTCAGGGTACATGTTAGGGTGTTAGGTGCAGACTTAGGTAGTGTTTCCCCATAGGAAACAATGGGGCTGCGTTAGGAGCTGAACGCTGCTTTTTTGCAGGTGTTAGTTTTTTTTTCAGCTCAAACAGCCCCATTGTTTCCTATGGGGGAATCGTGCACGAGCACGTTTTTAAAGCTGGCCGCGTCCGTAAGCACCGCTGGTATTTAGAGTTGCAGTGGCGGTAAATATGCTCTACGCTCCCTTTTTTGGAGCCTAACGCAGCACTTTTGTGAACTCTAAATACAGCGGTATTGCGGTATTTAAAAGGTGCGGGGAAAAAAAAGCATGCGTAGCTAACGCACCCCTTTGGCCGCAGAACTCTAAATCTAGCCGTAAGTAATCTGAGATCTGTAATAATGAAGATAATTAGTAACGGTATAGGGGTGGGGGGGAGCAGTATGAGGAGGGGGAGGGAGAGGCGGAAATGAGAAGAATTTATTTTTTTATTAGATGGTATTGTGCCATAATGCAATCTTTTTACTAGTCTAAAAGCTTTTAACCAAGAATGTCAGTGTCAAAGTACCTTTTCCATTGAACTGTATATGTTGGTAGTGTTTTTGTCTCTTATATGAGTATAATCTTGTATAGTATTGATACTAAGTGTTTTGGGACTCTTCTCATAGTGCAGAGCTCTTCAAATGGAGTGAGCCCTCTTCCTAGTTCCAGTTTATGTTTATGTCTAGAAATGTAGTGTATCAGTTGATTGTAATGCAACCATGAGGAAACAATTTCCACCTGTCTTTCTTGCAATTTGCTTTGGAGTAGGATTTTCCCATTTTCTACCATCCTCTGGAGAGATCCCCCTCCCTAAGTTTGTAGGGTTTAATCGTTCGGGAGCCCAAACAATGAAAAGGAAGGTCAGGGTTTTCCTAGGATTGGAGTAAGGGGAGAATCTTCTGCGGAGATATGTGCGGTAGTAGCTATTATCCTGACCCATTCGTGAAGGACTTACACTGTCATATGGTAATCATTGATGTCTTTTGGTCTTTTCTGAGGTGGTATCCAAGCTAAAGTGCCTAAATTATTTAATTTAAAAATTTTTGTCTGTCTAGATGGATCCATTTTTTATCTGTATTATGAGGCCATTATACTATTCTCTGCAATATAATAGTGTTCCTATACTAGTTGAGGTCTGGGAGACCCAAACCTCCTCTGTCTCTAGGTAGATACATGGTTTGTTTTGGGATCCTGGGTTTGACGTTGGCCCATATGTATTGCTCAAATAATTTTTGCAGCTGTGCGATATAACCTGCTGGGAGCGCAATGGGGGCAGTTTGGAAAATATATAATATTTGCAGCAATATATAAATTTTTATTACGCCAACTCTTCCTATCCAGGATAAAGGTTTGTTTCTCAATGAGGAGAGATCTGAGGTAATGTAATTTTTGAGAGTAGTATAGTTATATTTATAAAGTTCTGAGGGGTTAGGTGTATCCCTAAGTATTTTAATTTGTTTTTAGCTATTTTTATGTTGTGGTTTTTTTTGCAGTAATTGTACAATTTTGGGGCAGGTGTTTATGTTCAGGATTTCCGACTTAGTTAAATTGAGGAGTAAGTTTGAAGCTTTTCCATAGGCACAGAGCTTGTTAGTAGTTCAGGGATTGATGTGTCAGCTTTTGTGATGTTGTAAAGAACATCATCGGCATATAAAGCCTATTTATATTCTTTTTGCTCAATTTTAATGCCTGTGAATTTGTTATTTATCCTGATTTTATGGGCCAGAGCTTCTATTGATAATGCAAACAGCAATGGGGACAGAGTACACCCCTGTCTTGTGCCATTGCTAATAGAAAATGATTCTGATAGGGTGCTGTTTATTCTAATTTTAGCATTAGGGTTTGAGTAAAATGCAAATACAGTATTTAGGAAGACTTTTTTGAATCCGATTGTTTTCAGACCCAGCGCAGAAAAAGCCAATCGACCCTGTCAAAGGCCTTCTCCGCCTCGCTTGAGAATAGGACCATTGGGGTTTTTGAGGCCCTTGCATGGGAGATCAGTTGTAGGACTTTGATGGTGTTGTCACTGGCCTCCCTCACCAGGAAAAAGCCCACCTGATCATTAGATATTAAGTCTGGTAGATATTTATTTAGTCGGGTCGCTAAAATTTTTGCAAGTATTTTCATGTCCGTATTAATTAGGGAAATGGGCCTAATTTTTTCAGGGGAGTCTGCCACCTTGCCAGGTTTAGGGATAATGGTAATGTGGGCTTCCAGGAGGATATTGGATAGGTGTGGGTTTTCTCTTAGATTTTTAAATAGGTCTAGTAGGGGTCGCAATATTATGTCTTTAAATTTTTTATAATAAGTTGAGGTGAAGCTGTCTGGGCCTGGGCTTTTGCCAGCCAGAGAGCTTCTTATAGCTTGATACAACTTTTCCGTTGTTATTGGGGAATCTAAAAAAATCAGAGGCTTCTTTAGGTAGAGTTGGTAATTCAATTCCCTTAAGATAAGAGTCAATGTTAGTTTTTCTCTAAAACATTGATTCTTGCTGGTTATCATGAGCTGTTCCACCCTTTATATTGTATAATGAGTGATAATATGTGTGGAATGCTGAAGCTATCTTTGTACTACTTCCCAGACTATGACCGTCCTTGGTTTTGATAGAATAAATATAAGATTGCAGTTGTCTTCTTCGAAGGGATTTGGCTAAAATTTGACCTGGTTTGTTACTTCCCTCATAATACAGGGCCTTTTTTTGGTGTGATTCGGCCAAGTGCTTTTTAAGTTCTGTTTTTATGTCATTTAATTGGATTTTACTGGTGTTACATGAGGGGTCCAGTTTATGTTTAACCTTGAGAGTGCTCAACTTGGTTAGCAATTCACTATGTTTTAGTCAGTATTGTTTATTGGATGGATGGATGGATGTTTTTTTTATCTCAAATTACTCATTTAGTGTCTTATGAAGATCCTCTAAAATTATGGGGTTGTCCAACATTGTGTCATCAAGTCTCCATATTTTATTTGTGATCGGTATGTCAGGCCAGAGGATCGAGCATGTGACTGGTATAATATGGCCTATTTCGCTTTTATGTGTAATTGTGAGTCCGTAGGAATCAGGGCAAATATAATTTATCCCGGAGTAGCTGTTATGCGGTATAGAATAAAATGAATAGTCCCTGGATTTCGGGTGAAGTGTGTCGTGTAGGGCTATTTCTTTAAGGGTAGAGTTAACCTGTTTGATCGTAGAAGAAGGCGTGCATGTTACTCCTTTGAGGAATTCAAGGAAGGGTTTGCCAGTAGATTAAAATCTCTAGCTAAATATGTAATTCCTTTAGAGTGTTCTAATAGTAAGTTTGTAACTTTTTTTAGGAAAGTGTTTTGATAATGGCTGGGTGAGTATACTGTTGCTAAGGTGATATAGTGGCCAAATAGAGTTCCTACTAATACTAAATAACGGCCCTCTGGATCCTTTTCAATATGTGTCAATTGAAAAGGGATTGATTTATGGAATATGACACCAACACCTCCCCTTTTACTCGATCCAGAGGCGAAGTAAGCTGTAGGGTACAAAGGGTTATGCCATTTAGGTTCTTTCCCCTTCTGGAAATGAGTTTCCTTTACTAATATGATATGACTATGTAATTTGTTTAGTTCCCAAAATCTCCCTCCATTAGCTTTATTATCTTTATAGAACATTCTCAAGGAAATGCAATAAACATTGTAGTTTGTTTTACCTTTGGGGGAGGTTATTTATATTAATCTGTGTAAAAAAAACATATTTTAAATTTGTGGGAAAAATGAATGAAAATCGTCATTATAGGTGTGTGAGAAAAAATTAACTTGGTAACAATATTAAGCCAATAATGTGGGTGTAAAATAAGGCTGGGCACCCCATAGGTTACTAACCTTGTCATACTGATACATAGTTGTTACGTGTCAATGGGTGGGTCTGATAAATTCCTAATCTATTTTTTTACACAGATTAATACTAATAACCTCCCCCAAAGGTAAGACAAACTACAATGTTTATTGCATTTCCTTGAGAATGTTCTATAAAGATAATAAAGCTAATGGAGGGAGATTGCTCTGAGTAATATAGAGCTATTAAAAAATTGATATAACTAACACTGCAGTTGGTAAATAGGGCATGATGTGGAATATCCCCCTCGCACAGATGCCTGTGTTCATTTTGACACATCTAAAAACTCTTAGAAACCATAAGGTGACTTGTATCATTAAAATATATAGGATCAATGAAATATACATTTCCAACAATGGATTAAGCTGCTGAGAACTCACTCTAGAGGGGGAGGATTCCCAGGTGTTAATTTGCTAATGAGTTCATTTGTTTGTATTACAATTGGTAAGGTTTGTATGTGTATTTAAAGGCTATTCATAGCTTAGATTGTATGCCTGATGAAACAGCGTTTTTAAGTGATGAGAAACGCGTTGTAATTTGTAAGGAGGGTTGCTAGCATTCTGGTTCCATTATTATTCATACCTTTATTTTTAATAAATTTTCTTTTAACAATTTTACTTCCTTGGAACCTTGCCTTACCTGCCTACCAATCACATACCACTCCCTTAGGGAGTCTCTGGCTGTACTAACTGCAGCACCTCTACAGCATACTTTTGCACTTTTAAGTTACTGGGTCCCCAGTGCCCCAGGGTTCCTGAGTTCCAGTGTTCCTGCCACCGGTTGGATCAGTGAGCTGGGTTGCTGTCAAATATCTAGCCTGTTTCTGATAGCACTGTCTGAGTGCTCTTCAAAAATGAGAGTATCCTGATTAGGGTTTATATACTTATAGCACTCTGTTTTATTACTGGTACACACAGGCGCCCTGTCTGTTTCCTTTTCCCCAGATCTGATGTTACCTGGTTCCTGTATTCAGACTGATCAGTGAGCTGGGTTGCTGTCAAATATCCAGCCTATGCCTAATAGCACTGTCTGAGTGCTCTTCACAAATGTGAGTACCCTGACTATGGTTTAATGATTGCAATTATTGTGTTCTATTATTGGTACACACAGGTGCCTCTTTTGTTTTCTTCAATCTTCAGATTTCGTGACATCTTCATGTGAGGAGAGTGCAGACTTTTTTTTACTTATCCCTGCTATCAATACCACGGAGCAACAGCTTCATCCACTAACTTTCAGTTGGACCATCTGTTATAAATGGACAGTTACTCATAGAGATAACATTTTGGTATTAGTATTTTTTATTTCACTATACATCCTCACTTTTTTAGGTTGTATATTAAATACAGACACATTTTGATTTTAATATACCATTGTTTTATTTCTATTTCTACTTCTTGTATTTGACCAATAGCGCCCCCTGTTAATTATAGTTAATATGAGTACCCTGACTGTAATATCAGGGTGTGATGTGATTTCAGCACATTAAGGGGTAGGAAAACATGCGGGATGGACAAGAATAGTCAATGGCCCCAATTTATCAAAGGTGTTGCGGACCTGATCCGA
Organism: Bombina bombina; assembly: GCF_027579735.1. Taxonomy (NCBI): domain Eukaryota; kingdom Metazoa; phylum Chordata; class Amphibia; order Anura; family Bombinatoridae; genus Bombina; species Bombina bombina. Next base: position 1,025,496,097 of record NC_069499.1, on the reverse strand, counting down.
CACTGCGGATCATGTTCCCAAGACCTCGCTAAATGTGGAGAGCAATACGCTCTCCGCATTTAACATTGCACCAGCAGCTCACAAGAGCTGCTGGTGCAACGCCGCCCCCTGCTGACTTGTGGCCAATCAGCCGCCAGCAGGGAGGTGTCAATCAACCCGATCGTATTCGATCGGGTTGATTTCCGCCGATTCCTGTCCACCTGCTCAGAGCAGGCGGACAGGGTTATGGAGCAGCGTTCTTTAGACCGCTACTTCATAAGTTGTGTTTCTGGCGAGTCTTCAGACTCGCCAGAAACACGGCCCTTCAAGCTCTGTACGGAACTTGATAAATGGGCCTGAATAACTTTACTGGACTACAATGTTGAAAGGAAAGACCGATCAAGTCTGCTACTCTTATCTTGAAGCTTAGAAATATTAATTGGTTATTGAGGCAGCCATGTCGCCTTTTGCCCTTTCAACCACCTGTGTAGCTGAGGTACTCGTGTTTTGTCTCACAGGGTGAGCGAGGTCGGGCCCGCAGAGGGCAATAGTTTGCCTGATATAAGTGTTATCTCCTGTGCTAAAGTGGGTTGAACTTGTGATAGACATTGTTAACTTTCTCTAAAAATTAGTATACCTAGCTGCTATCTAGCTGTAGTAAGTGTGCATAACTATGCACCTTCTGCTTAAACTTGTCTTATCCCCTTCACAGTACTAAGGAAAATACCTTAATAACCCTAGTAAAACTTGATGTCTAGTAAAGAAAACATGCTACAGACTAGGTAAGAAGGGCTTCAGGGGAGCTAGCTGGGATAAGGCTGGTTTAAGTTAAAATGGATAAATTAGCAGGATGAAAATATGGAAAATGTTTAGAGACCTGATGTATCTACAGTTGCCATGATAAGGGCATTAGTTTAGCTTTTACTGCAAGGGTATGGGGTATCTACGATGTGTTATTAGAAGGCATGCATATTTGCAGGCTTTCTGCGCCAGCTTATTTCATCTGCTACTCGGGACCCAGGCGTCAGAAAACCTGGACTCCAGTAAAAGCGATCCAAACTTACTTAAGTGAATATTACATCTAAAGGCTAAATTCTCCAAAGATCTAGAGAAGTATGTACCCAAATTTATAATGTGGCAAATTAACACATAGGTACACAGGTCAACCTTTGGAATAAGCCCATTGCTGAGTGGTTGTGGTGAGCAGGTTAGTACAATTTAGGTGTCCACATTCTGCATAAAGGAACGGCACAATGCCCAGTTAACCATCCTTTATATGATGCCAAAGTATTGTAAAGTTAGCGCCTGAGTTAACCAAGACTCCCAAAATAAGGCTATCAGTTTTATGCTTACTGCTAGGGTGTGGTGCGTTTATGATGCAATGTTAGCTTTATATTGATAGAGGCATGTGTGTCTACAAGCTTTATGCATCAGCTAGTCTTGATTGCCTCTTGAAACACTGGTATAAACCAGGGTTACCCTTATAACACCTGCACCCTGAAAAAAAATTATACACTTTCTAAAGTGAATTAAACGTTTGAGGCTATATGCCCAACAATTTAAATGAGGTATCTACCTATATCTGTATTGAGACAGATTAAAATTTAAGTACCCAAGTCTAACACGGAGGCAAGTCCATAACTGAGTGGTTCTGATAAGAGTGGAAGATCAAGTTAGGTGACCACAATCAGCTTTAAAGTACAGTACATTAACCAATGTCCTCTCCCGATAGTCGGTCACTGTGTTGTTGTGAAGGGAGTGCTCAATCTGCGGTGTTTGTTCCCTGTATAGTAGGGTCATGTATAGACAGACTTTCATAGAATATTTTTTCATCCGTCCCAAGCCTGAAGATGGCAGTTTTGTTGTTGTTGTTGGCTATAATGGAGACTGGGAATCCCTACCTGTATTGTATCTTGTGGAGCCTTAAAGTGGTGGTGATGTGACTCAGCTTCCTTCTCTTTTGTAAGGTTACAGGAGAGAGGTCTATAAAAAGTTGAATTTCTTTTCCTGCATGAAAAATGGGATGCTATCATTAAGATATTGTAGATTATCTGCGTGGTTTTGTAAGTCTGTGGTGTTTTGTTGTATTGAGGAAGAAGCGGTACAAATGTTTGTTTCAGCTTTAGTTACTCTAGATTCCAGTACAGCCATATTTTTTCTGATGTCCCCAAATAGGCTTTTCATTTTTTGTAGGACTCCCTTGATATCCTTCTTGAAGGACAAATGTTGAATATCTTCTTTTGTGACAAACTGAGCTTGGGATGTGTCGCATTTTGGTGTAGTAGGAATGATGGAGCTTTGTTTATGAGCCATTTCTCTACTATTAATGTCCCGTGTAGTGTCCATGGGTTTCAGGTATTGGCTCATTGGTTTAGAGATTACGGATTTTTCTGCCTTGCTCTGTCTTTTATTAGGCATTACCTTGTGGAGTAAAGGGTATTAAGATTTAGGGGATATCATACTTGTATTAGCAAAGGGTCTAGCTTGTGGTCTGAGTGGGAGGGCGACTTGGCTTTAAGTTTAGCTAGCAGAAGCAGAAAAGAAAAACTACTTGAAGATTATTTTGCTCTTGTCTCTCTTTCTCCAGTAAGAAAGAGAGACCTTTTCTCTTTTCCTAAGCGTCTCATGTTATATTTTCCTGTGAAGGACTTCTTTATTTATTGTTATCTCCAGACTCATGTGAGCTTGTCTTTATTAAAGATCCTTGTGTCTGGTGTGCAAATTGTGCAATAAAAAATCTACCCTAATAAAAAGTGCAACAAAAGATCTACCCTTATGTGGCTATTTATAATACCCCCTGGTCTTGTATGTTTCCATTTGCACTGAGGGCTTGAGGGCAGATTATCTTTGGTGATTTATAATAGGCTTTTTTATTATTATTTAACACTCCTGTAGTTTATAGATTCCCCTTTCCCAGACTGACATGCCGTGAGGTAGCTATGCGTCCTGGCCAGGCTAGCAGCTATGCATCCACCTCACCTTCGGTCAGCCTTAGGACTGTGTGCTGCTGTGTTTGAGGATTCCGCTTGCAATATGGCACTTCCCCCTGCCTCCGGTGTCCTGTGTCCCTCTCGATCCCCGCAGTAGAAGATTCCACAGCCTCCATGTGGTTTGATGAGCAGCCGTCTCACATCGCCACTGTTAAAGCGCAATGTGGATGAGTTTTGTCTCCTGTCTGCAGACGAGGATGGTGAGATCTGAAAGTGTAGCCTCCGCTTTCTGTATCCGTTTACCTGCCTTTTCCGTATTTATTGTAAATTATTTAGTGCCGTGTTAGAGCTAAATTTTCAGTCTAGGATTTAGGAGCCCTTCTAGTGTGCGGCCATCTTCCTGCGTGGCCAGACTCCGCCCCTTAATTTTGTTTTTTATATCTCAAAAGTATTTACCTCTGATTCTCTCTCTGACGCTGTTGCGCAAATAATTTAACATATAATCACAATACAATGATAATAGTTCCCATAAATGAAATCAATACATTATTAAGTGTCCTCTTTGATGCAAATTCTGAAAGAAACCAAGTTCCAGGAAACAGATGTATCCTAAAGAAAAAAGGAAAAAAAAACAGTCTCAGAACAGAACTCAACACTGTTTGTATTAAGGAACATCCAGCTATCACACAGTACTCAAATAAAGTGAACACTTCAGATTGAGTGTGGTTGAGGATGAGGCATTCCGGGATCTAGACAGCGAGGAGAAGCAATGATTAAGAGTGTTTATCATTGCAGCTTTGTGGGATACTTACACTTAAATGGAGGATAATTTATTACGTTTTATAGGTAGCACTGGGGGATACTGTATAATAATGAATTGTATGTTGTTTTGTTATTTATTTATCGGTAAACAAAGATGTGGTCTTTATTTTCCTATACTTTTGAGTCTGTGTTAGTGGGTACTGTAACATATAGCTCTAAGTAAAGCACACTACTGGATACCAGGGTCTCTTCTTTTTCACTTTATTACCCACATGATTAAAAAAGGCAAAAAAAACCCAAAGAGGCTTTTGTATTACATTACATTATATTATATTATATCACATTCTTCAATACTAACTTATAACTCAACATTTTATTTTAATAAACCATTTGGTTTTCCTGATTTCTTTTGAATTAATTGCAATTCATTTCACAATAAGGTATAAAATTAGTCAAATATTCTTTAAAAACACATTTCCTTGTGTTGCTAGAGGGAGTAGATCTTACATTCAACAGGCTCTTGGTCTTTACAAATTAAACTAAACTCAGTTATACGGTGGAACTAATCTTAAATTATTTCAGCAGACAATTGATTGGACATGAAAACCAAACATTTTCTTACATGATTCAGATAGCCTCTGCAGTTTTAAAACAACTTCTTATTTACTTCTATGTTCAAATGTTCTTCGTTCTCTTGGTATCTTTTGTTGAAAAAGCACAGGAACACGTCTGGAGCACTATATGGCAGTAGCTTTGCAAGAATGTTATCCATTTAGTGTAGTGCCACAAACACCTACATAGGGATCTAAAGAATATCAAATAAACAAAGTACTTTTGATAATAGAAGTAAATTAGAAACGTTTTTTAAATTGTATCCTCTGTCTGCAACCAAAAAGAAATGTTTTGGGTGTCAGATACCTTTAAAGAGAATAACATATAGAGATCATCATAAACATATGCCGATTTGTCACTGCTAAAATGAGTGATTGCAATTATCATTAAGACATTTAACATAGGACTAGATTACAAGTGGAGCGCAAATTATTTTGAGAGGGTTTTCGGATTCGTTTGCACTCTGTTTAAATTGTGCTCATATTACTAGTTGAGCAAACCCTTACAACGATTTCAGAGCTGTGGTTAACTGTTTTCTGAAAATAAAAAGTGTCACAAAACATATAAAAAATGCATTATAATGTACACTTACACTTATAATAGCACTGTGTAATAAAAATTATTTTAAAAAATATTGCACACAAAAGTTATAAGGGCTCAAAGATGTGAGATATTGATGTAATAAAAAAAGGCTGCAAAGGACTTTAACATTGAGACACATACATATACAGTGGGGCAAAAAAGTATTTAGTCAGCCACCAATTGTGCAAGTTCTCCCACTTAAGAAGATGAGAGAGGCTTGTAATTTTCATCATAGGTATACCTCAACTATGAGAGACAAAATGTGGAAACAAATCCAGACAATCACATTGTCTGATTTGGAAAGAATTTATTTTCAAATTATGGTGGAAAATAAGTATTTGGTCAATATCAAAAGTTCATCTCAATACTTTGCTATATATCCTTTGTTGGAAATGACAGAGGTCAAACGTTTTCTGTAAGTCTTCACAAGGTTGTCACACACTGTTGCTGGTATGTTGGCCCATTCCTGCATGCAGATCTCCTCTAGAGCAGTGATGTTTAGGGGCTGTCGCTGGGCAACACAGACTTTCAACTCCCTCCAAAGGTTTTCTATGGGGTTGAGATCTGGAGACTGTCTAGGCCACTCCAGGACCTTGAAATGCTTCTTACAAAGCCACTCCTTCGTTGCCCGGGCGGTGTGTTTGGGATCATTGTCATGCTGAAAGACCCAGCCACGTTTCATCTTCAATGCCCTTGCTGATGGAAGGAGGTTTGCACTCAAAATCTCATGATACATGGCCCCATTCATTTTTTCATGTACACGGATCAGTCGTCCTGTTCCCTTTGCAGAGAAACAGCCCCAAAGCATGATGTTGCCACCCCCATGCTTCACAGTAGGTATGGTGTTCTTTGGTTGCAACTCAGCATTCTCTCTCCTCTACCAAACAGTTCTACTTTGGTTTCATCTGACCATATGACATTCTCCCAAGCCACTTCTGGATCATCCAAATGCTCTCTAGCATACTTCAGACGGGCCCGGACATGTACTGTTAAGCAGGGGGACACGTCTGGCACTGCAGGATCTGAGTCCCTGGCGGCATAGTGTGTTACTGATGGTAGCCTTTGTTACGTTGGTCCCAGCTCTCTGCAGGACATTCACTAGGTCCCCCGTGTGGTTCTGGGATGTTTGCTCACCATTCTTGTGATCATTTTGACCCCACTAGGTGAGATCTTGCATGGAGCCCCAGATCGAGGGAGATTATCAGTGGTCTTGTATGTCTTCCATTTTCTAATTATTGCTCCCACAGTTGATTTCTTCACACCAAGCTGATTGCCTATTGCAGATTCAGTCTTCCCAGCCTGGTGCAGGTCTACAATTTTGTTTCTGGTGTCCTTCGACAGCTCTTTGGTCTTCACCATAGTGGAGTTTGGAGTGTGACTGTTTGAGGTTGTGGACAGGTGTCTTTTATACTGATAACAAGTTCAAACAGGTGCCATTAATACAGGTAATGAGTGAAGGGCAGAGGAGCCTCTTAAAGAAGAAGATACCGGTCTGTGAGAGCCAGAAATCTTGCTTGTTTGTAGGTGACCAAATACTTATTTTCCACCATAATATGCAAATAAATTCTTTCCAAATCAGACAATGTGATTGTCTGGATTTGTTTCCACATTTTGTCTCTCATAGTTGAGGTATACCTATGATGAAAATTACAGGCCTCTCTCATCTTCTTAAGTGGGACAACTTGCACAATTGGTGGCTGACTAAATACTTTTTTGCCCCACTGTACATGTCTAAACATGAATATGTATGTATATAAATATATAAATATGTATATTAATGTATTTATATGTGTATATATGTATTTACAGACATACAGTATATACACATATAAAAACATTAATATATATGTATACATATAGACATATATATAAGTACATTGGAGCCTTTTACGGATAAGTAGTTAAAAACATGTAGAAGCATATTTATGCAATATTCATATTTAATAAACTTTTTAACTATGTATTTACTGTAAATATTTCACATTCCAATGTTATGTACATAGCAGAATATGTTTTAAGTATTTATAAATAGATATTCCTATATATATAAATATATGCATTATATACAACAGAAGTGATTACACCCCTGGGCAATATCACTTAAATATCAAATTTTTCAAAATTGTATCACCTCTCAATAATTGTTTTATTTCTAAGTTGACAAGTAGAGTATTTCCTATTATAAACAATCAGAAACAAATACTTTAGAAAGATTATATTGAAAATACAGGCCCCAAAGTAGAATTTTACTACATGGAAAAAAATTGCCAGAGGAATTGAAAAATCTGATTGTGAGACTTCACAAAGATGGAAAAGGATACAGGAAGATTGGTGACCAACTAAAAATCAGTCAAAATGCAGTTGCAGCAGTAATAAGGAGGTATAGAATGATACACAGTGCCAAAAATCAGAGCCGCAGTGGCTGTCCTCCTAAATTGATGCCACGGACAGTTTGCTGTTTGCACAATCTAGCTCTGAAAACCAGGCAAGTGATTCAGATTTTCATCAAGGCAAGTGCTTCAAATTTGGCTCAGTGATTATCGATAGAAATTGGAGTTTCTGTGACAGCTCAGACAGTGCTAAGGACATTAAGCATTAAGGAACAGCCGCACAGCAAGAGGCATGAGAGAGAAGGGCTGATGAAATAAAAAATATTATTTATTGGAACATTTTAAAACAAAAGTAGGTGGCAGGCAAGCATCCTGATGTTTGCCTGCCACGTACCTTTGTTTTAATATGTTCCAATAAATAATATTTTTTATTTTATCAGCCCTTCTCTCTAATGCCTCCTGCTGTGCGGTTGTTCCTTTTTGCCTGATATTTGTTTATACGGTCATCCTGGCCGTTTTTACAGCCTGCACCCCCGTAGCTGTGTTCCTATGGATTAGTTCAACCTCCGCTCTCATATCGTCATACAGCTTCTTTTTGGATCTGCAGCGGCGGACAGTGTGTTGCATAATTGCATAATGTCAACTTCTATGGACAGCATCCAAGGAAAACACCCTTGCTTGCTCTTTGGCACAAAACTGCAAGATTAAACTTTGCTAAACAATATGAAAAGCCTGATGAATAATGGGAGCACATTATTTGGTAAGATGGCCCCAAAACCAAGATACAATTTTTCGGCTCAGGTGGGGTGCAACATGTTTGGTGTGAACCGGGTCAGGATTATTACAGTGAATGCATTGTCCCAACAGTGAATCATGGAGGTGGGAGTGTGATGATATAGGGCTGCATGACTCCAAAAGGTATTAGGGAGATTACATTTATAGATGGCACTATGAATGCCTGGGATATACCAAAATACTGGCTGACAAGATGACTCCCAGTCTCCAGAAGTTTGGCATGGAGGATGAATATTCCAGCATGATAATGATCCAAAGCACACTGCCAAATTCACAAAGGAGCTTCTAAAGGAGAAACAAGTGAAAACTATGACCTGGCCAAGTATGTCCCCTGACTTGAATCCAGTAGAACACCTTTGTTTGTTTTTTTAAAGAGAATGGTAGAGCAACACAAACCCTCCAGCAAAGAGCAGCTGAAAAAAAATATCTCTGAAGAAGGGCAGAACATCTCTCCAGAACTTTGTATGACACTGGTTTCCTCCATGCCAATGAGGATTGAGTCTGTCATCAAAAATAAGGGTGGACATGCAAAGTATTGAAAAAAATAATAGATTTGAATCTCAGTAATGAAAGGTGCACTGACTTTTTTTGCATTGATTTCCTGCTTTGGGGCCAGTATTTTTAATATACAGTAGTAAATCTAAACTGTTACAGTAACTGAAATGAAAATAAAGGACATTCTCTTCTAATTACAATGAGCCTTTCCAGGTTCAGTACATTTCCTGTTTATAGTTGCTGTGTCACAAAGCAAGAACTTAAAGAGACATGAAACCCAACATTTTTCTTTTCTTTTTTTCATGATTAAATAGAGCATGGGATTTTAAACAACTTTCCAATTTACTTCTTTTATCCAATTTGCTTCATTCTCTTTGTATCCTTTTTTGAAGGAGCAGCTATGTAATACTGGGAGCTATCTAAAGACATCTGGTGCACCAATAAAAAGAGGCATTTTTGTGCAGCCACCAATAAGCAGCCAGCTCCCAGTAATGCTTTGCTGCTCCTGAACCTACCTAGATATGCTTTTCAACTAAGGATACCAAGAAAATGAAGCAATTTAGATAATAGAAGCAAACTGAAAAGTTGTTTAAAATCACATGTTCTGTCTGAATCATGAAAGAAAATTTTTGGGTTTCCTGTTCAAATTTCAGACATTTGCATGATCTTGAATCTACATCAAGATGTCCTGAACCTAAAGACATGCTCTCAGGGAAAGAAGCTTAGACCTAGATTTGGAGTTTGGCGTTAGCCGTGAAAACCAGCCTTAGAGGCTCCTAACGCTGGTTTTAGGCTACCTCCGGTATTTGGAGTCACTCAAAATAGGGTCTAACGCTCACTTTTCAGCCGCAACTTTTCCATACCGCAGATCCCCTTACGTAAATTGCGTATCCTATCTCTTCAATGGGATCTTTCTAACTCCGGTATTTAGAGTCGTTTCTGAAGTGAGCGTTAGACATCTAACGACAAAACTCCAGCCGCAGGAAAAAAGTCAGTAGTTAAGAGCTTTCTGGGCTAACGCCGGTTTATAAAGCTCTTAACTACTGTACTCTAAACTACATTAACACCCATAAACTACCTATGTACCCCTAAACCGAGGTCCCCCCACATCGCCGCCACTAGATTAAATTTTTGTAACCCCTAATCTGCCGACCGCCAACTACGTTATCCTTATGCACCCCTAATCTGCTGCCCCTAACACCGCCGACCCCTGTATTATATTTATTAACCCCTAACCTGCCCCCCACAACGTCGCCTCCACCTACCTACACTTATTAACCCCTAATCTGCCGACCGCAAAGCGCCGCCACCTACGTTATCCTTATGTACCCCTAATCTGCTGCCCCTAACACCGCCGACCCCTATATTATATTTATTAACCCCTAATCTGCCCCCCACAACGTCGCAGCCAGCTACCTACAATAATTAACCCCTAATCTGCCGACAGCAAAGCGCCGCCACCTACGTTATCCTTATGTACCCCTAATCTGCTGCCCCTAACACCGCAGACCCCTATATTATATTTATTAACCCCTAATCTGCCCCCCCACAACGTCGCCTCCACCTGCCTACACTTATTAACCCCTAATCTGCTGACCGGAGCTCACCGCTATTCTAATAAATGTATTAACCCCTAAAGCTAAGTCTAACCCTAACACTAACACCCCCCTAAGTTAAATAGAATTTACATCTAACGAAATTAATTAACTCTTATTAAATAAATTATTTCTATTTAAAGATAAATACTTACCTGTAAAATAAATCCTAATATAGCTACAATATCAATTATAATTATATTATAGCTATTTTAGGATTAATATTTATTTTACAGGCAACTTTGTATTTATTTTAACCAGGTACAATAGCTATTAAATAGTTAAGAACTATTTAATAGCTAAAATAGTTAAAATAATTACAAATTTACCTGTAAAATAAATCCTAACCTAAGTTACAATTAAACCTAACACTACACTATCAATAAATTTATTAAATAAACTACCTACAATTACCTACAATTAACCTAACACTACACAATCAATAAATTAATTAAATACAATTCCTACAAATAAATACAATTAAATAAACTAGCTAAAGTACAAAAAATAAAAAAGAACTAAGTTACAAAAAATAAAAAAATATTTACAAACATAAGAAAAATATTTCAACAATTTTAAACTAATTACACCTACTCTAAGCCCCCTAATAAAATAACAAAGACGCCCAAAATAAAAAAATGCCCTACCCTATTCTAAATAACTAAAGTTCAAAGCTCTTTTACCTTACCAGCCCTGAACAGGGCCCTTTGCGGGGCATGCCCCAAGAAGTTCAGCTCTTTTGCCTGTAAAAAAAAACATACAATCCCCCCCCAACATTACAACCCACCACCCACATACCCCTAATCTAACCCAAACCCCCCTTAAATAAACCTAACACTAAGCCCCTGAAGATCTTCCTACCTTGTCTTCACCTCACCGGGTATCACACCGATCCGTCCTGGCTCCAAAATCTTCATCCAACCCAAGCGGGGGCTGGCGATCCATCATCCGGTGGCTGAAGAGGTCCAGAAGAGGCTCCAAAGTCTTCATCCTATCCGGGAAGAAGAGGCGATCCGGACCGGCAACCATCTTGATCCAAGTGGCATCTTCTATCTTCATCCGATGACGACCGGCTCCATCCTGAAGACCTCCACCGCGGACCCATCTTCTTCCGGCGACGTCCAACTGAAGAATGAAGGTTCCTTTAAGGGACGTCATCCAAGATGGCGTCCCTCGAATTCCGATTGGCTGATAGGATTCTCTCAGCCAATCGGAATTAAGGTAGGAATATTCTGATTGGCTGATGGAATCAGCCAATCAGAATCAAGTTCAATCCGATTGGCTGATCCAATCAGCCAATCAGATTGAGTTCGCATTCTATTGGCTGATCGGAACAGCCAATAGAATGCGAGCTCAATCTGATTGGCTGATTGGATCAGCCAATCGGATTGAACTTGATTCTGATTGGCTGATTCCATCAGCCAATCAAAATATTCCTACCTTAATTCTGATTGGCTGATAGAATCCTATCAGCCAATCGGAATTCGAGGGACGCCATCTTGGATGACGTCCCTTAAAGGAACCATCATTCGGCTAGTAGGCGTCGGGAGAAGAGGATGTTCCGCGTCGGAGGTCTGCAAGATGGATCCGGAAGAAAGAAGATTGAAGATGCAGTTGATAGAAGACTTCATCCGGATCATGGACCTCTTCAGCTCCCGCTTGGATGAAGACTTCATCCGGATCATGGACCTCTTCAGCTCCCGCTTGGATGAAGACTTCAGCCGGATCATGGACCTCTTCAGCCCCCCGCTTGGGCTTGGATCAGGACATCGGAGGAGCTCTTCAGGACGGATCAGTGAACTTGGCAGGGTGAAGATAAGGTAGGAAGATCTTCAGGGGCTTAGTGTTAGGTTTATTTAAGGGGGGTTTGGGTTAGATTAGGGGTATGTGGGTGGTGGGTTGTAATGTTGGGGGGGGATTGTATGTTTTTTTTTACAGGCAAAAGAGCTGAATTCTTTGGGGCATGCCCCGCAAAGGGCCCTGTTCAGGGCTGGTAAGGTTAAAGAGCTTTGAACTTTAGTAATTTAGAATAGGGTAGGGCATTTTTTTATTTTGGGGGTCTTTGTTATTTTATTAGGGGGCTTAGAGTAGGTGTAATTAGTTTAAAATTGTTGTAATATTTTTCTTAAGTTTGTAAATATTTTTTTATTTTTTGTAACTTAGTTCTTTTTTATTTTTTGTACTTTAGCTAGTTTATTTAATTGTATTTATTTGTAGGAATTGTATTTAATTAATTTATTGATAGTGTAGTGTTAGGTTAATTGTAGGTAGCTTATTTAATTAATTTATTGATAGTGTAGTGTTAGGTTTAATTGTAACTTAGGTTAGGATTTATTTTACAGGTAATTTTGAAATTATTTTAACTATTTTAGCTATTAAATAGTTCTTAACTATTTAATAGCTATTGTACCTGGTTAAAATAAATACAAAGTTACCTGTAAAATAAATATAAATCCTAAAATAGCTATAATATAATTATAATTTATATTGTAGCTATATTAGGATTTATTTTACAGGTAAGTATTTATCTTTAAATAGGAATAATTTATTTAATAAGAGTTAATTAATTTTGTTAGATGTAAATTATATTTAATTTAGGGGGGTGTTAGTGTTAGGGTTAGACTTAGCTTTAGGGGTTAATACATTTATTAGAATAGCGGTGAGCTCCAGTCGGCAGATTAGGGGTTAATAATTGAAGTTAGGTGTCGGCGATGTTAGGGAGGGCAGATTAGGGGTTAATACTATTTATTATAGGGTTAGTGAGGCGGATTAGGGGTTAATAACTTTATTATAGTAGCGCTCAGGTCCGGTCGGCAGATTAGGGGTTAATAAGTGTAGGCAGGTGGAGGCGACGTTGTGGGGGGCAGATTAGGGGTTAATAAATATAATATAGGGGTCGGCGGTGTTAGGGGCAGCAGATTAGGGGTACATAGGGATAATGTAAGTAGCGGCGGTTTACAGAGCGGCAGATTAGGGGTTAATAATAATATGCAGGGGTCAGCGATAGCGGGGGCGGCAGATTAGGGGTTAATAAGTGTAAGGTTAGGGGTGTTTAGACTCGGGGTACATGTTAGAGTGTTAAGTGCAGACGTAGGAAGGGTTACCGCATAGCAAACAATGGGGCTGCGTTAGGAGCTGAACGCGGCTTTTTTGCAGGTGTTTGGTTTTTTTTCAGCTCAAGCAGCTCCATTGTTTCCTATGGGAGAATCGTGCACAAGCACGTTTTTGAGGCTGGCCGCTTGCGTAAGCAACTCTGGTATCGAGAGTTGAAGCTGCGTTAAAAATGCTCTACGCTCCTTTTTTGGAGCCTAACGCAGCCATTTTGTGGACTCTCAATACCAGAGTTATTTTTATGGTGCGGCCAGAAAAAAGCCGGCGTTAGTTTTTCGGGTCGTTACCGACAAAACTCTAAATCTAGCCGTTAGTTTCCACAAAGGAAACCAAGAGAAAGCAATAGATGTGATAGAAGTAAATTGGAAAGTTTTTTTTAAATTGCATAAAATAAAATGGTGGTTATTTGCTCTTGTGGTTCCAGTACCCAGAATGTGCTCCAGTTGTCGCAGTTTCTTGCCCAGTGTTCTGGAGAGCCCAGTTTCCTGCCCAGTGTTCCAGTGGTCCCAATACTTGCTTCTAATTCTGAGTTTCTGCCAGTGCCAGTTACTACTAAAGGCAGGTCTGTGCCTATCAATATTAAAGGTTGGTAAATTGTGTTATTTATAAATAAACAAAAGTCTTGTTTGTGAATATAATGTAATATGATATGGACATGGAAAATGTATTAGTATCAGATTAATTAACATGTTACTCAGGTCACAAATAGAATAATTACAGAAAGTATAGTATTTAAAACAAAAACTAAAAATATTACTGAAATACAAAATATATAGGCAGGGTGCTGCAAGATAAATCTTGGACATACCTATAACAGAACGCATTTTGTTATATCTCTCACTGTTTGTGAGAGATATAATGGCAATTAAACATTACAGTACACCAAAATGAACTTTATTTTTCAAATGGGGGTATAGAAAACAGTGCATTCAAATTTACCCACAGGACACTTCAATTCACTGAAGAATGGAAATTAAAACTACCTTATGTTAAACAAAGATGTACTGTCCTATTGCTGGAATACACAAGATTCACCTAGATAAGCCCCTAACACCCAAAGCCTCCCCTTCTCATAAGGGTCCCCCAGCACTTAAATTAACCTGTGTCTTCCAGTTGATCACTATGGAAACAACAAATACTTTAAAGAGCCAATCCATTTGCATTTGCATTAAAAGAGGGGTATTCTCTTGCATGATTCCCACAATACAAAGAGGGGCATTTGGTACTCTTCCTCTTTCAAATGAATGGTTCTCTGTTTATCCCAGTTGCAATTTGATTGTCATAACAATGACAAATACTTCAAAGTATTTGTAATATTTTAGGAATCTGGAAAACCTAAAAAAAAAAGCTTACCACCATCTTCTCCCAAGAAATATATAATAAGACCCATAATTCATTTGATAACTGGGTGTCTCTTCATTTAAATAAAGGGTTTGTAGTTTTTCTAAATTTCAGCTGGCAGAAATCGCCAGTACAATATTGATTTGTTATTGGCAAAAGGTTTATATTCTTTATGTATATCTGCAAAGAAAAATCTGCAGTTATCCAAGTAAATGATATAAATGAGTGACATTTTCTGAAAATGCATCTAGTAGACTTTTTAGTACAAGTATTTTTTGTTAATAATAAATTATTTTTTTACTATGATCTGCAAATTTGGACTGGAGCAAAAGCATGCATATAATTTTTGAAAATGAGTCATCCATCTGTAAAATAGAATTTCATGTAGTTTTAAAATGTATGCAATATTTTGTAAATATATATTTTATTCCTATTTGTTTTCTGCATAAAAATATTAACTTCCAATTTTACCCATGGGTAATGAACAAAAAACACTTAAATTGATCTCTTAAATGCAATTAGTATAAAAATCTTAAAACTGTTCTAGCGCAGTGACAGAAAACAGTTGTATTCTACATTCTTAACACATGTTCTTTCGTTAATAGCACGCTAATGTTTTTGTTTCCATTTGAAAATAAATAATTTAGGAACAAACTCTATGCAAATGGTATTTATTTACTTTACACTCTTGTACCACAAGAAATAAATAACCATTATGACTTGCATTTCCTCTCCCCCAACTCATTTTAAGATTTGGAAAACTAATCATAGGTTACTGGAAAACAACTGAATATGTAACTGTACAGTAAGTGTTGAGCTGTTGCATTAAATGAGGCAAAACAATTAACTAGGAGTGTCTCTACATAGTTTACTATATTCAGCAAGAGCATTTTTGTATTCTATACATAAGGTTGCTGAGCAAGACATGAACACACACATACTATCTAGGTAAGAATTTTATTTTATTCAAAATAATTTCTAGCTCTAAAAATCCTAAATTTATTTTCAGTATATTTAACTATTCCATAAAATGTATTTATTTTTGTCCTGAGAAAAATTAGTTGTTTTGAATGTTATATTTACAGTGTTCTCCCCAGGACCATTTTAGTGGGTACTTCACACCAACTAAAATGTTTTTAAATATTTAGCTAAAATTAGCTTATATTAAAAATGTTCAGTTTATTTCACACAATTATCATTAATTTTTTTTATATTGTGATGCAATAAATCTGTTCTTTGGATAGAAGGAAATATTAGAAAATATTTAACTGCCTCCTCTCAGCTATTTAATGCCAAATGGCTGGCAAACTTACCTGTGGAGAACATTGTATTTATACTATGTTTATTGTGTGGTTATATTGTATTTTTATTTTTTTGAAAATTCTGTTTATTATGAATCTGTTTTAAACATACAGGTTAGTAGACAAGTACAGTATGTGTTGATTTAAATCCGTTATCGATGATTTCACAGTTCTAAGTTCAGATTCATTGTTTTACATATTTAAAAAAAAAAAAAAAACATAAACAGTTTGTGAATAACATTAATGTCTCTGCAAATATCTTTTCATTCTCAGATACAAAGTAATAGTATAATAGAATATGTAAATAACAAGACAGGGCATATAGGTGTTAAAGTATCTCTAGGTCTAAATCATATGATGTGTCATTCCACTCCTTTGCCCCGCTTTCCACTGCCTCCCCAGATGTCACAGATTAGTCTTGGTGGCTCATGTTGTAGGTTATTTTGGTGAGGGGGGGTGTTTTGATGTATTGATCCTACATTGCTTGTATTTCTGCGTAAGCATCCCTTTTGCCCATTTTGTAAGAACCATATTCTTCTAATTCTAGGAGTTCAGTACCCTTTTGTCTCCACCTTGCTAATCCCGGTGTTTCCTGTGATTTCCAGTTTCTAGGACGTGCACCATTTGTCATAATTCTAAGGAGTAGTTTGGAGTGTTTTGAGGGAAGTTTTATGGATTTACTTAACAACCAGATTAAGGGGTCAGATGGGATGGGGGTCTGGAGAATCGTTTCTATTTCTTGTATAATGTCGTACCAATATTGGTTTATCTGAGTGCACCACCACCACATATGTCCCATCCCACTTCCAACATGTCTACATCTCCAGCAACGATTGCTGGATTTTGGAAATAATCTATTTAGTCTTCTTGGGGTTAGGTACCAGCAGTGTAAAATCTTATAGTTGATCTCTAACATGGACGAGGAAACAGAGGATGTTTTAATGTTATTAAATATGTTGGTAGCTGTTTGGGGTAGTATAATGATACCTAATTCCTTTTCCCACATCTCCATCGAGTAAGGTAGGTTGCCGGGAAGTGGCTGTTTTAAAGTTTTATATATAAGTGAGAGTGAATGATTGATAGGAGTATTGGATGTGAAAAGTTTTTCTATGTTGGTAAGTGAACATGTCATATTGTGCACTTGCTTGTGTGTAGTAATGTAATTATGTAGCCTCCTATATGAGAACCAATTGGATGCCCAATTGTGCCCCCTTTCTATGAGTTGGTATTGAGAGCAAATGGAATGAAAATTCTGAGTTGTCTATTAGTGACGTTAGAGGTCCAGGTCTGGAAGAGAGACAAGGGTTATATCTGTTGACTTTTTCCCATAGTTGTGTGGTTTGATTGGTTAATGGATTAGGGATAAGACGGGCTATTTTTGGAAAACTTGGGTCCCAGCACAAGTCTCTTATGTTTAGACCTGAGTTAGTGTTAATTTCTAGAGGTACCCAAATTTTAGTATCTCCGTGTATTCTCCAATCCAATATTTTTTGAAGGTGAATGAATGTATGGTATATTTCCAGGCCCCTTTGATTTTTGGGAAGTGACATTGTTTTTGCATTGATTCTAGGTGGTCTCCTATTCTAGATAAAAGAGCTGAATAATTGTTTCATCTGTAGTAGATATCATGGAGGTAGAGGGATAGGCAGTGTTTGCATGATATAGAGATGATATAGAGGAGTCTGGGGAATATGTTCATTTTTATGGTGTTAATACGTCCCAGCCAGGAGAGCCTTTTGGAGCTCCAAGAGGAGAGGTCGCACACAATTGCTGTTCTGATTGGGATGTAATTGTCTTTGTAAATAGTGTCAACGTTGTCAGTTAAGTATATTCCTAGGTACTTCAGTGAATCTTTGCACCATCTGAAAGGGCATAAGGATTTAAGTTGAGATACCAACTGTGGGGTTAGCGAGAGGCCTAAAATTTCAGATTTGGATTGGTTAACTAGAAAGTTTGTTAGTCTATGGAAGGTGGATAGTTCTGACATTAGAGGGGGGATTGATTTCTCAGGATTTGTGAGGGAGAAAAGAATGTCATCTGCAAACATAGATAGTTTATATTTATCAAATTTGATCTGTACTCTCGAGATCTCTTGGTTATTCCTAATCTTTGTCGCAAGTGTCTCAATTAGGCAAGCGAATAGAATGGGGGACAGGGGGCATCCCTGTGAGGTGCCATTAGTGATTAAAAAAGATGGGGATAATATGTTGTTAAGGGAAATCCGAGCACTTGAGGATGTGTATAGTGCAAAGATATGGTTCAGTGTGATTTTGCCCAGCCAGAAGGCCTCAAGGGTAGCTTGTAAAACAGACCAGTTAACCCGGTTAAAGGTCTTTACTGCATTGGTTGATAGTAATATTGATGGGATATTTTTGTTTTTAACATGCCAAATTAAGTGGAGATTTTGTACCGTATTATCTTTTGCTTCGCGTCTGGAGTCGCGGTGTATAATGTTGGGAGAAGCTCTTGAAATTAAGTATGCTGGTACAGCCTATTGCTCTGCTACATATCATGCTACATTTGTATGCCGACGACACCCAAATCTACTTCTCTGCACCAGACCTATCTCCTTCCTTGCTAACCTGTGTCACTAACTGTCTTTCTCACATCTCTTCCTGGATGTCCTCTCATTACCTCAAGCTAAATCTCTCGAAAACTGAGTTAATTATTTTCCCCCCTTCTTCCAAAATCTCCACCCCAATCTCTCTATAACTGTTGAGAACTCCATCATTACCCCTACCCCGCATGCCCAATGTCTTGAGGTCACATTTGACTCAGATCTTTCTTTCACTCCTCACATTCAGTCCTTGGCTAACTCCTGCCGCTTCCACCTTAAAAACATCTCTAAAATTAGACATTTTCTAACACAAGTCACAACTAAGATTTTAATCCACTCTTTCATCCTTTCCCACCTCGATTACTGCAACTCTGTCCTCTCTGGTCTTCCCAGCTGCTTCCTAGCTCCTTTACATTCCATAATGAATGCCTCTGCCAGGCTCATCTTCCTTACATGTTGCTCTTCATCTGCTGCACCTCTCTGCCAATCCCTTCACTGGCTTCCTCTTGCCTTTAGGATTAAACACAAAATTCTCACACTGACATACAAAGCCCTCAACTGCACTGCTCCCCCCTATATCTCAGACCTTGTATAAGGTTTGCTTCCTGGTAAGGCAGAAGTATTAGATCTCAGCTGCAGACTTATAGAAAAATGTAAATGTATCACTTAGTTGCACAGGCTATTAATTAGCATAGACTGTATGGTAAAGTGAAATTAAGTTAATATATTTTACACAGGAGGAAATAGGTCTGTATTTCACACTATTCCTGAAACGGATACCAGAATAGGAGAATTGTAACCTGAAATACCTGTATGAAACAGTATAAGAAGTCCCAGGGGATCAGGTTAACAGGAAAGGAGTTAGATTCTAAAATACAAGCAGAGTTCCATATAACTCCTTTTATGTTCTAGCAAACGGTTTTTGTAGGAAACAAAATGCTCAGTATGTGTTACTGCTCTGACCTTCCAAGAGGTTGTTTGGCAGCCTATGATGAGAGGGAGTTAGGTGGAACGTTTCCCTTTACGAGGTAAGACTGAGCAAGTGAGTATACAAGAAAGTCACAGCCTTCGCAAATGACCGCTATAGTGCCGAGTTCCGTAACAGCTGATGGGAGGAGCTGACGAGTTAAGTGACAGCGGCACAAGCGGCAGTGAAAACTGAAGCTCCGGTCACAGAGGAGGTAAACGGTTGTTTCCAAATGTATAATAGCAACAGTAGGAGTCTGATCTGACTCAGAGTATGTGTACAGGGCAGAAGAGAGGTTAAGCAGGGTGCCACTGGAAAGGGCTGAGGCTTGTAAGCTGCTGCAGACGAAGTGCCGATTACAGGAGATGTTAAAGTCCGCTGTAAGATAATGCTCCAGAGGTAAGATGGTAGGTAATACCTGGTGACTGTAATATAAACAAATTTGTAATCCACAAAGGTGAGCTTGAAATTATACAAAGTAGCTTAGGATGGCAGGAGTGCTACGTGCTGCTACAAGTGCAATAACTAAGCACCTGTTTACAGTCAGGTGATGACTTAAATGCAGGCAGACAGAGAACATGTGATAGAAAGGAAAACTGGAAAAGATGGACTGGAATCCTTACATACGCCCCCCCTCAAGGAAGCTGATCCTCGGCTTGATGTTTCGGACGATCTGGGTACCGTCTATGGAACCGAGAGAGAAGACGAGGGGCATCAATGTGCATATAAGGTTCCCAGGTGTCATCATCCGGAGAGAAACCCTTCCAGCGAACTAGATACTGCAATTCTCCATTCAGAATTCTGGAGTCGAGAAGATCTTGGACCTCGAAGGAATCGGAGTCCAAAGGCAAAGCCGTTCCACTAGAAAGTCCATACCTATGTGAAGCCAAGGTCTATCAGGAATTTCAATAGGTAGTAGTTGACCATATGGTTTGTTCCTATCCTTTTTAGAAGTAATACAAATCGTACAGGCATGTATATAATTCTTGATAGTAGAGAACATATCAGGCCACCAATAACGTCTATCGAGAAGTGTTTTGGTTCTGTTTATACCTGGAATACCTATAAGAGGAGGATCATGGTGTTGCCTGATTAAACTACTCCTAAGTTCTTCTGGTACGTATAGCTTCTTTCCATGGAAGTACAGGTTGTTCCGATAAGAGAGCTGATGATAGGGTATCCCCTTATCGGTTTGCAGAGAACGTTGTACCTGTGATTCGAAGGTAGGTAGAACACCAAGGAATCTTTCAGCCGGAATGATAGAGGTGGGTTCTTGTGTATTTGGTGGTCTAGGAAGATGTCTGGAAAGTGCATCAGCCTTGCCGTTCTTAATACCAGGTCTGTAGATAATTTGGTAATTAAACCTGCTAAAGTATAAGCTCCAATGAACTTGTCTACTAGAAAGAGTTTTATTTTTTTGTAGGAATTCAAGATTGCGATGATCCTTATAGATGAGAATCGGAAAGTCGTGCCCTCTAATAAATGTCTCCAGTTCTCGAAAGCCCTTTTAATTGCAAGCAACTCCTTCTCTCCAATGGAGTAATTCATCTCAGCAGAAGAGAGTAACTTAGAATAAAATGCAACAGGATGAAGAGGTTGTTTTAGACTCTTCTGTTGGGATAGAACTGCTCCGAGAGCATAGTCCGAGGAATCAACTTCGAGAACGAATTGGAGGGATGGATCAGGGAACTGCAGAATAGGGGCAGACGTGAAAGAGTCCTTGAGCAAATTAAAGGCTTGAGTAGCTGCTTCATTCCAATGGAATGGAACGTTAACAATGGTGAGTGTGGTGAGTGGTTTGACTTTATGTGAGAAGTTTTTAATAAACTTTCTATAGTAATTGCTGAAACCGAGGAAACGTTGCAAATCCTTCCTGTTAGGTGGTTGAAGCCAGGATTTAACGGAATCAACCTTGCTATCTTGCATTTTAATGCCCTTCGGTCCAATAGTATAACCCAGGAAATCTATTTTGGTCATATGGAAGACACATTTCTCCAACTTAGCATAGAGTCGGTGGACTTGAAGACGGGAGAGTATCCAACTGACATGTATGATGTGTTCATCCAGGTTGTTAGAATAGATTAAAATATCATCAAGGTAGACTACTACACAAGTATCAAGGAGGTCGTGGAAGATGTCGTTCACGAAATATTGGAAGGTTGCAGGAGCATTGGTGAGGCCAAAAGGCATGACGAGATATTCGTACAGACCATACCGAGTTCGAAATGCTGTAAGCCACTCGTTGCCTTGTCTAATCCTAATGAGGTTATAAGCCCCTCTTAAATCTAGTTTAGAGAATATTTTGGCATTTTGTAGCCTTTCAATACGTTCCGGAATAAGCGGCAACGGATACCTGTTCTTGATTGTGATTTTGTTCAACTCTCTGAAATCTATAATGGGGCGTAAAGAATTGTCCTTGTTTCTAACAAAGAAGAAACCAGAAGCTGCTGGAGAAACGGAAGGACGAATGAACCTCTTCTTTTTATTTTCGTCCAAGTAGGACTTGAGGTGATCGAGCTCTGGTTGTGACAAAGGATAGAGATGTCCAAAAGGTGGTGATGTTCCAGGTTTTAGATCAATGGGGCAGTCGTAGGAACGGTGGGGTGGCAGCGTTTCTGCCTCCTTTTTACTGAACATGTCTGCATACTTCGAATAGACATCTGGTACCTGTGTGGAATCTGAGAGTTGTAGTAAAGGACAATGCTGGAAACAAGTTTGTTTGCAGTAGGGTGATTTAAACTCTACCTTCAAGGAGCTCCAAGAGATCTCTGGTTCATGTAGAAGAAGCCAGTGTATTCCTAAAACAATGGGAAAAAGAGGTGAGGTGATTACATCGAAGGTGATGTATTCCTGATTTAAGCCAAGAGTAGTAACAAGAATGGAGATGGTATGGTGGATGATAGGACCTGAAGAGATTTCAGAACCATCAACTACTCTAATGGAAACAGGAGACAATTTTTTGATTAGAGGTATTTTTTGTTTTGTTACAAGGGAAGCATCAATATAATTGCCCTGTGTTCAGGTGTCAATTATAGCCTCTGTCTTCATGTGCTTGTTGTCCCACTGTAAGGAGAGAGGTAAAATGCAGTGAGCAGGTTGATCATGCACAATCAGAGAAGACAAAAAGGAATTGGACTTACTGTTTTTGTTCTTGCGTAAAGAAGTGCACTCTCTGATTGAGTGAGAAGCTGATCCACAATACATACATAAGCCTCTTGACTTTCTTCTAAATCTTTCTTCAGAAGAGAGAGGGCCTTTGAAAAAAACAATCTCCATAGCCTCAGGATTACTAGAGCTAGAAGTATGAGGTACTGGTACATGAGTGGGTAGACTCGATCTTTTAGGAGTGGAATCCTTATATTGGCGTTTAGATCTTCTTTCTCTCAACCTCCGGTCAATTTGCATTGAGAGTCTAATAAGGCCCTCCAGTGAATCTGGGAGCTCAGTGCGAGCCAACTCATCCTTCACCTGATCTGATAGTCCCAGGCGAAATTGATTCTTCAATGCGATGGTGTTCCACTGGCTGTCAGTAGCGTATTGTTTAAAGTCTGTTATATAAGATTCAACGGGCCTGTTCCCTTGTTTTAATTTCCTCAGTTTGGTTTCAGCTGTGAGCTGTAGATTTGAATCTGAGTATAACTCATACATAACTGCAAGGAATGATTGTAGTGAGGAGAGAAGAGGACTATTGGTCTCGAAGAGGCTATCAGCCCAGATGCGGGGTTCCCTGCGTAGGTAAGTAATCATAGTTAAAACCTTCACCCTGTCATTTGGGTATGTATATGGTTTTAAATTGAAGGTTAAGAGACAAGCATTCCTGTACTGGCGGTACAGAGATCTATCCCCACTAAAAGGATCTGGAGAAGAAATATGTGGTTCAACAGATGAATCAGTAGGATGTGTTTTAGGGGGGGCTATGTCTTTAAGAGCCTTCCTTAAAGTGTTGTTTTCCACCTTAAGCTCCCTCATTTCTTGAGTCAGTTCATCCACTCTTTGAGACAAGTTATAGACTATATTAGGTAAGTCTGCTGGATCCATCATTAAATGGCTTAGTTATTCTATAAGGTTTGCTTCCTGGTAAGGCAGACGTATTAGATCTCAGCTGCAGACTTATAGAAAAATGTAAATGTATCACTTAGTTGCACAGGCTATTAATTAGCATAGACTGTATGGTAAAGTGAAATAAAGTTAATATATTTTACACAGGAGGAAATAGGTCTGTATTTCACACTATTCCTGAAACTGATACCAGAATAGGAGAATTGTAACCTGAAATACCTGTATGAAACAGTATAAGAAGTCCCAGGGGATCAGGTTAACAGGAAAGGAGTTAGATTCTAAAATACAAGCAGAGTTCCATATAACTCCTTTTATGTTCTAGAAAACGGTTTTTGTAGGAAACAAAATGCTCAGTATGTGTTACTGCTCTGACCTTCCAAGAGGTAGTTTGGTAGCCTATGATGAGAGGGAGTTAGGTGGAACGTTTCCCTTTACGAGGTAAGACTGAGCAAGTGAGTATACAAGAAAGTCACAGCCTTTGCAAATGACCGCTATAGTGCCGAGTTCTGTAACAGCTGATGGGAGGAGCTGACGAGTTGAGTGACAGCGGCACAAGCGGCAGTGAAAACTGAAGCTCCGGTCACAGAGGAGGTAAACGGTTGTTTCCAAATGTATAATAGCAACAGTAGGAGTCTGATCCGACTCAGAGTATGTGTACAGGGCAGAAGAGAGGTTAAGCAGGGCGCCACTGGAAAGGGCTGAGGCTTGTAAGCTGCTGCAGACGAAGTGCCGATTATGACAAAGCTTGAGAGAGTGAAAATCCTTAGTGCAGCAGAGAGGGGTAGCAGGAGATGTTAAAGTCCGCTGTAAGATAATGCTCCAGAGGTAAGATGGTAGGTAATACCTGGTGACTGTAATATAAACAAATTTGTAATCCACAAAGGTGAGCTTGAAATTATACAAAGTAGCTTAGGATAGCAGGAGTGCTACGTGCTGCTACAAGTGCAATAACTAAGCACCTGTTTGCAGTCAGGTGATGACTTAAATGCAGGCAGACAGAGAACATGTGATAGAAAGGAAAACTGGAAAAGATGGACTGGAATCCTTTTCACCTTGTCTCCAGATACTCTCCCTCCCGTCCCCTTTGCTCTGCTCATGACATCCTACTCTCCTCCTCTCTTGTTACCTCCTCACACTCCCATTTACAGGACCTCTCCAGACTGGCTCCCATCTTGTGGAACTCTTTGTCTCGCTCCACAAGACTCTCCCCTAGTTTTGAAAGCTTCAAGCACTCCCTAAAGACTCTAATGTTCAGGGATGCATACAACCTACACTAACCTTTCTTTATACCAGTTCCACTCCTCCATTGTTATCCCCTTGAACCCCCTTAGCATGTAAGCCTAAGAGTCCAGCTGTTTGTAGATCACCTTCTTAAGAGCTGACTACAACAGTGCGACTCTTGGCAGGGTCCTCTACCCGTTTGATCCCTATAAATGTTTTGTTGTACTCCGCCTATGTTTATAGCACTGCAGAATCTGTTGGCGCTCTACAAATAACCGATAATAAATAATAATAATAATAATAATAATAATAATAATAATAATAGTCAAGTATGTTGGTTATTATTTTAGCATAAATCTTGACATCTGAGTTTAATAAAGAGATGCTTGCTGAAGGTGGAAAGGATTTGTTTTTGTCTATGCTTTGAAAGTAAGCTAAGAAGTGAGGAGACAGGGTCTCTTTAAATATGGAGTAATAAGCATTGCCAAATCTGTCTGGGCCTGGGGATTTTCCTTGGGGGAGGGAGGAGTTCTTCATCTGTGAAAGGGGCGTCTAGTTCTTCTCTCTGTTCTCTAGAGAGAGAGGGGAGGTGTAGTGAAGTAAGATATTTGTGAATTTCATCTGGCTGAGGGTCAGGTTTGGCCTCCTTTAAGGTATAAAGTTTCTCGTAGTAGCTTTTAAAGGCTTTAGCTATATCTGTGGAGGATGATCAAGTTTTCCTATTGTTGTCTTGTATACTCGTAATATAGTATTTGAGGGTCTTCTTTTTTAACTGTCTGGCTAACAATCTTCCCTGCTTATTTTCTCCTTCATAGTACTCTTTTTTCTTGGATTCTTTTCCTAGGAAAGAGTGCAACTGACTACGTTTGTGATCTATACTGTCAAGTAGGGACTGGTTTTTAGGATGTAATTTGTGTATATCTTGGAGTTTAGTCAGGTCTTCTAGTAGGGATTGTAAATATAGTCAATTTTGTTTCCTCTTTGCCACCTGTAGTGCAATAAGCTCACCCCTGATTACACATTTATGGGTGTTCCAGATGTAAGTATTTATGTGTGGTGTGTTATTATGTTCGAAGTACTCCGTTATTGCTTTTAAAATTTGAGCATGTGCCAAGGGGTCTTTTATCAGGGAGTCATCCAATTTCTATATTTTATCTTGAGGGTGGGATGTGGGCCAATTAAGTATGCAACTGATCATTGCGTGGTCAGACCACGTGAGAGGGAAGGTTTTTGTATGCTGGACTAGTGCTAAGCTAGTGACATCTACCAGTAGGTAGTCGATTCTGGTGTATGTCTGGTACGGGTGTGAGAAAAAAGTGAAGTCCTTTGTTCAAGGATTTTGTAACCTTCAACCGTCGTGTACAGCCAGTTTTGAGAGAGCTGATTTTGTCAAGTTTAGGGATTTTGTTGGTGTTGAAGTCTCCCCCCAAGGATTAAACTGTCCTTAGCTACTTCTATGATCTTGTTGCTTAGCTGTTGGTAGAAGGTATGAGAGTCAGTGTTGGGTGCATATATGTTTACAATTGTAATTGGACTGTGATATAGGTATCCTATTAGTATTATGTATCTCCCTTCTTTGTCCCAGTAGGTCTATGTTTCATTAAAGGGGGGAAGGAAATTTCTTGAGTGGTAGTTTAGGTTAATTTCTCTTCCTGAAATGGGTTTCTTGCAATAAGATTATGTCACCTCTGTTTCTAATGTAGTCTGTAATGGCCAAAGTTATCTTTTGGGTAGTGTTAAGCTCTTTAACGTTGTGGGAAATTAATACTGACGTGTTTAGGTGTGTGAGATATTTTAACCATGGGGAGGCAGTGGAAGCTCACCTGATGAAGTGGACTGGAGAGTGTATACAAGAGTTTCTGAGAAGTGTGAACCTAAGGAACAAATGCAAGACATGTAAACCATAGCATTAAATACAATGCAGTGATGAACTGTATAATCTCTAGAACAGTAACATATACCAAAATCGGGTGTATTGCTAGAGATATACACCTTGGTACGGGGGAAAGTGGTGCCTTAGTTGAGGATAAGAGTTATAACTGTAGGGGTCATAAACGACTCCTCCACTGAGATCGTTGTTCCCTGCATGTTGAGGGGTCTTCTTGTGCGTGGGAGGGAGGGAGGTAGATTGATTGGTGCATCTTCCGGTGTAGCAAAGGCAATATTCACAGTTTTTGCCAGATTTTCCAAATCACTATAGTTCTTGTATATGCACTGGGTGCCATTGTGCATCACAATAAGGCTAAAGGGATAACCCCAGTGGTAATTTATATTATTTTCTTGTAGAGTCTGTGTGATGTACATTATCTCCTTTTGCCTCTGGATAGTATAGGGGCTGTGATCCTTGAATATTTGTAATGAGTGTCCTTGGTAGGAAATGGCCTGTCTGGTCCAGGCAACGTGCCATATCTCCTCTTTAGTAGTACATTTTAGAAATCTGATGATGATGTCTCTCGGGCGGGCAGGTGGTTTGGGTAGGGGTCATAGAGATCTATGTGCCCTTTCGATTTCCTCATTGGGATAGGAGAGGATTGGGGAGAAATGTGTATGAAAAGTCCCTTCAAGTAATTTTTAATCTGTTCCTGGGTAAATTCTTCTGGTATCCCCCTTATTCTCAAATTATTCCTGCGCCCCCGGTTATCCAATTCATCAACCTTATCTTGCAAGGCTTGCATCATGGAATCTTGTATAGAGATTGGGTGTTGGAGCTGACCAAGTTGTTCAAAGTGTCTTGGCCTTCCTCTAGGTATTCAATTCTTGAGCCTAACTCATTGAGGTCTCTCTTGAGGTCTCTGAGCTCCTCTCTTATAAAAAAATTAAATGATTCTAAGTCTGCTTTGGAGGGCAGGACTGCTAGTTGGGTTTGAATGGCTAAAAGAGGTTCTTGCTGGCTTGTGGGGTGACCTGTAGAAGGATGTGTATTTTGTGAGCCATGTACTTTAATGCTTTCATTAGCCATGTGCTCAGATGTCTGAAAAAATTATGAAACTAAGGACACTGATGATGAAGACTTGATATTTTTTGTCTGCTTTCTGTACTTTTTTCGCGGCCATTTTGTGCACCCCTTTTCACACTGTTTGCTGAGAATGTTTTTTCATACTTTAGTTTGAATATAGGTATCTAGTGAGCCTATCAGTTTAGCTTGCTTGTAGATTATATTTGCAAGTGTAGGCACTAGGTCTGTCTATTGACTTATGCCTATTTGCAGAGGCTGTAAAAGTTTGTAGCAGGTTGTGTTTGTTGGCTGTTTTGCCCGTTACTCACTCCAGGTGCTCCGGTTTTGCTGCTGCGTCACAGGGCCTACTGTGTGAGGGGGTGATGTCCGGCCCGTCTTGTTGTTACAGGGCAGATGGTCTGTGTGATCTTCAGCCAATTCAGGTGGTGACTGGGAGCGAGATGACTGCTGATTGCGGTATGCTCCGAGATAGGGAAGCTCATCCGCTTCTCTGAAGTTTCCAGGCCCTTTACCAGTATGACGGCTGAGCAGACTCTTCGGCTTACAGTCGGTCCCAGAATGAGGCTTGGGAGCAGATGTGGCCGTAGGTGGTACACCGGCAGTCAGTGGAAAGACAGGTGCCCTTGGTATGTGAGTTGAACATTACCCCTGAAGTTGGTTAGAGGAGGATTGGCAATGACGGAGCTCTCTTAGTGTACGGCCATGTTCCTGCATGGCACGGCTCCGCCCCCCATGTGGTTACATTTTAAAGAGTGATCTACTAAAATGTTATGAGTATGTAATAAATAGTATAAAACTAAAGATTATTTACTCAATTTTTCAGTGCTGCAACACCTGCTTGTTCCTATATAAAAAAAGCAAGAAAGTTAATATTACTGGAAAGTGTTAAATTAATCTAGGAATTATTATTATTCTATGACCCATGGTTACTGAGAATAATCTTCACTAACTGTAATTGCTTGCAGCATTTGGGAGACCTTTGGTTTACTGTTAAAAATTACCAATAAATAATTAGTAAATAAGGTGTGTTTTACTGGTGAATTTCCATACTTTAATGAAATAAAGAAATCAGAATTGTGAATTGTCATAGACAATTACAATAACACTCTCTCTGACACTATCCTAGAAGCCTTCATTAAGATACTGCTGAAACCTGTGAAGCCAAGTTAAGTATGACATTTTCTTGAAGAGACATCATGAAAATTAAACCGCATTATATGCAAAATAAGTAAAAGAAATTAAAAAAAACCCATAAAATACGACACATAGCAATAGCAATATTAGAGGTATCACATCCAAGTAATGACGAGGTGTGATTGTGCTTAGTTTTCAAGATAGGATGGACTTGATGCCTTCACAACAATATGTAGTAAGTAATAAAGTTGTATATCTGGCAACTGGTAATATAAAATAATTTAAACAATTAAAAACTTGAATTACTGCTCTGATATTTACACAGGCTGATTTTAGAGAAACTGAAGTGTTGGATTCTTCTGATACCCCTTCACCATTGTTTTAGAACTTCAGTCAGATTTTGGTATAATGGTTTCTCTACAAGGATCCATAGAACAGGTAAGTTTCATGTGAAATGTTTTAATTTATGTACCTGTGAAAGAACATTTCAAAACATAATTTTAAAGGGGCAGTCTACCCCCTAGTCATCTTAAATTCTTACTTTAGATTAAGCTGCAAATTTCCTCCTGAACCCCCTTTTATATCATGCAGCAGTAACAGTAAAAATGTTCTTTTAAAATAAATAGTGTTTCTGGTCAGTTTGGAATGGCTGCCAAGCTCTGCCCACTGATGACATCACAATCTGGCCTGCATCTATGCACTCTGCTGAACAGCATTGACAGTCTTTTGAATCCAATTAGTGAACCTTTTGTAACTAGTGAAGCAGTGGCGTATTTAGGTTTTGTGCTGCCCTAGGCACTCAAAATTCTGCTGCCCACCCCGCTACCCCCCTAGGTTTTAGGCTTTTTTTCGGCCATAATATTTTTATACCCCAGGACTTGCATGTATGTATGTATGTGTGTATATATATATATATATATATATATATATATATATAGTATATATATATATGTGTGTGTATATATATATATATATATATATATATATATTGTGTGTGTATATATATATATATATATATATATACACAGACACACATATATATATATATATATAGTGTGTGTGTGTGTATATATATATATATATATATATATATATATATATACATACACACACACACAAAGCACACAGTCACAGACACAGCATAACTAATATTTTCAGCAGTAGCCCATCACCTCTGGGAGCAAAGAGGTTAAAACAGCCTGTTTTCTGCTGTGAGCAGGAGGGTGGGGGTATTTATGACCTGTCCTTCAGCAGCACACATTATTTACAACAAGAGATTGCTATAACATCCCCCTCTTACCACATTCACTGCAATATTCTCCTGTGACCTCAGCCTGTGCCCTGTCTTCAGCGTGCTGTTCACTGCTACTGTCTTGATCTGCATGGCTGCGTGCAGATGCTATCAGTGAAAGCAATGTCAGCACGGCACTTGGGGGGCCAGGAAGGGGGAGGGAAGGAAACAACTATGCTATTAGGCAGAAGGAAGCGGGACTGCTGGCTCAACACAGGCATTAAACTGTCTACACTTACAGACATTAACTCTCCTGTCCTCGCTCCTTGTCAGCCCTAGCCTACCAGCCCGCTCTCATTAGTGTGCACTGTGCGGCAGCTAACACTTAATGCCTCCTCTGCTAGCAACATTAATATTTTATTGCCTAATGATTAGGCAATAAAATGTTAATGTTGCTAGCAGAGGAGGCATTAAGTGTTGCTGTCACAGTGCACACTAATGAGATCATCATCCCTACCTACTGTCAGGACTCAGCCCGCCCCTACATGAGTTAGGTGACAGTCCTCCTCCACATTAGTCTCCGGCTGTCTATCGCAACTCACTGGACTCCTCCTTCTTCTACTAACCCCTGTTGCCACCTCAAGCCATGTGCGTGCGCCAGCAATAATAAAACACACAAATAGATGCTATTGGCTGAGAGTATATGAAGCAGCACTTTCAAGTTTAATTTTTTTTTTCTTTAAATGATCAGCCGCATATTCAGTGCAGCCACGGCAAGTGCCGCCCCTCAAAATCCGTCGCCCTAGGCACCGGCCTTGTTGGCCTATGCCTTAATACGCCCCTGTAGTGAAGCCTTTAATGCAGCCCAATGCAGCCCAGATTGTGATGTCATCAGTGTGCAGACCTTGGCAGCCATTTCAAAGTGACCAAAAACAATAGTCATTTTAAAATAACTTTTTTACTGTTACTGATGCATGATATAGAAAGGGGGCATGAGGATATTTGCAGCTTAATCTAAACTAAGACTTTAAGATGACTAAGGTGTAGACTGTCCCTTTAACTTTACTAACTAAGGGCTAGATCACAGACTATCAGCAATTTCCTCACAAAAATGTTTTGTGTTCTGGATTGGTTTGCATGTTTTTTGACTGATCATTTTGCAAAATGTATCTGTGTGTTAAAGGTCTACAGTCATGAACTTGTTTTCAACAGAAAAGTTCCTGAACAGGCCTTTTCATTTGTTAGGTACTTGTACATGCTATTGGGATAGATTTTCTATACTTTTTTTTATCTAAATAAACTTGCACAAATAAGTTTGAGCTAGAAGGTAAGGCAATGGAAATTGTTTTGTATTCATTATATACATTTGACAACATTTAGAAAATTACTGGACATTCTAACAAAATCTATTCACTGTGATTTCTTTTACAGGTTTCAGAGATGGAGAGAACATTGCTCTCTGAAAATCTTTGCTATTTCTTATGGGACTTGAAAAATCTTTCTCAGTCGGAAATCATAGATGCAACTAGTAGTATAGCAACAGCTATCAAGTACAGTAGTTTTGTGTTGTCTGTGCTTACTTGTGTCTTCGGATTAGTGGGCAATGCTATTGTCATCTTGGTTACTGGGTTCATAATGAAGGAAAAAAGGTCAAGAATCTGGTTTTTGAACTTGGCCATAGCAGATTTCCTATTTTTGTTGTTTTTGCCGATTGGTGCAATTTCTTTATTAAATGGCAACTGGCCATTTGGATCACATCTATGTAAAGCATATCATTTTTTATCCAACGTGAATATGTATGCAAGTATTTTCATCATTATTGCTCTAAATATAGATCGTGTCCTTTCAGTTGCTAAACCAATATGGCATCTCAAGTTCCTGTCTCCAAAATTGTGTTACTTTACTTGTATTCTTATTTGGATAATAACCGCTCTATGTAGTCTTCCAGCAGCTCTTTACAGCAATGAATATAGTTTTGGTGAAGGAACGCAGTGCCTTATGGGCTATAATGGATACAGTAATAAGGAAATGAATATCACTGCAGAAAGAAATAGTGATCAAATTATGAAACTGGCCAAGAAGTTGTTTTTTAGGCATGAAGAACGCAAAAAGAGAAATGTTGACCATCATAATTCTGTAAACGATGAGGATTTCATGAGCAATACAACACAATTGTACACTATAAGTATTAAAAAAAACAATTTTATGGAGATTAAAAATAATATCACTTATATAGTAATATCAGAAACCATAAAGGATTTAGCTATCAATGTCTTTTTTACTCTTGCACATGACAATATTAAGTTACTTCCAGACCAGCGAGATCAATGTGAAGGCAATGAGTGTTGTGCTAATGAAAAGGATTTAACGAAATGGAACCAGATGTTGTTAATCACAGAGAGTCTTGCGATACCTCTAACAATTATTGGTTTCTTTGTTCCTCTTTTTGTTATACTGTTTTCCAATGTAATAATTGCTATAAATGTAAGGAACTCAAGGACTGTAAAACCTTCAAGATTGTACAGGATTGTTGTTACAGTGGTTTTGGTTTATTTCCTAACGTGGACACCACTGGTCATAGCACAGATTATTTCCCTAGCTGCTGCACGTAATATGAAATTTTCACTTTTCCTTAAGATCAATATGATTTTGCCCTTACTATCCAGCATAGCCTACACCAACAGTTGCTTAAACCCTATTGTGTATGTGCTAGTTGGCAAAAATGTAAAGAATTCAATTACAGACTCTATGAAAAACATAAGACTAAGCATGTCAAGGAATTCACTCAAAACAACACAGAAGAAAAACTGAATCTCATTTTATATTATAAAAAGTTAATTTTGAAGCCTACATGATCATTTAACCAAATCATAAGAAAATATCTAGCTTGGTGTGAAACCATTTAATATGTCTCCTTTAAACACACACCATCTTAATATACAGTACATGCTGGATTGATTAAAATTATATTATAGTAAAAAAATTAAATGCATTTCAGTTTTGATTAGAAGTATTTTTGCAATATACATGTATTAGAAAAAATGCTTCTAGTATGTATCACTGTGTTAGTGTTTACTGTGCATGGAATATATATCTGTATGCACTATGCCTCTTATATCTAGAGACTGTGTCTACTGAGTGATGCATCAGTGATGTATATCACATTATTATGACCATCAGCTTTATGAGTAGGTGCAGTCTCCATATGCTAGTGTAAGGAACATATCGATTTATGTTTTATTTGGCTATTGAACAGTAAAATTTATATTTTCAACAGGGATAGCATTTACTAGGGGTATTTATAATACATGTCTACTAAAAAAAAAAATTCTAATCAAAACTGAAAAGCACTCCTAAGCATTTAAATTAGAGTGGCTATTTTACTGGTATGGCTGGTATTTTTAAGGATCAGGTCAAGGCAAAGATCTAAGTAAAGTCCAACTTATAGTGAAATCTATTTTTAATACATGATCAGTTAAAATCATTCCCAGAGCTTTGATTTCTGAGTTATGTTGTATAATAATGTATGCAAATGTATGCTAATTAGCACATCCACTTATTTCTCCTAGAAAGGTGGTACCTCTAATTTTAATTGCAACTTGAAAATTATGTTATAAAAACAAAAGGGAGTCTCATGGTGTAGACTGTGTGATTTATGAAACAAATAACAAATCCCAAATGAGTGCACTCACACGTGAGATGGCACTATATAGATGAATAGTGCAAATAGGCTCCCACCCAAAACCTCCAGGGGAATTCCTCCTTAGACTCCAA
The DNA here is from genome assembly GCF_027579735.1 of Bombina bombina. NCBI lineage: Eukaryota > Metazoa > Chordata > Amphibia > Anura > Bombinatoridae > Bombina > Bombina bombina. The sequence continues at coordinate 1,025,462,365 of NC_069499.1, read as the reverse complement.
TATCCAGGCACAGGCAATCAGGAGGTGGCTGCATCATCCAACCTGCCTATCTACACTATTCATCTCACTTGTGAGTGTTCTCACTTGGGATTTTTTTATTTGTTTTATAATTCGCACAGTCTACACTCCAAGGCACCCTTCTGTTTTTACCTTGTAGATACATGTTGGTTTTCCCGCACCTTAAGAAGAGGAGCTGCCCTGGGGACTTTGATTGTTCTTCTGGATTAGATACATAGGGGCATATCTATCAAACTCTGTATGGAGCTTGAAGCCCCATGTTTCTGGCGAGCCTTCAGGCTCGCCAGAAACACCAGTTATGAAGCAGCAGTCTAAAGACCGTCGCTCCATAACCTGCCCGCCTGCTCTGAGGAGGTGGACAGACATCGCCGCAATTCATCCCGATCAAATACGATCGGGTTGATTGACACCCCCTGCTAGCGGCTGATTGGCCATGAATCTGCACAAGAGCTGCTGGTGCAATGCTGAATGCGAGAGCGTATTGCTCTCCTCATTCAGCGAGGTCTGTCGGACAGGATCCGCTGAAAGGATCATGTCGGACAGGCCTTTAATAAATAGGCCCCATAGATTTTTCTTTTATCCAAAGTATTGTGTGTAGTATAGCTCCCCCTGTTTACTTTGTATACAAAGTGACTTTGTTGTTTTGAAAATTATGATGCATATATAAAATCAATTTTTCTTTACATTTTAATATTAGAGCTCCTTTTTTAAATAAAACTCTTACACCACAGTTAGATTAATGCTAGTGTTGTTAAAATGTTTGCATTAAACTAAACTAAAAAAACAACTAGTGAATCTGTATACTAATAATCAAATATATCTCACAAGCTTCTGAAACGACACAAAAAACATTATCAGCCCTTCTAGTTTGCTAGTGTCTGGGTACCCCTGCATAGTGAATATTTAATAATAGATAAGATTTAAAGGGATATTAAGGTCATTGCTACTTGAATCTTAAAGAGGCTATTTTTATTAGAGATGTGCAGGGAAGAAAATTTAGATTCATATGAAATTTTAATTTAAAAAATTCAAGGAAATGTGTTTGACTGAATATTCATTGTACTATTCAGTTTTCGTTTAGTTTAAATCGAAACGAAAATCTAATTTTTGCTAAACCCAATTTTTTTCTTTTGTAATTCAGATAGAGCATGCAATTTTAAGCAACTTTCTAATTTACTCCTATTATCAATTTTCTTCATTCTCTTGCTATCTTTATTTGAAAAAGAAGGCATCTAAGCTTTTTTTTTTATTCAGACATCTGGACAGCACTTTTTTATTGGTGGATGAATTTATCCACCAATCAGCAAGGACATCCCAGGTTGTTCACCAAAAATGGGCCGGCATCTAAACTTACATTCTTGCATTTCAAATAAAGATACCAAGAGAATGAAGAAAATTTGATAATAGGAGTAAATTAGAAAGTTGCTTAAAATTACATGCTCTATGTGAATCACGAAAGAAAAAATTACATTATTTCTCTCTGGAGAGCATGCTAAACCTATCCTCTTCTTGACACAGTCCTGGCTATGATAACAGAAAGCTTAGCCATTCAGCTCCCAGGACCTGCACTAACATTAGTGCAAGTCCTGGGTGCTGAGCGCTCTAAGCCTCCTCTTAGCGCAGATAGGGACCTGGCAAAAAGAGGATAGGGTTAGCATGCTCTCCAGATCGCTTTAAGGTAAGTATTAAGCCTTTAAAATTAATTTAAAGGAAACAAATAAATACTGACAAGTTTCGTCAGTAGTTTTTCATTTTCTTTAAAGGTATAGTAAACACCAAAAATGTTATTGTTTAAAAAGATAGATAATCCCTTTATTTACCATTCCCCAGTTTTCCATAACCAACACCGTTATAGAAATATACTTTTTACCTCTGTAATTACCTTGTATCTAAGCTTCTGCAGACTGCCTCCTTATCTCAGATCTTTTGACAGATTTGCATTTCAGGCAATTAGTGCTGGCTATTAAATAACTTCACTTGCATGAGCACAATGTTATCTATATGAAACACATGAGCCTACCTAGGTTTAGCTTTCGACTAAGAATACCAAGAGAACAAAACAAATTTGATGATAAAAGTTAATTAGAAAGTTGTTTAAAATTGCATGCCCTATCTGAATCATGAAAGTTTAATTTAGACTTCACTATCCCTTTAAATTTTACTGGTGCATTCATTTTGAAATTCTTTTTCTTTTATGAAAATGAAAATCCAATTTTCATTATGAATGTACTGTACTGAGAAAAAGGGACTTGTTTACTATACTTGTGGTCAAATAATAGTGCTGTTGGTGTTTTACTTATCAGAGAGAGAGTTTCTACCCCTCTAACTATTATTGCACAAGCATGAATTTTTGTTTAGTTTCAAAATCAAAATACACAGCTCTTACTTAAAGTAAATGTCAATTTTCTTGTTAACGAATCCTCCAAATGCTTTCTTTTATACATATTAGTTAAACTACCACTTTATTTTTTTTGAAAAATAAACAAATAATTATATATTTTTCTTTCAAATTTGATTCTGTTACGTACCCAAACTCCTCCCAGTCATTACTCCCTTCTTCTCCCTGGTGTGATGTATAGAGCGGTCCCACCCGCTCTGTACGTATACTTCAAGCACGCTCCCGTGTACACCTTCAATTGCACATGCGTTTGTTAGCAATACACATCACCGCCAATATGCATAAAAATGTTAAAATGCAGTACATTTTAGGGGCCACTAAAGTGAGCATAGCAAGAGGCTGTTAGAAGCCATATCCTCTCACAACTGCCACTGTGATATCTTCTCCGATCTAGGTATAAGTATGGTAAGTGCGCATGCGCAAAGTGTGAACGCACGTCTAAACATAGATGAAGATAGGTTTTAACGAATGAGTATTTAGATTCTGTGACGTTTTTAAATCGAGATTGAAACCCCCGTGCTTGAATCTATGATTGGTTAAAAGAGTGCATCTAAACCTGTCACTCAAATAGCGAAGATGGCGGGTGGAGGAAGCTTAGGGAGATATAACTGATAAAAAGCTAATTTTTGGCGTAAATATAGCAGTCATTGAAAAATGATGAATTAAAATTCAACTTATTTTTTATGCACATTAGTGTGGCGTTCTCAGGGGGTGGTGACTTTACATTCACTTTAAAGGAACAGTGTTTTTCAATGATGAAGCTCCACTCACCTCTTTCCTTATTTGTAGGAGCCGATCTTAAAATGACACGGCTTGCCCCTATCATTGTGTCAACAAAATCTCCTTCGTTTTGCTTCAGCAAAGATAACAAAAGGAAAATGAGGTGGATATAAGTGTAAATGTTAAAGGGACACTGAACCCAATTTTTTTTTCTTTTTTCGTGATTCAGATAGAGCATGCAATTTTAAGCAACTTTCTAATTTACTCCTATTATCAAATGTTCTTTGTTCTCTTGCTATCTTTATTTGAAAAAGAAGGCATCTAAGCTTTTTTTTTGGTTCAGACCTATGGACAGCACTTTTTTATTGGTGTATGAATTTATCCACCAATCAGCAAGAACAACCCAGGTTGTTACCCAAAAATGGGCCGGCATCTAAACTTACATTCTTGCATTTCAAATTAAGATACCAAGAGAATGAAGAAAATGTGATAATAGGAGTAAATTAGAAAGATGCTTAAAATGTCATGCTCTATCTGAATCACAAAAGAAAAAAATTGGGTTCAGTGTCCCTTTAAGCTTGTAAATCCAGCCATGTGCTCCTTCACTTTTCAGCACTAGAAATTCCACAATTTTCACACTTAAAGGAACATTTAGAACTTTAATGAAATTGTTACTACACACCATGATATTGTTTTACCTCCTGTGCCTAGAGCTGTCTTCAAAGTCATTCTCTTATTTTATCCCCTTACAAGTATCAGTTAGTGAAGCTCTGAGGCTTCACACTGGGCGCCACCATCCTGGAGCTTATATTTGTTATGTAACTTTTAAATTGTGCAAAAAAACCTACAAAAATGTAATGTTTCCAGTCTGGAGCACTGGCTCTGTAACAGGATGCAACAATACGCATGCTGCAAGATGGTGGCGGCTAGTATAAAATGCAGATCTTTACCATTTGGATTTAAATGATACCTGCAGGTACAGGAAGGAAACATTTTTATGGTAAGTAGTAATTTTGCTATGGTAAGCTGTAGAATGTCCCTTTAAATTACAGCAAAGGGGGCAAAACAAATAATGAAAGTATATTGCAAAGTTGTTTTACTATGCATAATTTAGCATTTAATATTGCAATCTCAATTTATTTATATTTCTTTAAGGTCCCTGTAAGGCTTGCAGTCATAAATGATTGTCAATGAACTGAACTACCAATGGCAAACATAATCGCTTATTTACAAACGCCTAGATTTAGAGTTCTGCAGCCAAAGGGGTGCGTTAGCTACGCATGCTTTTTTCCCCCCGCACCTTTTAAACAATGCTGGTATTTAGAGTTGTCTGAAGGGCTGCGTTAGGCTCCAAAAAGGGAGCGTACAGGCATATTTACTGCCACTGCAACTCCCTCAATACCAGCGGTGCTTACGGACACGGCCAGCTTCAAAAACATGCTCGTGCATGATTCCCCCATAGGAAACAATGGGGCAGTTTGAGCTGAAAAAAAACCTAACACCTGCAAAAAAGCAGCGTTCAGCTCCTAACGCAGCCCCATTGTTTCCTATGGGGAAACACTTCCTAAGTATGCACCTAACACCCTAACATGTACCCCGAGTCTAAACACTCCTAACCTTACACTTATTAACCCCTAATCTGCCACCCCCGCTATTGCTGACCCCTGCATTTTATTATTAACCCCTAATCTGCCGCTCTGTACACCGCCGCAACCTACATTATAGCTATGTACCCCTAATCTGATGCCCCTAACATTATATTTATTAACCCCTAATCTTCCGCCCCCAACGTCGCCGCCACCTACCTACAATTATTAACCCCTAATCTGCCGACTGGACCTCACCGCTACTCTAATAAATGTATTAACCCCTAAAGCTAAGTCTAACTCTAACCCTAACACCCCCCTAAATTAAATATAATTTTATTCTAACGAAATAAAATAATTCTTATTAAATAAATTAATCCTATTTAAATCTAAATACTTACCTGTAAAATAAACCCTAATATAGCTGTTCCGATCAGCCAATAGAATGCGAGCTCAACCTGATTGGCTGATTGAGCTGCTGGTGCAATGCTGAATACGGCGATCGTATTGCTCGCCGTATTCAGCGAGGTCTGGCGGACCTAATCTGCACTGTCGGATCAGGTCCACCAGACTTTGATAAATTGGGGCCATAGCATGTGCGACAGTGTTGATTAGGTCCGCAAGACCTCGCTGAATGCGGAGAGCAATACGCTCTCCATTTTCAGCATTGCACCAGCAGCTCACAAGAGCTGCTGGTGCAACGCCGCCCCCTGCAGACTCGCAGCCAATGAGCCGCAAGCAGGGAGGTGTCAATCAACCCAATCATACTCGATCGGGTTGAATTGTGGCGATTCCTGTCCGCCTGCTCAGAGCAGACGGACAGGGTTATGGAGCAGCGGTCTTTAGACCGCTGCTTCATAACTGCTGTTTCTGGTGAGTCTGAAGACTTGACAGAAACACGGGCCCACAAGATCCATACGGAGCTTGATAAATGGGCCTTATTATCTGAAATGAATTGGAGAGAGCACCAAAACATCAGGGAGAGGCAGTATAGTGTAGTATTTTCACCACACAAGCCCCAGTAGATAAATCAAATAGGGATGGGCAAATTTGTTTATATTCCAATTTGAATGTTAGAAAGTTGTTGTATAAGTTCTATTTACATAATCGAATGTTGATAAGAATGATTATTCTTAAATAACAGTTTTCGAATGTCACTTTCAAATTCGAATGTTTATAATTAGATCGAATGTCCACATTCGAAATTTCAAATGTAACCTTCAATTTAACAAATACTATTCAGAAGTTAAATAGTTCATGTGGTAGGGAATTTAGTAAATTGATACATAATAGATACATATATAATAATTTGAATATTACATTTAAAGAAAACATTAGAGATACTATTACATTAAACGAATGTTAGAATGTTGTACAAACATTCGAAATTCGAAACAAATGAACAAATGTGTTAACATTCGTATTAGTTTTTGAATGTTGCAAAACATTCGCCCATCCCTAAAATCAAAGTAGCACTGAGGTATAAGTAACATTTAATGGTGCGGAAAGAATCCCTTCTGTGTCTGTCAGTTCTTTCCATAAATGAAAAACTCCTTTTATTGTATTCAGTATAACATAAGTTGATTCTTTTGAACATAAGATATTTACCTTTTAATGAGATGTTAGATGAATTCCCAATAAAACTGATAGGCTCTTTATTAACCCCACCAACTTAAAACATGTACAATACTCACAAAAGTCTTTAGAAATGTTCAGATGGCTAAAATAAAGGAACAGATTCTCAGGACCTATATATAATAAACCATATAAGAAAAGCCACACTGCCCCAGAATTCTGTTCAGCACACAAATACTAAACCCCAGGCCAGATCAAGCCAGTAAAAAAAAAAAAATTATTGCAAAAAGGGAGACCATAAAACCACTAAATGAAAAAAGTGAAGAACAGCGTAGGGAAAAAAGGAATCGGTTAAAAACAATCAAACAATCGTCCAGCACCCTCCTGCATCTGATGCAAATTGGGTGTGTCCCATATTCATATCTATGAATAAGGGTCATACCCAAAACATGCCAGATGCAGACTTTTTTATTCTAACCTTAATTTTTTTTATTAGCTCATTTTTTGTTACTGACATACTCAGAAAGTGAGGGCTTTGTGTTAAAGTAATGTTTAAAAAATGTCAGTCATTATATTATAGTATATGACATACAAACAAAGTAAGACATATCCAATAGAAAGCATGCTGTTAAAATAAAGCTATATATTGTTTCAATTTGCATATCAAAAACACTCTGGTGCTTTTCCCAGCTATAAAGTAAAATGTTAAATTTGTGCTTGTCCTCCTAAGATTCTAAAACCCAAAGCTCAAATGCTTAAAGAATTAAAAGTGTTTTTTTAAGATATTTTGGTTTTATATAACATAAATTTACCAAATGTAAAAAGTACTATGGGCAAACTAAACATGATGAGCAAAAACTCGTCGGCATGGAGAGAAAACTTGCAAAATCTTTTGTGGTTTTATTGAGCATTATATTGTAAGGTATTTGTCTCTCCTTCATACCCAGAAGAGAGCATAGTGAGATAAATAGCTATTGAGCTAAAATGTGCCTTTCTAAAATACTTTGAGAGACCTCACAATACTGATGAGACTCCTTAGATAAACTCACCAGAGTGGAGAGCCTTATATCACCTAACCACTAACCTAACCGTTACTTTGCATAGTGTGACTAATGCCTAGAGAGTCAGCATATAAGTGTTGTGCACAGGGATTGCCATCAGGACATGACAGGGGCCCGACTGCCCACTAAAAGAGTTCCCACTAAGGTACCCTTTAAGTGCACACAATTTATTTTTAAGTAGCACACAGTTTAATTTTTACAGTGCACAGTGCGTTTCCTGCCCACAATTTCAGATGGGCGATGGTAAACCTGACTGCTAGTGAAAAACAACCTGGTGGGGGAAGCAATGCTAATACAAAGTGCATCTTTGCAAGTGCCTCTCAGCAGTGCACACAGTCCTTTCTATCAGGAAGGGAATTTAACATGACAAGGGCTCTGGCTGTAGCAGTGTTCTGTTGCATTCAAATGTATAATTGTCTTACACTGTATAAGGTAACCTGAGTTTAGAGCTAGAAAATAACCCTACATGACTGCATGGAAGGAGAGGTTTGTGACCTGGGTCATGTAAAGGTGAAGGGGGTGTCAGTTTTGGCAAAGACCTGTAAAGAAAAGAAAAATCTTGCCATTCTTTTCATTTGGTTGAGCCATTGCTGTCGCAGCCATTTGGAGTTTTGCCTATTTTTTGGCCCAAAAGTTATTGGTGGTACCTCCTGCTAGGGAATTGTGAGAGAGATTTGAAATTTTGGGCGTGTTTTTGCAGAGTTTGCCAGCATGTGGATTTTCTGATGTTTATTATTATTAAAGGAACAAAAAAAAATTAAACTTTCATGATTCAGATAGGGCATGCAATTTTAAACAACTGTCCAATTTACTTTTATTATCAAATTTTCTTTGTCCTCTTGGTATTCTTAGTTTAAAGCTAAACCTTGGTAGGCTCATATGCTGATTTCTAAGCCCTTAAAGGATGCCTTTATCTCAGAATTTTTAATTGTTTAAAAAGATAGATAATACCTCTATTACCCTTTCCCCAGTTTTGCATAACCAACAAGGTTATATTAATATACTTTTTACCTCTGTGATTACCTTGTATCTAAGCCTCTGCAGACTGCCCCCTTATTTTAGTTCTTTTGACAGACTTGCCAATCAGTGCTGACTCCTAGGTAACTCCACGGGAGTGAGCACAATAATATCTATATGGCACACATGAATTAGAACTGTCTGGCTGTAACAAACTGTCAAAAACCAATGAGACTAAAGCTGGCTTCAATGACTTAGAAATTAGCATATGAGCCTACCTTGGTTTAGCTTTCTACAAAGAATACCAAAAAAACAAAGAAAATTTGATGATATAAGTAAACTGGAAAGCTGTTTAAAATCACATGCTCTATCTGATTCATTAAAGTTTAATGTTGACTATACTGTCCCTTTAATTCAGTATATCTGGGTGAGGGGGTACCTCCAATTGATCCCCCGGTAATTTGTGGAGGGGGCAGCTATGGGAGGGTAGGATCAGGCTGACATGGGTGGGGATGGGGAAGGGCAGAGTTTTGGGGGAAAGCAAGAGATTACCACTGTTTAGTAGGCAATTAATTAAATTCAACAGCCAGTGATATAGATTTAGTATATTAACATTTTATACTAGAAATCACGTTGTTGTTTTTAATCTTCTTTATTCATAAATCAGTAATTGCATGTAAAACATATAAAGTTTGTAAATATTAGCAGATGTGTTCCTCATTCCTTGCATCGATATACCATGCATTTGTTTCCTCCATTATTTATTGCCAATGCACATTTGCTCCAAAAAGAATGAAGTTCTGAAAGAAAATATAAAGTTGACTGTTATTATATAATTATCATTATTATCAGGTATCAGTGCCAACAGATTCCACAGCACTATAAACATAGGCAGTATACAAGATAACATTATAGGGATCAAATGGGTAGAGGACCCTGTCGAGAGTTGCACTGTTATAGTTGGCTCTTATGAAGGTGATCTACAAACAGCTGGGCTCATAGACTTACGTGCTAAGTAGTTCAAGGGGATAGCAATGGAGTTAGGAAGGTTAGTGTAGATTGTATGCATCCCTGAATACTAGAGTCTTTAGGGAGCGTTTGAAGCTTTCAAAACTAGGGGAGAGACCTGTGGAGTGATGGAGAGAGTTCCATAAGATGGGAGCCAGTCTGGAGAAGTCTTGTAAACGGGAATGTGACAAGAGTGGAGGAGAGTAGGAGATTGTGAGCAGAGCGAAGGGAATGGAGAGGGAGAGTGTCTGGAGACAAGGTCTGAGATGGAGGGGAGAGCATTGCAGTTGAGGGCTTTGAATGTCAGTGTGAGAATTTTGTGTTTAATCCTGGAGGCAAGAGGAAGCCAGTGAAGCGATTGTCAGAGAGTTGAAGCAGATGAAGAGTGACGTGTAAGGAAGATGAGCCTTGCAGAGGTATTTATTATGGATTTTAAAGGAGCTAGGAAGCAGCTAGGGAGACCAGAGAGGATACAGTTGCAGTAGTCGAGGCGGGGAAGGATGAGAGAGAGTGGATTAAAATCTTAGTTGTGTCTTGTGTAAGGAAAGATCTAATTTTAGGGATGTTTTAAGGTGGAAGCAGCAGGCTTTAGCCAAGGACTGAATGTGAATAGTGAAAGAAAGATCTTAGTCAAGTGTGACCCCAAGACATTGGGCATGTGGGGCATGTGGGGTAGGGGTAATGATGGAGTTATCAACAGTTATAGAGAAATGGGGGGTGGAGATTTTGGAAGAAGGGTAAAAAATAAGGAGCTCAGTTTTAGAGAGATTTAGCTTGAGATAGTGAGAGGACATCCAAGATGAGATATGAGAGAGACAGTTACTGACACTGGTTAGCAAGGAAGGAAGTAGATCTGGTGCAGAGAGATAGATTTGGTGTCAAATGATATTAAAACTCGTGGCTCTTTATTAAGGAACCTAATGATGACATTTAGATTGAGAAGAGAAGGGGATCAAGGACAGAACCTTGCGGTACCCCAACAGAGAGTGGTAACGGGGTAGAGGATGCCCCAGAGAAGACTACACTAAAGGCAACAGATAGGAAGAGAACCACGAGAGAGCTGTGTCATAAATGCCGAAGGATTGGAGGGTTTGGAGCAAAAGAGGGTGGTCAACAGTATCAAAGGCTGCAGACAGATCGAGGATAAGCAGAGAGAAGTGGCCTTTGGATTTTGTTGTAAGTAGGTTGTTGCTATCCTTAACAATTGCTGTCTCTGTGGAGTGATGGTGGCGAAATCCAGATTGCAGTGGGTCAAGGAGGGAGTTTAATGTAAGGAAATGGGATAGACGTGCATATACTAGCTTTCCAAGAAGCTTTGAGACCAGGGAAATAGGGCAGTAGTTGGATGCGGAGGTTGGATCGAGAGAAGTTTTTTTGAGGATAGGTGTGACCAGTGCATGTTTAGGAGATGAGGGAACTGTACCAGTGCTGAGGGAGAGGTTGAAGATGTGTGTGAGTATAGGGGTAAGGGTAGAAGAGAGGGAGGGGAGTAACTGTGAGGGAATGGGTTCGAGGGGACAGGTAGTGAGGTGAGAGGAAAGTATAAAGGGCAGAAACTTCTTCCTCTGTAACAAGGGCAAAAGAGCGAAATGTATGGTTATGTGTGTTTTGGACAATTGTGAGCTTTTGAGGGGGTGGGAGACCAGTAGTATGTTGAGAGCTGATTTTATTTCTGATGGAGTCGGTTTTGTTATTGAAGTGGCTGGCAAAATCTTGAGCTGAGAGAGAAGTTGTAGTAAGAGGTGGGGGTGGGCATAGAAGAGAGTATTGAACGTGGAGAACAGACGTTTTGGGGTTGAAGAAAGAGTAGAGATAAGAGTAGAGAAGTAATGTTGCTTATATAGATTAAGGGTGGAATAATAAGAGTTCAAGATGAACTTGCAGTGAAGAAAGTCAGCTAAATTCCGAGATTTTCTCCAGTATCGCTCAGCAGTACAGGAGCATCTGCGTAGGTGCCATGTCAGAGGTGTATGCCAGGGCTGAGGATGAGTGTATGATTTCTGAGCTATGGTAGGTGGGGCCAGATGGTCAAGGACCGATGTAAGAGTGGAGTTATACTGGCAGCTAGATTTATCAGGGCAGGAAAATGAGGGGATAGAAGAGAGGAGAAGTTCGAGAGAGCTAGCGAGCTGTTGCTGATCTAATGACTTGAGGCTTATAGTGTTAAAACACAGTCTGATTATCTAATATTTGCTAGATTGGACATGAAAAATCTTGTTGACACCCCAGGGGCTGACCTCAGATAATCCTCCTTCTCCTATCCTTACTCAGATAGAGATTCATTTTTAAATAACTTTCTAATTTACTTCTATTATTACATTTTCTTCATTCTCTTTGCATCTTTTGTTGAAATGCAGGGATTTAAGCTCAGGAGTGTTTATGTAGCACTATATGCAGCAGTTTTGCAAGAATGTTATCCATTTGAAAGAGCACTAGATGGCAGCACTATTTCCTGCCATGAAGTGCTCTAGACACCTACCTAGGTATCTCTTCAACAAAGAATATCATGAGAACAAAGCAAATTTGATAATAGAAGTAAATTGAAAACATTCTTAAAATTGTATGCTCTGCCTGAATCACAAAATAAATGTTTGGATTCCATATCCCTTTTTAAATACTGAAGACAATGCAAATCATACTACCCTGTTTTCAGTTTATAGCATCTTACAATTCATTGCGTTTTTGTATGCAAATGTTTTACATATTGTGTCACGCTTTATTCAGCCCACTACTAGAGGCAAAGAGTCCTATTTTATAATACGGAAAACAAAACACTTGCAATTTTGTATAAAAAAATATAAATTTCACAGCATTTTGTGTATTTGCAGTGTAGTTTTATTACAATCTTTGCTGTGTAATTTGATTATGAATTTTTTTTTCTCCATAAAATACAATTTTTGCAGAACATATTTGTTATGATTTTTAACACACTTTAACAGATATTTAATGCATCTTTTTAATTCAGTATTTCATTTATTAGATTAACAAACATTTGTAAATGACAATTTTGTGAGCTCTACTGTAATGTATGCATCTCATTGTTATACTTAAAGGGATACTGTACCCAAAAATTTTCTTTCGTGATTCAGATTGAGCATGAAATTTTAAGCAACTTTCTAATTTATTCCTATTATCAAATTTTCTTCATTCTCTTGGTATCTTTATTTGAAATGCAAGAATGTAAGTTTAGATGCCGGCCCATTTTTGGTGAACAACCTGGGTTGTCCTTGCTGATTGGTGGATAAATTCATCCACCAATAAAAAAGTGCTGTCCAGAGTACTGAAACCAAAAAAAAGCTTAGATGCCTTTTTCAAATAATGATAGCAAGAGAACGAAGAACAATTGATAATAGGAGTAAATTAGAAAGTTGCTTAAAATTGCATGCTCTATCTGAATTACAAAAGAAAAAATTTGGGTTCAGTGTCCCTTTAAAGGGATGTGAAACACAAACATTTTCTTTCATGATTCAGATAGATCATACAATTTTAAACAACTTTCAAATTTACTTCTGTTATCTAATTTGCTTCATTCTCTTGTTATTCTTTGATGAAGGAGCAGCAAAGCACTACTGGGAGCTAGCTTAAAGCCAATGAAAAGATGCATATATGTGCAGCCACAAGTCAGCAGCTCCTGAGCCTACCTAGGTATCCTTTTCAACAAAGTTACACGCTCTATCTGAAACTTGAAAGAAAAAAATTGTGTTTCATGTCCCTTTAAATACAGGGAACACCCATTTGCAATGCACACTATTCTCAAGGCAGACAATTCCAACAGGGGCTTTACAGCACTAATGGGATTTCTTACTGAATCTTGCAAGCCCAGAGATCTTTATTACAAAATAGGTTTGTCGTCAAGTTTGTGACGGATGTTACACACAGAGCAAGGGATATCTATAAATTATATAAACTGAATTCAGCTGTAAAACATTTTTAGCCTAAAATACAACAATATATTTCATTTTAGTAGTTTTTTTATTTCTACCATTTCAAAGACATTTGACACTGAGAAGCAAATCAACTGACCTCTTGTGGCTGTAGGAAAATGTCTGAGATTTGGATGTTATCCAGCAGTGGCAGAGGGTACCCATTCATTAAATGTACTAGAAAAAGAATATGTATTAAAAAAAGAAGAAATTGTACAGACTCTTCTGTAATACAAGAATACAATAAAAGTGATATAAAAACAGGACCTGTATTAGAGGAGGATAAAAGAATGCAACCTTTATTAAAGGTACACCATACTGTAAAATTGCTTCTCTTTAATGTGTAACCAATGACTTGTTAAACCAGCTTCATGCTATTAAATGTTTTGTAGATTGCTCCTTTAGGCAATTGAAACAGTTGGTTTCACTCATTGAAACTACCACCTATAAGAAAATTGAATTACAGTATTGGTCTTTGTGTATAGAGAGTGAGATAAGATAAGCAGGTCTACTCTTCTTGCATGCTTGCTCAGACACTTGATTGAGCATGTTAGTGAGAATAATGGGTGTTGGCTTCAATGAGTAAAAACTATTTCAAATACAAACATAAAGCTAAAGGAGACATTTTCAAGACATCTTTATACTCTGCAGTATAACAAGTTACTGGAAATATATTAAGGGGAAACATTACACTGTCCCTTTAAGGTCTTTATCAGACTCCAGTTTATAGTTAAATAATTGTTTTAAAAATAGGGCTCCTTGATACATCAATGGCATCCTTGCTATAATATCATTGTAATTAACTTATTTAATTCAAGTTTGAAATTTTACTATCGTGTTTAATATTTGCAGATATATGTATCTTGTATACAAAATTATAATACAAATTTGAAAAAGGAAAACAAAATAATACATGTAAGGTAGTATCTCCTATTAATAATTACTTTTATACACATCACAGTTACATTAAAAGTAAACACTATTTTGGGGGGAGGAGCCAGCAGCTGAAGCAGCAAGACGTGTATTTCTCAAGCTCCCATAATTTAATCAAACTAACTAAGATTACGAACAGCCTACAAAGTTGTTTTTTTACATGTCCCTGCTAATCTGAATCCTAAATGGTGAAGTGAGCATTTTGAGGACAGGAAACAAAGAAATAGATGACTTTTTGGCAAGAGGACTAGTATGATGGTTAGATAGTGGAGTGAGGCGTTCCGACATTTTTGACTGTACATACAACACACCGCTATTCTCAGTGAGCCGGCCTATGCATACTCTGCTGCTGTCTAATTGGAACACTGTGGCATTCATAGCAATTTAATCTCCCACCTTGGTCCGCGAGGTTATAAGCTGGGAACTGCTACTGCTATTTAGAGCCTACGGAAGAATATTGGTCCGGAAGCCATGACGCCTTCAGGTATGGAGCGTCAAACTGCTACCATCCTGGGCAGTTTGCTGCATATACTAGACAGACACCAAGGTCCTCATTTTTGAGCTGAAAGATGCCTTTATTTTGTCCCAGATTGCACTGGAGGAGCATGGGACTGCAGATGACAGCATTCACGGTGCAACTGATACACTGCAATGACCGGGAGAGATAGTCCACAGCGCGGTAGACAACACTACTGAGGTACACTGTGAGATGGGTGACAATGCTAACAATTGACTCAAAATCTTCATGTTGATTGATAACTGTGTAAACTTTTCATTTTTTTCTATAAAGAAAGAAAATATGGATGGCCTTATGGTGACTTTGTTTGTTTGTGGTGGCATATCCCTATTGTATGTAATATATTTTATTCATTTCCAAACAGAGAAAAGTTATAACACAAGGGCAGTTATAGTTAGTCAGTAAACATATAGTAATAAATAAACAGAAAAGATTTCTTGTTCATCAGGAAACTCCATAGAAAACTACTACTGTAGAACACTCAGGGCTTTAGCCCCTATTAATTCTGAATAAGATTTTCCTGAGAAAATACACAAAAGAGTTTATTAGTTTAAGGGACAGTAAACACCTTGTAATTACAATATATTTCTGTTGTGCTTCTAAAGAATAACATATCAGCAAAGTCTTAACGTTTTAAAAACAAATTAACAACCTTTTTCCTGCAATTATTTTTCATTAGCAAACCCCCCTCCCACCACCACCATTTGCTTTAAATGGAGGAGCCATCCTGGACTTTAGCCAGCAGACAACCAGGATCATAAAGTTAGTATAAAATGCATATATTTGCAGTTATCATCGGTTAAAGGCAGTTAGGAAAATATATGTAGCAGAGCTAGCCTTGAAAAGTCAGCAGGGTGCATTTCAAGTTCTTAGTATCAAAAATTTCTCACGTTTCAGAGCCAAATTACATAAAAAGGGGCAAAATAAATAATGAAAATATATTACAAAGTTGTTTCATTATACATAAACATGGTATATGCAAAACACAAGGTCCCTTTAAGCGTCACATTATTTATTCTACGTACCGTTAATGCGTGGAAGCAGAATGTTTATGATATAATAGTTCAATGCAACATTTAGTAGCTCCACCTAAACAAAACAAATTACATATGTTTTATTTTATGTATAACCACTAAATCATTGTTTGCAGAGCTTATCAAATCACTGGCAATTCCGTAAATGTCCAAATCTAGTCTTCATCAACCAAAGATACGCCAGACTCTTAAACTATAAAGAGAGTTTTATAATGTATGTAAAGTATGTTTAAATATTTAAATCATTTTATATTAAAAACCCTCTTTTAAAGGTATTTATTTATTTTTCAGCAGGGCTTTTACAGAGCCCCATCCTTTTTGTAGAATTCACATTGTATCATCTGAATTTTGTCTGTTGCTTCCATTTGAATTTAGTTTCATGACTATCCTACTACTGTAACTCTTTAGAAGGAAGAAGTAACAATACACTACAGAGCTGCATCAAAATAAGGGATAATCGTGGAATTTTTACAAATTATTCTAATCATAAAAAAATAATTTTTAAAAAAAAATTTTTTTTTTTCTTATTCTTTTCCCTCCTCTCTTTATCTCCAAAAGTATCTCCAGGAGGGGAGAGGGGCAGGGGGAAAATGATCTTTCCCTCTGATTCATGGCTAGCCCCTGTGTGTGACCCCCCAACCGTGATTATCTCTCTTAGAACTGTGATGTTTTTACACTATGTTTTAGATAGATGATTGATAGATAGATAGATAGATAGATATATGATAGATTGATATATGATAGATAGATAGATAGATAGATAGACAGATAGACAGATAGACAGATAGATTGATATATGATATATGATAGATGATAAATATATATATATATGATATATGATAGATTGATATATGATAGATAGATAGATAGATAGATAGATTGATAGATAGATAGATGATAGATAGATAGATAGATAGATGATAGATAGATAGATAGATAGATAGATAGATGATAGATAGATTAAGATATGATATTTGATAGATAACAGATAGATAGATAGATGATAGATAGATAGATCATATACTTTTGACTGTGTGCTAACCCCTGCTCCCATTTATAGTACCAGTGTGAACTGTAGAAGTAATTAATCCATGGATTTGAGAAATTACTTACAGCACTACCTATATTACCCATAATATACCATTAAACCAGAAATTGTAATTAAATTCAAAAACATCATGTGCAGAAAACAGACAGAATTTGTTTTAAATCTTAGCCAAACAATGGTTTTGAATATAGATTTATGTGAAAGAATCTAAAAAAAAGGTTAGTTGAATTCTGAATGTTATGTCACATAATATATTAAGCAAGATTAAAATCACAGAGTTGTTGTGTCTGATTAAATAAAAAGACAACACTAAGGGATCTGTGAAGGCAACATACTGTGTTATGCAAATGTAGTGATCAGCTGCCTTCAGAAAATAGTGTATATAGCTAAACACTGACATCTTGTGGTCATTCTATAAATGATTTGTTCAGCGCTGCATTTACTGTTTTGTTGTCTGAAAGTTACAAATGTCAACCTTTTCTCAAGATAAATCAAAATCACATGACTCTCATCTAAGAGGATTGGTGCAGAACTAATAGAACAAACCCTCTTGGCTCACATGTTCCATGCACAGAAGAAAAAGTCCCATAAACACAGCCATAAAAACACAAAAGAGCATAACAGTACATGTTACTGAATATGCAGTAAAACATATTACAAAGTAAAATGGCTTTTTTTTTTTTTATTAATAGTTCTCTTTCATGAAGGTTTAATGTACACTTCCATGTCCCTTTAATTGGGCTGCCAAAATGTGCCACTTGCAATTTAGCCCTATGTATTTTTAATTTTAATATTTTATTTAAAGTCATACTCCATTATTGAACTCACATTCACAAAGGCACATTCCAGTTAACAAGTTCCATAATGTTGGTGCAAGCACTGTGAAATCTGCTGTCTTAGCATGAATGGAGGAGCAACCCTTACAAAAGCAGAGGGTTCACACTTTACAGTTTCGGTTCTGGTCAAATCCAGATGCAGAACTTCACTAAATAACATTTTTAAAGGTTTAAAATAATAGAAAAGATTTGAAGAGAGCAGCAGGCACAGAACAAACATGATAGCTTGATAGATAGTAACCATGCTACTTTAGTTCTACCCAGCCGTTTAACCCCCTCTGAAGTAAAGTTATGCTCAGGAATTGCAAGATTCTGAGCAGAACACAGCTTGACAGCCAATCAGAAGCAGTAGTTGCATGTAGCCACAAATCATAAGCTATTCCTGACTCAGAAGCTGCAATGCATGTGATACATGAGTAGGACATTACTTATTTGTTTAACCCTTTATCCACATTCAGATTTATGCTGTCTCACAGCAATCTCTAAAAGCTTAGAATCAAATCCCTTGTTTATTGATGTTGAATACTTACAGAGAAAGGTCCTACATCCGAATGTACAAGAGTCATCTCAATCCTGAAAGCAACACAGAACAGAAACCAAGATCAGAAATGTACTTAGAATTACAGACTATATGTTCAGACCATTAGAATAACTATACATTTGTTGCACGGCTATTTATAACATAAATATCAAAAAGTGCAGCAAAAATATTAAAAATTGTGATTTTCAGGTACCATACATAATATTTTGGAAGCACGTTAGACAGCAATATAATCTCTTCTTACCATCACCTCTATTGTGGTCCTCTAAACAAATAACAACTAATGTAAACATATGGGGTCTTATAATTTTATTGTAAAGTGTCATTTTCATCTTTATCTCCTACTATTTTATTATAAGGACTGTGATAGAGCTGAGATGGTTATGTATAATGCAATATATGCTTCCCTACAGATTATGGCATATTCTTGGTTATATTGAAAAATGCATAACTAATTTGTTTATTAGGGGCCAGTATTCCAACCCACAGTCGAAACCCCAATCACATCAGCTGATAATTAGCACTCAGTATTTGTTAAATTATGTGTACTGGGGCTGTTAGATGGAACCTGTGAGAAATATGCTGATGCCGGCTAAGACTTCTAGACCTCTAAGTTTATCTAATTTGTTTTTTAGTTTGCAGTTGGTGAGTGGACATGCAACCCACATTTAGTTAAGTTACACTATACTGTATAGTAAGCACTGTGAAGGAAGGGTCTTGTTTTGTTTATGTTCAAATGCTATTGCTCAGGGTGCAACTACAGGGGTCTCAACTGAGACAGTACTTACAACTAGGGAGCCCATCTGGCTTTGCAATCAGTAGAAGCAACACCAGAGGGGGGGGGGGGTGTGATGTGGGTTCAGCTTGCATCATGTTTGGTTCTTCTTTGTGCCTCTGCAAAACTGGTCTTACAGTGCAAGCAAAGTGTATGATTTTACCTTTACAGCATGGTTGTAGGGTTTTCAAGATGGCTCCCTTTCTGTTGCTGTACAGAAAAACCTGCCACCATGTTTGTACAGGTAGGCTGTGCAAATGCACATCATATGGCGTGGACTAAGCAAGGGTGAAGGATGACTCAGTGACAAAGCTCCAATTGTGTGTAATATGGGTGTTTGCTATTAATCAGCTATGCAGAATTATGCTATTATGAGTTTGTGCTGCATTGAAAAGGACACTGTTGAAATGTGGGGCCCTGTCATAGCCTTTGCCTGATGGCCAATGACATCTTGTTACGCTCCTTCACCTACTGTAAACTGTAATAAACAAGTCATGGCTTTTAACCTAAACCAGCATTTGAAGTACTTTTCTGCTGTAAAAAGACTCTGTGTCTATGCTATTCCCTGGACAAACTACTAAGGAAAGGAGCATTTTTATCACATGATATATAACTGTGAGTTTAAATAGTGTTTCCTCAGCATTGTTAATAATAAATAAATGCTGTAATAGGTTTATGGTAAAGAAATGCATCTTCCATATATGTTTAACTTGGAGTGTGGCTCCTTTTACATGCCCTGGAGCTGGGAGCAGAAGCCTTCTGGCCTCATAACGTATTTTAATCCCTTATTTTAAATCTAAACAACATCAGCAAATTAACATATGATACAAATCACTAAGCCAAAACAAATAAAAAAATTATAGAAACCATAGTAATAAGCAAAGCAAAAGCCATATTACAAGCAAATTATCAAGTACTGTTCTGAAACATAGGGATCAGTAACAATAATGAACAACCTATAGTAAGGACTATTTTACAATAAGAATGATACATTACACTGGAAATATGGCTTGAAGATTACCTCTTAATTGTTAGATTCAAAAACTAATGAGCACATCTCATTCAGAGGAAGACTTTGATATCTGGTTATCATATTAACTTTTGAGGTAAGACTCCCAATAAGAAATAATATTATAGTATACGATGATTTTTTATTTTTTATTAAACCTTTGAATTAAATGAATTTCTGTGAACAATATTTCAATACTGAGAAATATGTATTGTTCTTCATTCTCTTGTGCTTTCACAAATGCTTAGTCTAATGACATCTGCACCTGTGTAACCTCCGACTTCAGCTCCAAATTGTTATAATTATTTTCAATTAAATAATTTATAATTGATTTAAATAAGAATAAGTTGAATAAATAGATACATGTGTGTACATTTGCTCCCTAATTGTCTTTATGTGAAGGAGGGACACTTGTGTTATAATATGATAGTCAATAAAATAATCCCAGGGTGTCTCACCATGCCGGTGAGTTTTTAAGAATCTGTTCCCTAGTCTCTCAGTTCAAATATACACAGCAGCTTAGATTGCAAACATGAACTAAAGAAATGTATTTTTGCACTCGTTCTGTGTGATGAATATAATACGTCATAAGCTCTACCCTAGCCACACAAACAAAATCCTTTCATATAATATGTACTAGTACTAATGCAGTAAATATAATCATTCCCTCACCTCAACACATTAACCACAACATCCACATCATGTTAACTCCTCCATCATCAGAATACTTCTATGGCAATTAACATCCTGGCAATCCATCACTTAAACATTAACCACCCATAGGTTGTAGAGGGTGTCATGTGACAATAGGAGAATACTAGATGTTCTGATGTCAGAGGTGTTTGGGTAGTAGTCACAACAAAATATATAATATAGTATTGTGCAAGCAGTCGCGTGAGACTGCAGTACACCTAGTTTATAGGTATAAGTTAATTTAATAAAGTTACTAAAGGATTTCTTAGCTGTATGCAGCATCTGCTAATAAATGTTTTATAACCATCTTCTGCTGGTGTACAGAAAAGTAGGGTAACAATTTTTGAAAATAAAGTTTACTAATAATGTAACTCTACTTACTTTTTGAGTTCCAGGTTACCCACAATTCTGCTTGAATTAACTTTCAACCTCACCAATGCATCAGTTGTCTAATTAGAAGATACATATATGTTACTATCCACTTGTGACACCAAGTAATACTATAGATGACATACATAAAATGCTAGTTATACTTGTCAAACACTTTGATGCTTCTCTTAGTCTGAAACACATTAATCAGGGGTTCTGTGGAGGTGCTAGGGTGTGCTTAGTCGTATAGATTTTATTTGTTTTTAAGGACAGTGAATATTTTTATTTCAACTCTGCTTCCCTCATGCAGCATGCCTTAGTTCAGCTACACTCTCGCTACTTAAAGGGACATGATACCCAAATGTTGAAACACTTGAAAGTGATGCAGCATAACTGTAAAAAGCTGACTAAAAAATATCACCTGAGCATAGGTTTGCCACCTGCCCCGGTATTGCCGGGACAGTCCTGGTCTGGGACTGTATGTCCCATATCCTGGAACTACCCTCTAATGCCCCGGGCTAAGACCTCCCCTGGTGCAGCAGTGAGCACAGATTAAAAAAAAAATAGCTGGCCAGGAGAGCTCTAAGTCCGGGAGGAGATACAGAGCCTGGAGTGTGTGGGAGGGGGAAAAAGGAGGGTTGAGTACGTGGAGGGGATTCGTCACTTCCTGGCTGCACTGTGCAGCTGTGATGAGCATAACCATGTGTGCGTCATCTATAAGGACAGGAGCAGAGTGCAGCCGGTCCGTTAGGTAGCAGCACAGAGGTAGGAACCCGTTACCTGGACATGCAATGGATCGGGCCTCATGCACACTCATGTTATTTCCCTATTCAGTTTAAGGAAGTTTACTATGAAATCTCATGAGAATTAAGTGAAATCTCATGAGATCACAGTAAATGAGTTCATGACCTCAGCACTGCTGATGCTGATTGGCTGTTGTTCATTTTTCCTGACCTGAGGAAATTGGGAGGTAAAATATTTTTCTTTGTTACATAGAGTTTCTCAGGTGATATTTTCCTGTCAGCTTTTTACAGTTATGCTGCATCACTTTCAAGTGATTTCGCCTTTGAGTATTATGTCCCTTTAAGGTCATGTGGTCAAGTGATGCACTATTTTGTTTTCGCTCACGCGCTAGTAAAGTGTTATAGTGTATATTTACTATAAATATTTCACATATTAATGTTCTGCACATAGCAGAATATGTTCTTTGTATTTTTAAATAGATATTCCTATATATTTATATATATATATATATATATATATATATATATATATATATCTGTATATATCTATACCTATATATAATCATGTATACTGTATATAAAGGTATAAATATATAGTGTACCAAAATACCATTATATATATATGTGTGTGTATTTATGAATAAATAGAAAATATGCTATGTGCAGAACATTAGAATGTGAAATATTCATATTTTCATGTTGGGTTAGCCCATATGAATTTGAGTTTGGGTTAGTGTGCAAGTCAGGTGTTTTTTTCCACTTTTTTTCCCCTATGACTTCTATGAGGAAAGAGGTTATCTTTAGCGCAACAGTCTAATTGCACTAGAAGTAACCTGTTTGCGTATGTCGGGTTAGCTTGAGTGCGATAACTTTTTACTTTCAACTGATATATCAGTGCAACCCTACTGGTGTTAAAAGGTTACTTCTAGCTCAATTAGCATTATAGTGGAAGTGTTAAGTACCGCTCCACTTATAATCTGACCCATTTATAAACATCAGAAAATTTTGTTGTATTGCAAAGTCTTATACTGAACACAACTCACCACCCTGCTTGCTAAATTGTCTGTGGAGAACACTGTAGTGTGTGTGTATATTCTGTTTGATATTTTGACTTTGGCTAATTGTCTTTTTGATGAATTTTGATATAATTGTATACAGTTTTTAACGATATAATAAATATCTTCTATATCATCCATATTTTTAGAGGATTTTAATGTGTAGCAGTGCCCCTAAGAATTCACTTATATTAAAAATTGTTATATTTTTCACCAGGGAGGTATGCAATTTTTGGATTTTGTAAAGAGCTTTTAAGTGCATAAGATCTTCACTTTTTAGTGGCTGATATGCTACAGTATGACAATGTTATTTTTTTTATTTTGTGTTATTATTATTTTTAATATTATTGTTTCAATCCCTGTGTTACATCAGCAGGTTTTTTTGTTTTTGTTTTTTTAAACAATAGCAATGTAGTCTGTCCCCATTCTAAAAGTAGTAGCAATATTGGACTGAGTACTCTTGAGCATAAAAATAATCCTATGACTTAGTTCCTATTATATCTGCAGATACTGTTGCCAAGTGTTCAGTATTTAATCTGTGTGTTTTTTGCAATTGTGCATTATGTGTATGCCTTTGTGTATGTTGTGTATATCTATGTGTTTTGGATGTACACATATGACTGTGTTTTTCCATGTGGAATTTTGTGTGTACGTGTGTATTGTGTGTATTAGAGATTTATGTATGTTTAACTGTATTTTATTTGTGTATGTGTGTGCCTATTTGTCTTTTTTAATTTTCTGCTCTATCATATAAATATCGATTTTGGGTAATTTCATATACAAAAAGATGTTTCCTAAAATATATATATATATGTGTGTATATATATATATATATATATATATATATATATATATATACTGCATTTATTCATCAAATTCTAATATTTAATGCCAGTATGGATAAAGAAAGCAGGTTACTAACCACATTTAGAAGAAATAGAGAAGTCAGAGAGGAGTTTGGCAGAAGAGCATAGGCCTGGACTGCAATGACAGGGGAGAGAGTAAGGTTTCCCGGTTTTATGGTCAAATATGGAGCAGTAGAAGATGAAATCTTCAGCTTCATGAGCATATTGGGATACTGTAGTACCTGAGGGCATGGTAACAAGTAAATTAGTATAAGCAAACAATACGAATATTAGCACTCCCAAAACATTCACTGGCATTTCAGCTTACAGAGAGCTAGATTATGAATGGTGCCCTAAACAGTTGCTCGAGAGTGATAAGGTGTTTATCACAGGTGTTTGCGTGCATCATAAGTAGCGCACGTATTACAAATTAAACGTAAACGCATTTGCTGAAGCGCAATTGAATTTACCATGCGTCGGGTGATCGTGACTTTAGAGCTCACATTAACTGTTACGCTTGAATAAAAAAGTTGCACACAACACATCAAAAATACATTACAAAGTACATCTACACTCATAATAACTAGGGATGGGCGAATGTGTTTATATTCGAATTCGAATGTTAGAACGAATGTTATTGTAAACATTCGATTTACATAATCAAAAGTTGATAAGAACGAATATTATAAAAAATTCTATATTCGAATGCTATTTACAGTTTTCGAATGTCACTTTTTAATTCGTATGTTCATAATTAGATTAAATGTCCACATTCTAAAATTTCGAATGTAACATTTGATTTAACAAATACTAATCAGAAGTTCAATAGTTCATGTGGTTGGGAATTTAGTAAATTGATACATAATAGATACAAATATATCAATCTGAATGTTTCTATTTTGAATATTGCATAATTCGAATATTACATTTAAAGAAAGCATTAGAAATACTATTACAAATATATAAATTGGAATTTTTCATATTTGAATATTGCATAATTCAAATACATAAATCGAATGTTAGAATGTTCTACAAACATTCGAAATTCTAAACGAACATTCGCTCATCCCTAATAATAACAACACCATCTAATAAAAGTTCTTTGTAAAAAAATTGCATAAAAAAGTTATAAGGGCTCATATCTATATGTGTTATACACATATAAATGTATAAATACATATGTACACACACATAGCCATATATATAATTGTATTGGAGCCCTTTGCACTCAAGTAGCTGAAAACATGGAAAAACATATTTATGCAATATTCATATTTAATAAAGGTTTTAAGTATTGTACTGTAAATATTTACCATTTCAATGTTTTTCACATAGAAGCATATGCTCTAATTATTTTAAACAAATATTCCTATATATACTGTTTATCTGTATATATCTATACCTATATATAATTATATAGGTAAATATATATTTATATACAGGTATAGATAAATATTGTACCACAAAATCATATATATATATATATATATGTGTGTGTGTGTGTGTGTGTGTATGTATTTATGAATAAATAGGACAAATTCTATGAGAAGAACATTGGAATGTGAAATACTCCATGTAGGGTTAACGCACTTGAGAAAATGTGTGCGAGTAAGGGTTTTCATTTTTATTTACTTTTCGTGCTCCTTTGAAGTCTATGGAAGAATATGTTAACATGGTCGTGACATTCTAACTTCAGCCTTTTGTGCATGTTGGGTTATTGCACAAGCAAAAACATTTTACTTTCAACTTGTAATAAGCATTGTACCCAACGTGTGCAAAAAGCTTACTAGGGGAGATAGCGCGCAAGCGGGACAGATAAATAGCGCTCCACTCATAATCTAGCCCAGAATGAGAAAAATGGTTTTCAAGTATTTTTAAAGTAAGTTTCTTTGTCATACCTGAGGTATTAGTGCTCCAATATAGGTGGTATTCAGTCGTATTTGAAAGTCCTTGGGGATCTACAGAGATACATAACATGTTAGATTTCTTAGTTTTATTTTTTTAAAAACTGTTCAGAAATGACACAACACATAGACTTTTTTGGGGAAATATACTAGTAATATTTTTGTGCAATAAGTATTTATGAAGCATCATGATGTTAAAAAAAAAGAAAAAATATTTATTTATTTTAAAAGACCACATCTTTTAAGATAAGTTCCATAAATGCCCATCCATGCCACTGTATTACTTTCATAATTAATATATTTATTTGCAGTATAGTACAGTGGGATCTTAAAAATACCAGCCGGCTTATAAATCACCAGCTGTGTGGAGGCCGTTTAAGGTATTGACATCTCTTAAAGGGGCAATTTAATGCAAATGTTACATGATCTAAATCAGGGAGAGACAACCATGGGACACATGAAGCCATCTGCACTTGCTTTTATGGCCACAGGAAAAAGCACAACCAAAAATTGTTACACAGGAAAAGGCGAAACTAAAAATATGTGCTTTGTGCACTTCTGGTTGGTGGGCACACAAGATATTTACAACTCAAAGGCAGATAAAGAGCATCCTGCAACCTAACCGAAATCATTTTTAACAGCCATACACACATTATATATATATATATATATATATATATATATATATATATATATATATATATACAGTATATATGCAACTCTTCAGGCTCCTAAGATATTCATCTGCAGCACCCATGTGTGAGGAAGTCACTGGTCTCAATCATCATGTCATGTTTGTATTGCTGACCTTAGCTAACTTTAGGTTGATCACAATCTATATAATTTTATAATTATTTGCATTACAGCTGTGGGTGACCAGTTTTTTTATGTTGTTGCAATCAAAATCAGACATTTTCTTTGTTTATTGGAAACACGTTTTTCATTATTGTTTTCATTATTGTTTAAATAAAAATATATCATATACTTAACATTTCTCTTTTCCCTGAATTGAGATACAATTTATGTAGATGATCATGTGCAATATGTAACATATTCTCATTGCTTTCTCACATTATAGTAAAGGGTTAATGTGGAATACAATTATGTTGATTGGATGGCCACTCCCATTTGTACTTGTGATTAGCTCACATTTTTATGATATGGATATAAATATGAATGTTGCTATATGAATTTGACAAAGGGGCAGAAGCCCCAAAATGTTGCTACATAAATTGAGCTAATAAAATTATTCGTATTTTAACTCGAGAAGTGACAATAGCAGCCGGTGTGCAGAAATCATTATCTACTAAAAACAAGTGCAAGATATTAATAAAACCCCTCTGTGTTTAAACCCTCACCCCTACAAACTGGTTAAAACAGGAAGAGTTGTGCTTGTAAGCCACAAGCATTGGACCATGTCTGGTAAAACAATCAATAGCTTTCCTTGCAAATCCCTGGCTGTGTTCTATTTAGGAGATGCATTTCTTACAGGTCCAATGCAGGGTTTTTTTCTATGTGTTTAACCTTTGCAGAGGTAAAACAAACGTAATCTAGGGTCAGAAATGTAAAATGTACATGCGCTAACAAATTACAGCATGTAATTTTACTTTAGAATATCCCTTTAATGTTGACTCTTTTTTTCCCCTAGTTATTATAAGTGAGATGTTAAGGGACAGTGTACTGTAAAATGTGACTCCCCTTAATGTTTTTTTCTAATTAGTTGTTATATCAGCTAAAGAGTATTAAATGTATGGGAAATTGTTTGTTTATGTTTATTTTTGAATATGAACTAGCTAGCTCTTTGAAACCACAACTCATAAAAATTGGTTGTGCTGCAGGGAAATCAAATTTCCTTACATTATCACTCTTTATACATACACACACAAAGTCTCCTTATCTTATCTCTGTATACTTAGAGAGGACGATTGAAAATTAACAATTGAGTGCTTATTTCTACTACCCCCACACATGCACACACTGGATTTTCTTCTCCTGTATTTGTTTACATAGCTTTTCCATAGTAATTTCTTAAGTATTGAAATGTTTAGTATAGGTGGGGATACAACAGGCAAAAAAAGCTAGTTCAAATTACAAAGTAAAGCTAAAGAAGCTATTTGTAATCTATTTAATATACTCCAGCAGGTAATATAGATCATACTATAGTAACAAGATAGTAGGTAAAGTAGTACTACAAAGAAGAAGGGGAAGAAAAGAGAGGCGCTTGTGTGTACCAGTTTAGCAGGTTAAACAGTTAAAAGTAGTACTAGTAGTCCGAACCCTCTGAGGAAGCGTGAGCAAAACACGTGTCAGGGGTCTTGCTCCATAGAGTTCATACTTTCATTTTTTAACCGCTTACTCTCTATGATAACTGTTGATTGCCAATAGCTTGTAAATGTGTGTTATATTCTGAGATCAGATGTTGTGCTATGTTAGTGAAACAAGTCAGTTAAACGTTATTCTAGCCCCGCTATAGAAGGGGCTTAAGCAGACAGAATTTATTAAACTGAATAGCTGTACTAAAGTTAACTGTGCAAGCAAGGACTTTATAATTACAGATAGAGTATTAGTTTATTAGCTTTAATCTCGCAATCTGACATCCAACATATTAACAGGTCCTCTTGTTACAGCATTATTTTTTAATTTATTAATAGCCGGCTGCAAAAAATATTGTTTGTTTCTAACTGCTTGATATTATACAAACCAAGTACAATGTTTCATATTTAGATACATGACTCTCAGAGGTATTATTCACATACCTATGCTATATATTGATTTTGGGAGAGTTCAAGCAGACAGAATCTATTACATTGAGCAGCTATGCTAAAGTTTACTATGTAAGCAAGGACTTTATAATTACAGATAGAGTATTAGCTAGATAGCTTTAATCTCATAATCTGATATCCCACATATTAACAGGTCTTCTTGTTACAGCATTATTTCTTAATTCATTAAAAGCCGGCTACAAAAGATAATGTTTGTATCTGACTGCTTGATATTATACAAACCAAGTATGTTTCACATATAGATACATGATTCTCGGTGGTATTATTCACACACCTATGCTATATATTGATATCTAAAGAGTTTAAGTGTTTTTAAACGTGTATGATTGAATAGTTTAACCAATAAAGATAAAGTATGAATGGTTAAAAATCGTTCCTGTATTATTCAGGGAGAATTTTTCCTAAATAGTTGCAGGGGTAAAGCACTCTTTTTTTGTTACAGATTTTGTAACTCATTTATCTATGAGGTAATATAAATCATGAGGAACATATTAAAGGGAGAAAATTATACAGTACACTGTACTTTTAAAGGCATATTAACTGCTAAATAAAATTAGAGCATATATATATATATATATATATATATATATATATATATATATATATATATATATATAAATTGTACTGGTTGTTTAAATATTGGAAAAATAAGTTTAACGTTTTAGTCTTAATAAAGTAATGGGCACCACCATGTTGTTACCTAGGTTTTTGTAACAGATGGTTGAGATCTTAAAAGTGGTAACTTGGGACATGTACACACTACAATTTCAAATTAATTAGCACCCATATGTTTTATATAAATACTTAAATGCTCACATAACATTTAATAAGAACAAATATATATATATATATATATATATATATACTGTTCAAACTAAAACATATACTAATAGGACTATTAGGTTTTCTAGCTGTATATGAGCCAATAATCTTCAATCAGATGTGAAGTGAGAAAGATTTTTTTTTTTTTACTAGTTAAATACAAGCAGAAAATATTAGCTTGTTTCAACAGAGCAAAAAAATGTGTTTGGGATTTTACACTTGGTAAATACAACATATTCAGAAAATGCCACCTTCCCTGCCCCTCACTGTACCATGTCATCAGTGACATTGAAGACAAGAGCCCCTGCTGAGTAGTATACAAAAGCAGCTGTGTTGAACAAGTAATTGGCAGCTCCAAAGTAAACCATAAGATTGTTCTCCATTGGTAAGGACAGAGATGGTGGTGAGTAGGGTGCAGCTATCCGGTTAGAGAGGTCAAAGACTTCCCCCTGTGGATATAAGAGGTTAATAATTAGCTACATATAGGACGTATATATGTCATGTGTATTAATTCAATAAGTATATATTTCTTCTGAGTATATTTACTAGGTAGAACAATCAAGTCAGGGGATGCAAGCTGCTCTTTTCCTCTGTGAAACCGGCCTTCTTTCACCTCCAAAATAAAAAGCTCACAATGGTGTAGCACGTTTCAAATAAAATGGTAGGCGCACAAACAGGTCATACTCACAGGATTTTAGTTTTAAATCAGCTTTTTATTAAAACCATCACAAGGGCACCTTCATATGCAGCTTCAGAATTAATTAAAATATAGCTCAATGCGTTTTGGCAAACAAACCTTTCTCAAGAGCATAAAATCAATATATCTCAAAGCAAGTTATAATAAAAGGTTTTAATAAAAGGCTGATTTAAAACTGAAATCCTGTGAGTATGACCTGTTTGTGCGCCTACCATTTTATTTGAAACGTGCTACACCATTGTGAGATTTTTTATTTTGGAGGGGAAAGAAGGCCGGTTTCACAGAGGAAAAGAGCAGCTTGTATCCCCTAAAGTGAAACAGCGCCGCCACATTGGATATTTTTTGTTTCTGGATATGGTCTGGGAGAACCGCAGCTGCCAGCGAGCATCTGAAGGGAAGTGCTAACATAGCTTCATACTTTACTGCTATTTACAAGAACAATCAAGTATGTTAAATAATGTTGGACACACCCACTGATTATTTCCCTAACATCAACCCCTAAAACACCCAATGTAAATTGCTCATGGTAAGATTCACTAATGCAAATTCACCCAGTTAGATTCAGATGCAGAAGACGTGGATCAAAATTCGAACAAATCTATATTCAAAAGACCTTAAGTCTAAGTCCCACAGTAAAACATCCAGGCCAAGTCTCCACTTTAGGGCAAGTTTTTAAACTGTAGGAGAGACTCCCAGGACAATTATACCGTGGAACAGGAGGCCAAAAATTGTATGTCCTTTAGATAATTTATTTTTGACAAGCTCCAGGTCCAGATGCAATAAACCCAACGGATTTTAGGGAATTTAGTCATAGCCAAACCACTGTTCTTAATTTTTCAAGACTTTTTATCCTCAGGCATAGAACCCCAGGCCTGGTGTAAATCTGATGTGGTGCCGCTTTTTAAAAACAGAGAAGCAGGGCTGATCCAGTAAGCTGTAGACTAATAGGCCTGGCATCAGTAGTGGGGAAGATAGTGGAGGGGATTATAAGGGATTATATTCAAGAGTATATTCTGTAAAACAAGATTAGGGGCTCCATGTATTAAAAAGTAAGCGGACAAGTTTCTCAACTTAATTAAAAGCCTTTGCGGCATACATATCATTACATTCTCAAGTGGGTGTGTAAAGCCTACCCTTTCTCTCGCTCGAACAATCGCATGAGAGAAGGGTTTGTCAATCACGCCGAGCGAGTGAGTTCTAATTGCGGGAAGCAGGCTCGCATGTGCAAACCTGCCCCGCAAGGGCTCCAGAGCAATTTATGCTGCATGGCACATGAAGCCCTATGAGTTCAAATCAGCCTGGTTTTATGAGTAATAGATCATGTCAAACAAATCTAATTAGAATTTTTGAGAAGGTAAGCAAAAATATAGTTAAAGCTGAATCAATTGAGGTGATTTACTTGGATTTTGCTAAGGCTTTTGATGCCGGAGAGATTATTGTACAAAATTAAGGGTGGGTTTATTTTTTAGGTTAGGGCTTTGGGGCTGCAATAGAGCTAAATACCCTTTTAAGGGCAATGCCCATCCAAATGCCCTTTTTCAGGGCAATGGGGAGCTTAGGTTTTTTAGTTAGGCTTTTATTTGGGGGGTTGTTTGTGTGGGTGGTGGGTTTTACTGTTGGGGGGGTTGTTTGTATTTTTTTTACAGGTAAAAGAGCTGATTACTTTGGGGCAATGCCCCGCAAAAGGCCCTTTTAAGGGCTATTGGTAGTTTAGTTTAGGCTAGGGTTTTTTTTATTTTGGGGAGGCTTTTTTATTTTGATAGGGCTATTAGATTAGGTGTAATTAGTTTGAAGATCTGTAATTTGTTTTTTATTTTCTGTAATTTAGTGGGGGGTTTTCGTGATTTAGCTAATTTAATTTAATTTATTTAATTGTATTTAATGTAGGTAATTTATTTAATTGTACTGTAGTGTTATGTGCTATTGTAACTTAGGTTAGGTTTTATTTTACAGGCCAATTTGTATTTATTTTAGCTAGGTATTTAGTAAATAGTTAAAGACTATTTAGTCACTATTCTACCTAGTAAAATAAATACAAACTTGCATGTGAAATAAAAATAAAACCTAAGCTAGATACAATGTAACTATTAGTTATATTGTAGCTATCTTAGGGTTTATTTTATAGGTAAGTATTTAGGTTTAAATAGGAATAATTTAGTTAATTATAGTAATTTTATTTAGATTTATTTAAATTATATTTAAGTTAAGGGGTGTTAGGGTTAGGGTTAGACTTAGATTTAGGGGTTAATACATTTAATATAGTGGTGGCAACATTGGGGGCGGCAGATTAGGGGTTAATAAATGTAGGTAGGTGGCGGCGATGTTGGGGGCAGCAGATTAGGGGTTAATAAATATAATGTAGGTTGCGGCGATGTTCGGGGCGGCAGATTAGGGGTTAATAAGTATAATGTAGGTGGCGGCGATGTTAGGGGCGGCAGATTAGGGGTTACTAATATTTAACTAGTGTTTGCGAGGCGGGAGTGCGGCGGTTTAGAGCTTAATATGTTTATTCTAGTGGCGGCAATGTCTGGAGCGGCAGATTAGGGGTTAAAAATGTTATTATAGTGTTTGCGATGCGGGAGGGCCTTGGTTTAGGGGTTAATAGGTAGTTTATGGGTGTTAGTGTACTTTTTAGCACTTTAGTTATGAGCCTTGTAGTGTAAAACTCATAACTACTGACTTTAGAATGCGATAGGAATCTTGGAGGTAAAGGGTGTACCGCTCACTTTTTGGCCTCCCAGGACAGACTCATTATACCGGCGCTATGGAAGTCCCATAGAAAAAAGGGTTTACGAAGTTTACTTAAGTCGGTTTGCGGTAAGGCCAAAAAAGTCTGCGGTGCCCCTAAACATGCAAGACTCGTAATACCAGTGGTAGGGAAAAAGCAGTATTAGGACCTGTTAACGCTGCTTTTTCAGCTTACCGCAAAACTCATAATCTAGCCGATTGTCTGTAAAACCAATGTACCACTTAAAAATGCCTGCATTGTATTCTATAGATGTTTGAGTGTTTCATTTATTAGACTTTGCTGTTATATTATTGCAATGACAGAAACTCATTTAAGGTGCTTTAAAAGCTGAGACTCAGGATGTTGCACTAAGGTAGTTACATTGGTACAATTGTAAAAAGTCTGCTGGTAGAAAAACATTGTGAAGAGACTGTCTAAGGCTGCACAGATTAATGAGAGGATCAGCACATCTTGTTTCCTGAAGTCTTCAAGGCTAAAGGACCAGAGGTCAGAGTAACAAGGGCAGCTCTACTGTTGAAATAGAAGATGGCTGTGCATAATGGAACAGTTAATGCTATTAACAAATCAGCAAACCCATGCAACTATAAAAATGCTGTACTCTTTATATGCTGTACTCTTTATATATTATTTTATTCTTCATTTAATTCATCTATTTAAATAAAATATTTAAATTGCAGGTTTTTCTTATGATTTTTGATAAAATATAAAACAAAAGACAAAAATTGCTTAAGCATGCATGAAGTGTAACCCCCCTCTTCAAAAAAAATAATCTGTTGGATTAGAAAAATGGTCATTGATAATTATTGACAATGCATATGAAGCTATACTATTTAATGCAAATCTCTCACCTTTAGATAGACTTCAACAAAATCTGTAGTCACATTTGGAGGAGCTGTCAGGGAGTAATCAATAGCTGCTACTTCATCTATTTTTGCAATTACTGTAAGAAAGAAAGGTACAAAAAAATAAAAAGAGCCTTTATCCAATGAACCATATACTGTTGGTAAATAACAATCTAACATTGACCTTACCGATATTGCTATTGTCTCTTCCCTTGCCCTAGTCCCATTTTCTGATACCCTTATAATTTATAGCTACTGGTAGCTGGTACTGAGGGTTTTTTCATCATTCATGACACATGCTAACCTATTCTTAAATGGAAACTCAAGTCAAAATTATACTTTCATGATTCAGATAGAGCCTGCCATTTTAAAAAACTTTCCAATTTACTTCCATTAACAAAATGGGCGCAGTCTTTCTATATTTACACATTTTCCCCCACTGAGCATGTGCAAGAATTCACAGAATATACGTATATGCATTTGTAATTGGCTGATGGCTGTCACATGATACAGGAGAAGTAGAAATAGATACAACTTTGAAATTTAACAGAAAAAAATCTACTACTTAGTTGAAGGAAACACTAAGTTCTATTGCATTGTCTTTTTATCATGTAATGGTTAATTATGCAAATCTACTGTATTTACTGGTCCTAATACTGATATACTAAAAGCTGTACAATATGTAATATAGCAACAAGACAGTTACTAGAAAATCTTGTTTCTAGGGTGATATTGCAAAATGGGGGATTTTGTATTTTTTTAAGGAAAAGAACTGTTTAATGTAGGGCAATGCCATACAAAGGGCACTTTTAAGGCTATTGGTAGTTTAGTATTAGATTAGGGGATGTTTTTATTTTGGGGGGCTTTTTGATTTTCATAGGTATTACGTTTATTTTTTTTATTTTTGATAATGTTGTTTATTATTTTATGTAATGTTAGACTTTTTATTTTTTGTAATCTTATTTAATCTTAGTTTTTTTATTTTTAAGTAATGTTAGCTTTTTTATTTTAATTGTTTGTAACTTAGTAACTTTTTATTTAGGTAATTGGGTTTAATATAGGGGGTGTTAGGTTAGGGGGCTGAGTAGTTTAATCAGTTATTTGTGTTGTGGGGGGTTTGGTGGGTTTCGGTCATGAGCACAATGTTATCTTTTTTATTTTATGTTAGCTTTTCTATTTTAATTGTTTGTAACTTAGTAACTTTTTATTTAGGTAATTGGGGTTCATTTAGGGGGTGTTAGGTTAGGGGGCTGAGTAATTTAATCAGTTATTTGTGTTGTGGGGGGTTTGGTGGATTAGGGGTTAATAGTTTTATTAGGTAGTTTGCGATGTTTGGGTTGGCAGATTTAGGGGTTAATATTTTTATTAGGTAGATGTAGATGTGTGTGAATGGCGGATTAGGGTTTTTTTTAATAAAGAAAAATTCACAAAGAAAATAATCACAATTAATGTCTGATGAAGTTCGACTTTCTCCCTAGCTGCTTATTTTATGCTTTCATGTACTGTAGGTCTGCAAATCCTATTATTAACCCTTACATATAGGTTTTTTATGGTTAACCAAATTGTTTCTGTTGAGTTGAAAACAATGATTGTTCACAAATTTTTCTAACTTTTATTTAAAGGGACAGTCTACTCCAGAAATGTTATTGTTTAAAAACATACGGCTAGATTACAAGTTTTGCATTATGAGCAAAACAGCAGTGTTAAGGCTCATAACGCTGCTTTTTCACTACCGCTGCAATTACGAGTCTTGTAGGTACAGCTGTCCCGCACACTTTTTTGTTCGTACCGCTAATTAACTTACGCAATTTTCGTAAAGTCTTTTTTCAATGGGACTTCCATTGCCCCGATATTACAAGCTTTTTTTTTTAGGCCAAAAAGTGAGCGGTAAAGCCTATCCTGTAAGATTCGTAACGCTTTCTAAAGTCAGTAGTTATGAGTTTTACACTACAAAGCTGTAGCATAAAAGTCATAACTAAAGTGCTAAAAAGTAAACTAACACCCATAAACTACCTATTAACCCCTAAACCGAGGCCCTCCCGCATCGCAAATATTAAATTAAAATTATTAACCCTTAATCTGCCGCTCCCGACATCGCCGCCACTATAATAAACATATTAACCCCTAAATCACCACACTTCCGCCTTGCAAACACTAGTTAAATATTATTAACCCCTAATCTGCCACCCCTAACATCGCCGCCACCTACCTACATTTATTAACCCCTAATCTGCCGCCCCCAACGTCACCGCCACTATATTAAATTTATTAACCCCTAAACCTAAGTCTAACCCTAACACCCCCTAACTTAAATATAATTAAAATAAATCTAAATAAAACATACTATTAATAACTAAATAATTCCTATTTAAAACTAAATACTTATCTATAAAATAAACCCTAAGCTAACTAATAGTTACATTGTATCTAGCTTAGGGTTTATTTTTATTTTACAGGCAAGTTTGTATTTATTTTAACTAGGTAGAATAGTTACTAAATAGTTATTAACTATTTACTAACTACCTAGCTAAAATAAATACAAATTTACCTGTAAAATTAAACCTAACCTTAGTTACACTAACACCTAACCTTACAGTACAATTAAATAAATTAACAAAATTAAATACAAATACCTAAATTACAACAAAAAAACACACTAAATTACACAAAATAAAAAACAAATTACAAGATATTTAAACTAATTACACCTAATCTAATATCCCTATCAAAAAAACAAACAAACAAAAAAAACCCTAGCCTACAATAAACTACCAATAGCCCTTAAAAGGGACTTTTGCGGGGCATTGCCCTATAGAAATCAGCTCTTTTACCTGTAAAAAAATACAAACAACTTCCCAACAGTAAAACCCACCACCCACACAACCAACCCCCCAAATAAAACCTTAACTAAAAAAACCTAAGCTCCCCATTGCTCTGAAAAGGGCATTTGGATGGGCATTGCCCTTCAAAGGGCATTTAGCTCTATTGCTGCCCAAACCCTAATCTAAAACTAAAACCCACCCAATAAACCCTTAAAAAAACACTAATCCCCGAAGATCCACTTACAGTTTTGAAGAGCCCACATCCATTGTCAACAAAGCCAGGAGAAGTCCTCAATGAAGCCGGGAGAAGTCCTCAACGAAACCGGGAGAAGTCTTCATCCAAGCCGGGAGAAGTGGTCCTTCAGATGGGCAGAAGTCTTCATCCAGACGGCATCTTCCATCTTCAGAATTCTATCAGCCAATCGGAATTAAGGGTTGAAAAAATCCTATTGGCTGATGCTATCAATGCGAGCTCAATCCTATTGGCTGATTGGATCAGCCAATAGGATTGAAGTTCAATCATATATTATTAAATATATGTTATAACCCTGCCATATACTGACACTTTACTATATTGAAAACACATTATTAATACATTATTTGATGTTTTACTTTGTGAATTTAATGTATTTTTGAAAATATACACTTATTTTAAATCTGATACCTGCAACACACTCCAAAAAAGTTGAGACAGTCAACTGTTTACCACTGTGTAACATCCCCTGTTCTTTTAATAACACTTATTAAGCATTTGGGCGATGCAGACACCAGTTGGTTAAGTTTAGCTAGCGGAATTTTTCCCTATTTATCCATTATGCATGTCTTCAGCTGCGCAATGGTACGGGGCCTTTGTTGCCTTATTTTGCACTTTATAGTGCGCCACACATTCTCAATAGGAGACAGGTTTGGTCTGCAGGTAGGGCATGCTAGGACCAGCACTCTCTGCTTACGCAACTATGCGCTTGTAATCCGGGCAGAATGTGGTTTGGCGTTGTCCTGCTGGAAAATGCAGGGATGTCCCTGGAAAAGATGACGTCTGGATGGCAGCATATGTTGCTCTAAAATGCATACATATCTTTCTTCATTAATGGTGCCCCCAAAGATGTGCAAGCATGGGCACTGACACATGCCTCTACCATGACATACGCTGGCTTTGGACCTGACGCTGATAACAGCTTGGATGGTCCTTTTCCTCTTTGGCCCGGAGAACATGACGGCTGTTTTTCAAAAAACTATTTGAAATGTTGACTCGTCGGACCACAACACATGATTCCACTGTATTACTGTACCTCTCAGATGAGACCAAGCCCAGAGAAGTCGGCAGCGCTTCTGGAAAGTGTTGATGTATGGCTCCTGCTTTGCATAGTAAAGTCATAACTTGCATTTGTGGATGCAGCGGCGAATGGTGTTGACTGACAAATGTTTACCAAAGTATTCCCTGGCCCATGTCAGGATATCCATTACATATCTTTTAATTATATTGTGCACTGTAGAAGGTGAAATGCCCAAAATCCTACCGATTTGTTTTTGGGGAATGTTGTTCTTAAAGTGTTGGATTATTCGCTGACGCATTTGTTAGCAGATTGGCGCGCCTCGACCCATCCTTGCTCTTGAAGGACTAGGCCTTTTTGGAGGCTCCTTATATACTATGATTACTCGATTGCCTTACCTGTGTCACATCACCTTTTTCAACTTGTCAGATCACTATTAGTTCTAAATTGCCCCTGTCCCAACTTTTTTGGACCGTGTTGCAGTCATCAGATTTGAAATGAGTGTATAATTTAAAAAATACATTAAATTCACAAAGTAAAACATCAAATTATGTGTTAATAATGTGTTTTCTATAGTACAGGGTGAATTGAATTTTCAAATGACTCTTTTTGGATTGTTGTTTTTTTTTTTGCATTTTCCATACTGTCCGATTTGGGTTGTAGATGCCCTATCTGAATCATGAAAGTTTAAAAAGTTTAATGTTGACTAGACTGTCCCTTTAATGGTAAGTATGCAATGCTTTTCTTTTGGCTTATCTATAACTGTGTGTGTTTTACCATCTAAAGTATACACTAGTGAGAAGAAACACTAATTACTCAATATACCACTAAATAACAGTATTGATAATTTGCCTCCCATCCACCCACTAAACCTAGGAATTTGAACCTTTTATACTGGTAGTTATATTGTCATTCTTTATGCTACAACTCATTGCACTGAGTGTAAACAAGCTTCCTACCGGGTATGGTCTCAAGAAAGGGCTTCAGTTTGTCTCTGATTAAGTCAGTAACTGCAGGGCAGATCTGAAAAAGAGAAAAATAATTATTGATTTCCAGCCTTTAAATGTTGTCAATTATTTTCAAATCTCATATTGCTATATTTGATGTCTGCCTCCTGCCTTCTAATAATGGTGTATGGTTCCCAAGTGCCCTGGATCTAGCAAATTAGTCTTCTGTTCTGTAGTCCCACCCTGCATTTCCCAAGTTCAGTCTTTGTGACTGCCTTCCCCACTCCATCTAAACTGCACCCACATAGGGCCAGATCCGGTAACACACGAATTACAAGTTAAATTTAAAAAGATTGCTACGGAGCGGAACCTGACGCACACAAATCAAAGGACTTAGAATATTGCAACCATGTTATCTTATTCTCCCCATAGACTTAATATTTCCCATTTCAAAGTTCTTCACATACAGAAAAATGGGATATTTACTAACAGGTGCTTAAGAGCACACTAACCCACCCCTCTTTACTCTAGTACCAGGCCCGCGCAAACTTAGTTAGTGCAGGCTCCAGGAGCCAAGCGCGCTATGCCTCCAGTTAGTGCAGACGGGGATCTGGAGTAAAGAGGAGAGGGTTAGCGCTCTCTCCAGTGCATGTAGGTGTTTTAGCATTTTGTAAGAAAATAAAGGAATATTCCTGAAATCGGCAATATTCAATAATTTTCTTCAATTTTCCCTGTGCATTCTTTTAGATATTTGTTTCACTAAAATTAAACTAATATCCCTTTTTCAGCAAAAAATGCTTTTGTTCTTAAATTAATGCACAAGTTTAATATCTATTCCTATAGATATATAGGTATAGATATTTATTTTATATTTTCATATATTTATTGAAATATATATTAAATAATAAAAGTAAAATGTTTGTGTATGCAAAGGAATGTAAAATATGCCTATAGGAATTAATATATACTGTAGGTATAGGTATATGCAGATATATTTCTAGAAATATATATTTGCAATTAAAATAACATTTTACTGTATGTGAAGAACTTTGGAAAGTTAAATATGTAGAGTAAATACACAGTAAAACACATAAATACATAAATACATATTGCTTGCTAATAGCAGTTAGCGCACCACTTGTAATCTAGCCCATAATGGCACATATCCCCTACATTCTGCCTGTACCATATAGACTATCAAGCCATGTTTATTGGCTGATGAAATATTGTATTACTCCATCCAAACTTTATCCCTGGGTTTTTGAAATCCCCCCTTCAGACTGCAAAATTTTATTACAGTGTTAGACTGCAGGGTATGGGCATGTATTTCACATCTATGGGTGTTCGCAAAAGAAGAGCCAGTGATTATAATTACCAGCAACAAAATATACAGAGCCCATATTTGCCCATATTTAATAGATGCATGAGCCAAAATTAGAGGTCTGTGATCAAACAATCCAAAAGCCATTGTATGCTTTGCAAAGCTAACAAAATAAAAATATATACATTTATATATGTATATAGTATATATATATATATATATATATATATATATATATATATATATACAGTATATATATATATGCATATATACATATTTATATTTATTTAGTAACCATTTCATTATGTTACTACTAAAAGCCATTTGTTTGATAGAATAGATATTGATGGCAGATAAGAGCCATAAACCCAGCAAGTCTGCCCGATATTACCTAACAGTCGAGTCTTGTTGGTCTAGCTATACCGCAAGCATTTTAGCCTGTAACACAACGTCATCCCCGCACTAAAAAAAATTACGTTTTTACGTGGGATTTCCATAGCGCTGCCTTTACAAGTTGTGCGGTGAGGCTAAAATGCTTGCATTCCAGCCTATACCGACACAATCCATTCCGCAATCTGAGACCAGTAGTTATGAGTTTTGCGCCACAAAACTGTTACATAAAAATCATAACAAGTCTTACAAAGTACACTAACACCCATAAACTACTTATTAACCCCTAAACCGAGGCCCTCCAGCATCGCAAACACTATAATAAAGTTATTAACCCCTAATCTGCCGCTCTCTACATCGCCACCACTAATAAAATGTATTAACCCTTATTCCTCCACTCCCTGACATCGTCACCACTATAATAAAGATATTAACCCTTATTCCACCGCTCCCTCACATCGCCATCACAAAATAAAGTTATTAACCCCTAAACCGCCAGCCCCCCAAATCGCAAAAAATTACCTGTGAAATTAAAAAAAACTAAGGTTAAGCTATACAGGTAGCCCTCAGTTATGCCGGGCTTAGGTTCCAGAAGGAATGGTTGTAAATCGAAACCGTTGTAAATTGAAACCCAGTTTATAATGTAAGTCAATGGGAAGTGAGGAAGATAGGTTCCAGGCCACTCTCAAAGTTGTCATAAGTTACACCTAATACATTATTTTTAAAGCTTTGAAATGAAGACTTTAAATGCTAAACAGCATTATAAACCTAATAAAATAATCACACAAGACAGAATATATAATTAAACTAAGTTAAATGAACAAAAATATTTGCTAACCAGCATTATAAACCTAATAATATAATCACACAACACAAACGTCACTTGCATTTTTCTGCAAACAGTTCTTTCTATGCATTCCAATCTGGACTGATTTATAGACAGGAAGATCTTTTTCCTTTGAAATCTGCTTGATAGCTCAAGTCTGGTTAAACTGATTAATTTCAGCTTGCTTGGCTTTGCTGCAACACAAGCGGACAGCTCCCCCTACTGGATATTTTAATAAATGCACTGCTTCTCAATGCTTTTCAATAGCAGTCACATGACTGAAAAAAAAGGTTGTTATTCTGAAACGGTGTAAATTGAACCGTTGTAAAACGAGGGCCACCTGTATATTAAACTAACATAACTATTATACTAAAATTAAAATAACTATCAATTAAATAAATTAAATTACACATTAAATAAACACTACTTAAAAAAATTAAATCTACAATTACAAACAATAAAAAAACACTGAATTACAAAAAATTAAAAACACTAAATTACAAAAAAATAACAAACACTAAATTACGTAAATTAAAAAAAGAAATTATCCAAAATAAAAAAATGACACCTAATCTAATAGCCCTATTAAAAAAGCCACCCCCCCCATAAAAAAGACCCTAGCCTACAATAAACTACCAATAGCCCTTAAAAGGTCCTTTTGTAGGGCATTGCCCTAAAGAAATCAGCTCTTTTCCCTGTAAAAAAATAAAAAGACCCCCCCAACAGTAAAACCTACCACCCAACCAACCCCCCAAAATAAAAAAAACTAACTCTAACAAAAACCTAAGCTACCCATTGCCCTGAAAAGGGCATTTGTATGGGCATTG
The DNA here is from genome assembly GCF_027579735.1 of Bombina bombina. Lineage (NCBI taxonomy): Eukaryota > Metazoa > Chordata > Amphibia > Anura > Bombinatoridae > Bombina > Bombina bombina. The sequence goes on along the minus strand of NC_069499.1, from coordinate 1,025,420,520 downwards.
CCCTTGAAAGGGCATTCAGCTCTTTTTCATTGCCCTGAAAAGGGCATTTAGCTGTTTTAAGAACGTCCAAACCCTAATCTAAAAAAAAAACACCCAAAAAATATTAAATAACCTAACACTAACCCCCGACGATCCACTTACAGTTTTTGAAGTCTGGACATCCAGGTGGCAAGGACTTCATCCAGGCGGCGAGGTCTATTCAAATCAGCCAATAGAATTTCAGTAGCTCTCATCCTATTGGCTGATTTGAGCAGTCAATAGGATTTCAGTAGCTCTCATCCTATTGGCTGAATTGAATTTTAAAAATCAAATCAGCCAATAGGAATGCAAGGGATGCCATTTTGAAACAGCTCCCCTGCATTGAAGATTCAGTGTACGGTGGCGACCATATGAAGGGGACACTCCACACCGTCTTAAAGGATGGACCTGCTCCGCACCGCCGGGATGAAGATGGAAGATGCCGTCTGGATGAAGATAGAAGACGCTGCTGGATGGATGAAGACCTCGCCTCCTGGATGAAGACCTCGCTGCCTGGATGTCCGGACTTCAAAAACTGTAAGTGGATCATCGGGGGTTAGTGTTAGGTTTTTTAAACTTTTTTGGGGTGTTTTTTTTTAGATTAGGGTTTGGGCGTTCTTAAAAGTGCTAAATGCCCTTTTCAGGGGAATGAAAAAGAGCTGAATGTCCTTTTAAGGGCAATGCCTATACAAATGCCCTTTTCAGGACAATGGGTAGCTTAGGTTTTTGTTAGAGTTAAGTTTTTATTTTAGGGGGTTGGTTGAGTGGTGGGTTTTACTGTTGGGGGGTATTTGTATTTTTTTTTTACAGGGAAAAGAGCCGATTTCTTTAGTGCAATGCCCTACAAAGGCCCTTTTAAGGGCTATTGGTAGTTTATTGTAGGCTAAGGTTTTTTATTTGAGGGGGCTTTTTTTTATATAGGGCTATTAGATTAGGTGCAATTTTTTTATTTTGGATAATTTCGTTATTTTTTGTAATTTAGTGTTTGTTATTTTTTGAAATTTGGTGTTTTATTTTTTGTAATTTTTATTTTTTTATTTTTTGTAATTGTAGATTTAATTTTTTTTAGTAGTGTTAGGTTTTTTAATGTGTAATTTAATTTATTTAATTGATAGTTATTTTAATTTTAGTATAATAGTAATGTTAGTTTAATATATAGTTTAAACTTAGGTTTCTTTAATTTCCCAGTTAAGTTTTTATTTATTTTAAGATAGGGATCTTGTAGTTTTAATTTAAAGTTAGGGGATTGTTAGGATTAAGGGTTAATAGTTTAATTAAGTTTTTTGCGATGTGGGAGGCTGATGGTTTAGGGGTTAATAGGCTTATTTAGTGGTGGTTATGTGGGAGGCCAGAGGTTTAAGGGTTAATAACTTTATTTAGTGGAGGCGATGTCGGGGAGTGGCGGAATAGGGGTTAATAAATTTATTTAGGTGGCGGCGATGTTGGGAGCGGCAGATTAGTTGTTAATAACTTTATTATAGTGTGGGTGATGTTGGTGTGCGGGCAATAGGGGTTAATAGCTTTATTATACTGGCGACAATGTCGGAGTGGCGGAATAGGGGTTAATAACTTTTATTAGTGGCGGCGATGTCAGAGCGGCAGATTAGGGGTTAATAAATTTATTATAGTGGCGGCGATGTTGGAAAGCGGCGGAATAGGGGTTAATAACTTTTATTACTGGCGGCGATGTCGGGAGCGGCAGAATAGAGGATTATAACTTTATTTAGGTGTTGGCGATGTCAGGGGTGGCAGATTAGGGGTGTTTAGACATGGGATTTATGTCAGGGTGTTATGTTTAAACATAACTTTTTTTCCCCCATAGTCATCAATGGGGTTGCATTACGGCGATCGCCATTCTGCACTTCAGGTGTTAGTTTTTTTCAAACACACTCTCCCCATTGATGTCTATGGGGAAAGCGTGCACGAGCACGTATTCTCAGCCCTGGGTGAAATAACGCAACTTTTGTTGCGTTCGTTTAGCACCCTCTATAGTGCAAAACTTATAATCTAGGCGAGTATAAAGTTATCTAGTTTGTAGGATAGCCTTATGCTTGTCCCAGGCATTTTTTAAAGTCCCCCACAGTTTTTGATAGAACACTGTTTATGCCAGTTCCACTCATGCATGAAGATTCAACCACCATATCATCTAAATGTGTGCTTCTTAAACTGTGGGTAGGGACATCCCAGGAGGTCGCATAAGAATTTTCAGGGGTCCTCACAAGACTTGATAATGTATTGTGCAGAAGGAGACAATGGTAGGCTAAGTTGCAATAACTAACCAGACAACAGCAGTATTACAATAAGACAGAAAGAAAAAAAAAGTGCTGTTGACTTCTGCTTGTTTTTCAAATGAAGATTTTCTTTGTTTCAATGTCTTCATAAGACTTTGTTCATAATGGGGGGGGGTGCAGATATAATTCTTTGTATTGATGTTATGGGAATCCCTGGCTTTGTGTAGGAATTTGTGTGTGCGTGCGTGCATGTGTGTTGTGCTTGTGCGTGTGTGTTGTGTTTGTGGGTGTGTATGTTGTTCATGTGTTAAGTATGTGTGTGTATGTGTGTGTGTTCTGTTTGTGCATGTGTATGTTTGTGCGTGTTGTGTGTGTGTGTGCGTGTGTGCATGTTTGTGCGTGTGTGTTGTTTTTGTGGGTGTGTATGTTGTTCATGTGTTAAGTATGTGTATGTATGTGTGTGTGTTCTGTTTGTGCATGTGTATGTTTGTGCGTGTTGTGTGTGTGTGTGTGTGTGTGTGTGCGTGTGTGCATGTTTGTGCGTGTGTGTTGTGTGTGTTTGCATGTGTGTGTGTTGTGAGCATATGAGTTTGTATGTTTTCCAATGTAAATGGGGTCCCAGGTGAAAAAAGTTTAAGAAGTTTTAAATACATAATAAACACAATAAACAAATAGTTTAAAGAGAGCTAGTAGATGATACAAACATTAAAACATATATTTAGGCTTGTGTTAGAAGTAAAGGAATCACCGAGCAGCTGCTGAATATTTGTATCATAAGATCTTATTTGTGGAGACAAGAAGAGTTTCTATGTAATTGAGTAATAGGCTGCTCACCATTAACACCAATATAGCAATAACTGACATTAGCTTTCTTTTTTGAGACAACATCATTTTATACTATTTTTAATCTGTAAAATGTATCCTTGCTATTGAATGTTTACACTGTCCAAATGTTTTTTTTTTTTTAATAAAATGTAATTTTATTTAATTTAATTACAGGAATATTGTAGTGTATTATATTATAGTGTTTGATGATCAGGCACTAAGAGTCATTTGGAGAATATGGAAATCCATTTGACAGATATAACTGTAATTTGCTAACGCATATATTACATAACATATTGACATGCCAACCTGCTGCTCGATGTTAGTTTTTAATTCTGAGGAAACTTTGTCATGAAAGAGCTTAACCACCCAGCTGTAACAAGAAGAAAAAAATACAATATTACCATTTTAGTTGAAAAGTGAGTCCTCAAGAAATTAGTGTAAGATATCTTTAAAATAATGTTTGTGGCATACCAATTGGACCAGGTAACACCATAGTTTCTATCAGAGTACATGTGTGTATATGTGTATATATACTGTATAAATGTATATTTAAGTATATATATATAGTATATATAATACCTCACAACATTTCAAAATTCAAAAGAGGGACACCCCCCCTCCCTCGTGGCAAAATTTTTAAATGTGGTGGGCAGGAGCAGGGGCGGGGCTTAAAAAATCATAAGACTAAAGTAATATAAATAAAATTTTAAATAAAGTCATATCTTTTAATACTCTTAGGCAGCAAATCAAACACAAGCTCAACCCACTGTTATAGCTATGTGAGCTCTGTATTTAATTAAACTTTGCAGAGACAGTGCTAATTTTTTTTTATCTTAATTGGACATTTAATAATATATTCTTTAAAACTGCTCTCTGCATTCCCCATTAAAATTCTAGATTCTGGCCTTTAAAGTTAGCAAAAATGCACAGTAACACACTACATAGCATACACTTACATATGCACATACACACACACTACATATCATACACTTACACATGCAGATACACACACACTACATTGCATACACTTACACATGTAGACACACACTACATATCATACACTTATACAGGCAGATACGCACACACTACATAGCATACACTTATACATACAGATACACACACAAACACACACTACATAGCATACACTTATACATGCAGATACGCACACACACACTACATAGCATACACTTATACATGCAGAAACACACACACTACATAGCATACACTTATACATGCAGATACACACAAACTACATAGCTTACACTTATACATGCAGATACACACACACTACATAGCTTACACTTATACATGCAGATACATACACTGCATAGTATACACTTAAACATGCAGATACACACAAACTACATAGCATACACTTATACATGCAGATACGCACACACACACTACATAGCATACACTTATACATGCAGAAACACACACGCTACATAGCATACACTTATACATGCAGATACACACACACTACATAGCTTACACTTATACATGCAGATACATACACTGCATAGTATACACTTAAACATGCAGATACACACAAACTACATAGTATACACTTATACATGCAGATACACACACTTCATAGCTTTCATTTATACATGCAGACACACACACTACATAGCATACACTTATACATGCAGATACACACACACTTATACATACAGATACACACACACACACTACACAGCTAACACTTATACATGCAGATACACATACATACACACTTATAGATACAGATAGACACACACTACATCATATATGGGTATCTGTAACTCATTGTATAGGGTTCTGGGGTTGGCAAGCACATTAGCTAGCAGTCTGAGGCTGCCACTGTTCATTACCCTGGTGTTAGCACTGCTCATCGTATAAAACTGAAGGCATGCTAGTATTATCACCAGGGGCTAGACGTCATCACTACCAGAGGTAAGTTAGAGAGGTCACCATTACCTGAGGTCAGAGGGTATACAGCCTTCCTACTCCTGCTTAAGCCACACACCATTAATTTTCTACAAAGAATCTAACAGGTATATAACCCTGGGAGAGAAAAGCCAGCTGTATGTGCCCAATAAAATTTTAAAAAGAAAATATTTTTTTTAATGCATGGGGAAATGCGGGACAGATGGCTAGCAACCCGGGACAGACCCCTAAAATTGGGACTGTCCCGCGAAAATCGGGACAGGTGGGGGGTATGATATATATATATATATATATTATATATATATATATATATATATATATATATATATACACAGACACACACACACATATACATATATATATATATATAAAAATTATGTGTAGATGACACTCTTCTTCATAAAAACAACCCCCTCCTTGAGCTCCCCCCCCCCCCAGATGTTAATACAGCTTGTTTTCCTGGGACCTGCACTGAAGCATTTTGATTTTGAAAATTTCAAGTGGATGGTACTGACAAAGCCAATCACAAGCCATATAACACACACTCACAGAAGAGGTTGCTTTTGCTGCTCTAAAATAATCAGTGACTCCAAAGCATTCAGTGTTGATGAGGTGACTAACTGCAAGAACTAAATGAGAATTTTATGACAAGACAGGAGGCTTCATATTTTGCATTAATCTTTACTAACTCCCAAAACAGCAGCAAAGAAACATGTAACATAGAAACAAAACAACCAAACAGCAAAGAGCAGATAATGGGGCCCATTTATCAAGATCCGTATGGAGCTTGAAGGGCCGTGTTTCTGGTGAGCCTTCAGACTCACCAGAAACACCAGTTATGAAGCAGCGGTCTAAAGACCGCTGCTCCATAACCTGTCCGTCTGCTTTGAGGTGGCGGACAGACATCGCCAGAAATCAACCGATCGAATACGATCAGGTTAAATGACACCCCCTGCTAGCGGTAGATTGGCTGCAAATCTGCAGGGGGCAGAGCATAACCCGTTCTTTGTATAGGGCCGCTCCGGATCTCTTACCTATCCTCCTCTACTAAATCACTGGGAGGAGATCTGGTATAGTCCGGTGTTCTGTCCCAGCTGCTTCAGCCCCCTCCTCCTAGCGATCCAGCTCCTGCACGCCACGTGACTCCAGTGCTCTGTGAGCGTTGCAGGCCTCCTCAGTGCCGCAAATTCATCCAGTTTTGCTGGGCAGAACAGCTTTGGCAGTTCCCGTGCCTTCCTTTCTGACTCACTTCCACCCCTGGTGAGTCACAAAGCTACTTAAAACTGTAGTGGCTTGTCTCTGGGCTCGCGGTTTCTGCCTCTTGAATTACCTGTATTACATTTTCTGCATGGCTCAAGACAAGGACCGGTTTCTTTCCTAACTTCAGGACATGTCCGCTCTCCTCTCTGGGCTTTGTGATCAATGAGGAGAAGTCGAGAATCATTGGGCTCTTTTCCTCATCCATCCAGTCCATTTTTCCAGCCCCTCTCCACTACCATGCCATGTAACACTTAAATATCTAATGCTTTCAGGAGTCTTGCTCCTATCAACAACAGATTTTCCTTACAAACAAAGTTCGATTCAGAGATGGCATGGTGGCTTCAGGATGCCTGTAATAGCAGGGTGATTTTTGGTTCGGCCCAAGACTTCATTCTGTCCTCCAATGCAAGCCTTTTAGGCTGGGGTGTTTCTTCTAGAATTCCCTCCACCGGCGGCCCCCTTCACATCAATTGTTTGGCGTTATTGGCTGGCTTCTTTGCCGTTCACAGTTTTTCCAAACACAATACCAACTGTTGCATTCTTTTACGATTTTTTCCGCCCTACATTATATCAATCGTTTAGGTGGAACTCGATTCAAGACCTTTTAAGATCTCACCTCCCAATTCTATCAGTTTTGTTTGGAATGCAGGATTTCTGTCCGTGCCCATTTCATCCTGGGTGTTTCCAACTTCACAGCAGACTGGTTCTCACTTCATTGGAGGGAGTCCAGCAACTGGATGCTGAACCATCAGGTTTTTCTAGAGAATCAAAGAATTTTTGGCCCTCTGTTGGTGGACCCTTTTGCGGCCTGGACCAATCGCCAACTTCCTCAGTTTTTCATTTGGCTCCAAGATCTGGATTGCGAAGCAGTGGATGCCTTTCTGCAAGTCTGGCCTTTTCGCAGAGCTTACGCTTTCCCTCCTTTCACCCTCCTTGTTCGGACTTTTATGTGCGTTCTTCGCTTCCAATGCCTTCTGATGCTGATAACTCCCAGCCATAGTTTGCTCCTTTTCTGGAGATGTGCTCTGCGCCCCCTCGCCTTCTTCCCAATCTTCTGGAAGATTCTCAGAATTGCCCTCACCCTCTCTTATCTTCACAAAGATAAAACATTTATTTTGAGTGATCATTTTTATTTTATTATTTATTATTTTTTATAGAATCAAGATTTTTTTTGTGAATATTTAGCCCACTTTCACATTTTTTGTATTAACATCTTAATATATCTAACCTTTTTTTAAACCCCTTCTATCTCTAATGAACAGTAATAGATTTGTTTTGTAAGAGTCGTCTTAGATAGAGTTGTTTTTAAAAACATTAGCCCCAAGAAAAACTTTCAGTATGTAGAGTATGGATATAACAAATGACTACACCTTTAAGAAAGAATAGAAGGAAAAACATCAATTGAGAAATTGGCGGATAAATAGGAAAGTATGGGTAAGAGAAGTTCATCTTGAAAAAGGCTGTAAAGCTGAAATGCATAGATGATGATAAGCAGTTTCTAACTCCAGGATCAGAGCACTCTGATGAGTTCAATGCAACAAGTGTTTGATACATTCATGTTGGATACTCTGTATACTTGATATACTTTACTCAAAGATCATCCTGCATCAACCCTGTAATCCGCTCCTTTCATTTGTTCATTCACAACCTGTGACTTGAACATGTGACCCGGAACTAGGATCTGGAACAACTAACCCGCAATAAAGAATGGCAGAGTCTTGAAAGGTGATACACCGGATGCCGGATCTAAGGGAAGCCAAGTCTCGGAACATAAGAGTGGAGAAATCGATAGTGATTTCGGATTCCAGGGAAAGTGAGAGTCATGGTATCAGCAGACATCAGGAACGTAAAGTATTGAAGTTAAGTGTATCACACTATATTGCATTTATCAACAGCAGAACTTTCACCCATACCCCTCCTTACATGCTACTCACATGGGAATACCATTACATATTATTTGCTAGCAGTGACTCATGAAATTGTTATAGACCAATTGTTTTAGAATACATGTTTGGACATTTAGGGTCTCATTTCCGGAAAGCCCACGTCTTTTTTGATTGATTTTTAGGGGCTGTTTTTTACACACATTTTTTTAACATTTTACACCACCAGTTGCTTTCTTGTAGCACTCCACTAATTTGTATTTTTCAACATATGTATTTAGTATGGTTTCGTTGGTGCATGGGAAGAGATGTTGATCCCTTTTTTCCTCTTTTTCCATGATTGTGAATTTTCCCACTGAACTGTTTTCTCAAGGGAAAGCATACCATACTGTTAATCTGTTTTGCTCAGCCATTTTGGTGGGTCATTTTCCCTTTGAGTGTGTCCCTGCAGGTAAACATCCTTTAGTCTGCCGGCTTCTGTGAGCCATTTGGTTTAAGAACCCTCCAAAACCTTGTTATTCCAGCCTTTGGGATGTAAATGTGGTTCTTGATTTCCTTAGAAGCTGGTCTTCTAACTCTTCTCTTTCTCTTAAACATCTTTCTGCAAAATTGGCCATGCTTCTTTGCTTATTTTTTTTTTGACGGGTCTCTGACATTAGGGCCCTTGACGTTCATGCCATCTCCTTTTCTCCTGAGGGCATTTCTTTCTCCATTTCTCGCAGAACCAAATGCTCTTCTAAGGCTTTGTTTTACCCTTATTTTCGAGAGAACCCACACATTTGCATAGCCCTTTGCCTTAAGGTTTACCTGGCCAGGACTGAGAGCCTCCGTGGCTCCTCGTCCAGTCAACTTTTTATCTCATTTGTTCCCCCTCAACATCTGGTCTCTACCCCTACCTTAGCTAGGTGGATTTGATGGCTCATGTCTGAGGTAGGAATTTCTTTCTCTTCTGGAGCTCAATCAGTCAAGGTTGCTGCAGCCTCTTAAGCTTTCTTTTTGGGTTGTAATCTGCAGGACTTGTTAGCAGCAGCAGATTGGTCTTCGGCTTCTGTGTTTTCTCATTTCAATTTTAAACCTGTTCCTCATGCATTCCATTCTGTCCTTTCAGGGCGTTAACATATGCAAAATATGAAGCCTCCAGTCTTGTCATAAAATTCAGATTATTATAACCTTTCTGCCTAAATAATCTAGATTTTATTAAAGACAGGAGGCGAATATTTTCCCTCCTCTTCCTCCCCCCCACCCAAAAAACAAAAACTGTAAATTTTAAGTTATGTATATTTTTCCATATGTGCATGTGCTTGTTTAACCTTCATTCTCCTTAGGTTGCTTTCCGTCCTGGTAGCAGTGTCACCTATTTTACTTTCATCTTAATGGACTGATGAACTTGCGGGATGGAAAAGTTTGTTTTTCATTTTTATTCTATACTTTCTGGGATCCTAGACAGTTCTTCAGTGGAATCTTCATATCCGTTCTCCTTTGAAGTGTTTTCCTTTGTGGAATCTCCTTCTTCTGTTTGGCAGCGATAAGAGGATTTTATTTCCTGTGATTATGTGGTTGTATTATCTGCTCTTTGCTGATTGGTTGTTTTGTTTCTTTGTTACTTGTTTCTTTGCTGCTGTTTTGGAAGTCAGTAAAGATTAATGCAAAATATTCACCTCCTGTCTTTAATAAAATCTAGATCGACCAAGGTTATAATTATCTGAATTTTTCTCCACAACATATACTTATTGGCTAATTTGCATATTATGACATCCCAGTTTGCATATTGTCACACTAATCATAATACTATGCCAATCAAACAACAACATTTAAAGTAAGTTTTGAAAAATTTGTCAAGGGTTATGTAGAGTCTTTTGTTAAGAGCTTACAGTTCTTTCATAATCAATAGAATGCTGTATTACAGATATGTGTCATACATGCTGTTACTAAAAGCATGCTCTAAAAGTGCAACTTTCTATGTTATTTTATGGAACCTTTTTGGTTTATCTCAATCCTTTATAAAAGTTTATCAAATTGTTTATCCACAAAAATCCCCATAAACTTTAAAGGGACATGAAACTCAAATGTTTTTTTTTCATGGTTTAGACTAGAGAGAGCATGCCATTTTAAATATCTTTCCAATTTACTTCTATTATCTAATTTGCTTCATTCTCTTAGTATCAGTTGTTGAAAAGTATACCTAGATAGGCCCAGAAAATGCTGATTGGTGACTGCACATATATGCCTCATATTACTGGCTCATCCATGTGCAATGCATTGTTGTTTATTCAACAACGGATATCAAGAGAATGAAGCAAATTACAAAATAGGAGTACACTGGAAAGTTGTTTAAAATTGTATTCTCTATCTGAATCATGAAATAAAATTTGTGGGGATCATATCCCTTTCATTTTTTTTTCTGTTGGTAATCATTAGATACATTTATCTAAAGGCTTGTGATCAGCCTTTTATTTGTAGTGTCTATAAAATCTAGAAAATACAATGTTACATGAGCAAATAACTTACCCAAATTTCCCAGGCATTTGCACTTTGAGATCCTTGATGTGGCTGCTGCAGTCAGAGGAGAGAGCAGTTGGCCTTCCTTGCCCATCATTTCCCAATTTTAACACTATAGAAATTGTGAGGTCCTCCATTTTCACATTAAAAGTTCCATCATCTGAACTAATCCACAAAAGAAATATGATAAAATAAATAAAAGAAAGTGCAAGTAATAAGATAAATTGTAAAAATAGAATTACAGTTTAAACGTTCCTTGATTCTGTAAATTTTACCAGTATTGGTTGAAGTGAAACTATCTCCCACTAATGCATAATTGCAGCATTTACAGGGTCTGCCCCCACAGTTATAGAAACCCCGGTTCCTAGATAGCCAACCGGATTTAGTAGAGTAGAGCTAAAGTTTTTTCTTACTCTATCTCCTATAGTATCTGATCTCCGTGATATAAAATTACAGTTATTGGATATCAATCTTAAATCTACATCTCTTTCTAAAAGGGGCATTCTGGTTTTAATGATGTTACAAATTTCATTAAACTGATTGCTATATTTGGTAATGGAATTTACCCCTCTCTGTTGACGGTTACTGTTGGTATTATCCCTGGGATTTCTGTCCCTCAGTAAACTATCCCTTTCAAATATCGATACTAATAGGGATATTTCTTTCAATGAGTCTGGCTCATAGCCTCTATCCACAAGTCTGGAAGTCAAGTCATTGGCATGTTTCCAATAATCTTCCAGACTGGTGCAGTTACGTCTGAGTCGAATGTATTGGCCTTTGGGAATCCCTTTTTTTAAGTGTTTGGGATGTAGGGAGTCTGCTCTGAGTATGGTGTTACCTGTGACTTCTTTTCTATAGACCTCAGTAACTAGACGCTGTCCTGAATGTTTGATTAATACATCAAGGTATGGTATACTTATATCAGAAACATTATATGTGAATTTCAAGTTATCATCATTGTGATTCAAATATTCCACAAAGTCACTTAGTTCTTCAATAGTACCTCCCCAGATTAGTAAAATGCCATCTATATATCTAGTATATAGTTTGATATTGTTCTTGTAATGATTATTATCACTGAAGATTCTCAAAAGCTCAAAGTATGCAAGAAAAAAATTGGCATAAGAGGGGGCCAATTTTCGCCCCCATCACTGTTCCTCTGAGCTGTATAAAGAAATCTCCATTGAAAATAAAATAATTCTGATTCAGGAGAAAATCAATTGCTTGTAGAATGAAATCAATTAATTCAGTGTTGTATCTAGAGTACCTATTCAAAATTTTCTTAGTCAATTCCAAGGGAATGGGGGATGCAGGAATAAAGAGACACTGCATCTATAGTAACAAACATAAATCCCTCTTTCCATTGGAAATCATGTAAGTCTCAACAAATGCTTGGTGTCTCTTAAGAAACCTGGCAAAGACTGTACTATCGGTTGCAATTGTGCATCAACCCATTGTCCCAGTTTCTCCCCCAGGGAGCCAATAGCATAAATTATTGGTCTCCCCGGGGATCAACAAGGGACTTGTGTACTTTGGGTAAGTACTTAAATACAGGTGTCCTGGGGTGTTCTACATAAATGTAGTCACTAGTTTTTGTTGTGAGTACTGAGCATTCTACACCTACATCTAGCAAATGTTTTAACTCATGTTGGAATTTGGAAGTTGGATTAAACGTTAATTTCTTATAGGTATAACAATCTCCCAATTGTCTATAGGCTTCTTTAAGATAATATATCTGATTAAGAATCACAATTGAGCCTCCCTTATCAGAATCAACAATTACAATATCACTGTAACTTTTCAGTCTAGTTAACGCATATGTTTCTTTTTTACTTAGGTTGTTATGCCTATTACGGCCCAAACTATCACCTTTGCTCACTTTTTCAGACAAAGCGATGAGATCTTGTTCCATAACTGAGTGAAATAACTCTATTATGTCATTACGTGCATGTACAGGGTAAAAAGTACTTGGTTTAGACTCTTTGATAGGCTGTTGATTAGAACTGTCAATGTTACCATTCTCACCCTGTAACTCACAAAGGTCCACAAAGTCACAATTGTCACTCAAGACCTGTGTGTCTCCTTGTGAGTCACAGAGTGGGTCCGTCACATTTAGATTTTTAAAATGCTTAGTAAGAGTTATTTTACGGACAAAGCTATTGACATCTAGAATAGTGTCAAAAAGTTCAAAGTCCCTGGTAGGTGAAAAACCAAGTCCCTTTGAAAGAACGAAGATTTCACACTGTTCTAGAGTCCTGGAAGACAGATTGATTATTTGTCTCCCTTGTTGTTCTTCTTTTTCCACTGTGTCGTGCGGCTTGGGTATCTTGGTGTTGCTCCTCCCATTAGTGGGGCTTCCTCCTGATTTTCTTTGTTTTTTCCTTTTTGCTGATCCATAAATGTTACCCCATTTTTTGATCTTGCTCCTAATGTCACATCTGAATTTGTGGATGCTCTAATTGGTGTAGAAGTTGTGGGCACGTTATTTATAGGCATAGTGGAAGTCGATGCTGACGTTGAACTTGTGTCACTTAAACCAGCTGTACTTTCAAAACTAGAAAATTTTACTTTTTTCTGGTTTTTATTCTTGCTTGCATTTTTATTAAATGACCTCCTCTTTGCCCTCCTCTCAGTATTCCAGCTGTATACTATGCCTAAGTCGTAATCCTTTGCGTCTCTTTCATTCTTTTTATATTTGTTATCAGATAATTCTGTGTTTAATTTATCCAGTGTTTCATCTAGTTGTTTCTGGAATGGTATTGTCTTTTCATCATCCTTGAATCTCTCAAGTTCTTTATCCAGACTTTCAATTTCTGATAATATACCATCTCTTTGCTCCTTTTTAATTTTTACCAATTTTGGCATTAATTTGAGAGAGCATTCAGTCAGGGACTGGTTCCAAGTAATCATGAATTCTGGAAAATATTTATGAAATGCTGGGAATTTTTTCATTCTTAATCCCCTAGGGATCTTCTTTTCCTCTAGAAAGATAGTGTTCCAGAAATTCTATGTCCCACCAAAGTTTGAGTTCTTTGACATGAATTTTCTCTTTATTAGAATATAAAGTTCCCAATTCTAGTTTATTTTCTTCTGTGTCTGTGCGTTTAAAAAGTTGTTCAAATCTCTCCCTCCTACTTTTATCATTATATGCAGCCATGATTAATAATCAAAGATGAGCCGGGTTATAAAAAGATCAGAAAAAGTCTCTATGGAGATATATTTAATACAATTTCACACAAAACTTAGAGACTTCCAAAATCTGAGTATAGGCAGGATATAACACTTGTGATACTACCCTAAACTAGGGTCCCACTGATAGCGGTTATCACAGGGGGGGGTTAGAGAGCTTTTTAGGATAATTCAGAGAGGTGGGAAGGTAAACGGGTAATCCTACACTGTAGAAAATAATTATAATAAAACAGTAATAAAAAAAGGACCTTTTTCTCACACAGATTTTACTGCAACAAGCAATCCTACGGGCTCTCTGTAAACATACATTTAAAGATCCCTTTCTGCAAACATTTGAAGGTAATTCATCTATCTCCAATCAAGACAATGAGGCATATTTATCAATCCATCAACCGCAAATACGCTGGAATTCTGCAGCGTAATTGTGGCACGCCTGATTCCCCTTATTTATCAAAGCCTACAGACCGGCAAAAGTTGAAATCTATGACGTAACATACGATCCGCCGGTCTCAGTCCGACACAGATCGATATTTACATCATTACAGATGTTCCGAATGCAAATTCGGCACTATCTGACAACTTTTGCTAGTTAACAAACTTCTAACAGGTACGCTCGCCAGTATTCTGGCCCAGGGTACCTGGTTTTCAATCCACCACCCTGGAGGCCGTGGATGCCATAGGAATCAATGGAAGTTTTAAAGCAGCGAAAGCTCATGTTTGCTGCTGCCCTATATCTCTTTGATTCCTATCGGAGAATAAAAGTTATGTTTACACCTAACACCCTAACATGTACCCCGAGTTTAAACACCCCTAATCTGCCACCCAACACACCCCAGCCACCTACATTCTACTTATTAACCCCTAATCTGCCGCCCGACATCACCGCAACCTACATAATAGTATTAACCCCTATTCCACCACTCCCTACACCGCCGCCACCTACATTATACTTATTAACCCCTAATCTGCCGCCCCCTACACCGCCGCCACTTAAATTATACTTATTAACCCCTAATCTGCCACCCCAACACCGCCACCACCTACATAAAGTTATTAACCCCTATTCCGCCACTCCCGGACCCCGCTGCCACCTACATAATGTTATTAACCCCTATCCTGCCGCTGCCGGAGCCCACCGCAACCTACATAATGTTATTAACCCCTATCCCGACGCTCCCGGAGCCCACCACAACTAAATAAATGTATTAACCCCTAAACCCCTGGCCCCCACATGACTACCACTTACTAAACCTATTGCCCCCTAAACCGCCAGCCCGCCATAAACTAAATTAAACTATTAACCCCTAAACCTAACAACCCGCTAACATTACATTAAAATTACAACATCCCTATCTTATAATAAATTTAAACTTACCTTTAGATTTAAATTAAACTACATTAAACTAATAATTAATCTACCTTAATTATTATATTAAATTACATTAAACTATATTAAACTGTTAATTAATTTACCCTAACTATTATACTAAAATTACATTAAACTATATTAAACTAATAATTAATCTACCCTAACTGTTATACTAAAATTACATTAAACTACAAATTAAATTAACTATATCACATATTTAAAAACCTAACCATATTCAAATAATTTAAATCTACTATTAAAAATTATAAAGTGACAAAAAAACTAAAAAAATAAATTATCAAATATTTACACTAATTACACATAATCTAAGAGCCCTATAAAAATAAAAAGCCCCCCAAAATAAAAAAACCCTAGCCTACAATAAACTACCAATGGCCCTTAAATGGGCCTTTTGCGGGGCATTGCCCCAAAGAAATCAGCTCTTTTACCTATAAATAAAAAATACAAATAACCCCCCAACAGTAAAATCCACCACCCACACAACCAAACCCCCCAAATAAAAACCTAATCTGAAAAACCTAAGCTCCCCATTGCCCTGAAAAGGGCATTTGTATGGGCATTGCCATTAAAAGGGCATTTAGCTCTTTTTCAAAAGCCCAAACCCTAATCTAAAATTAAAACCCACCAATAAACCCTTAAAAAAGTCTAACACTAACCCCCCAAAGATCCACTTACAGTTTCTGAAGAGCTGACATCCATCCTCAACGAAGCAGCAGAAGTCCTCATCAAAGCCGGCAGAAGTCTTCATCCAAGCTGGCCGACATCTTCATCCAACCGGGCAGACGTCTTCATCCAGACGGCATCTTCTATCTTCATCCATCTGGCTCGGAGCGGCTCCATCTTCAAGACATCCGACGCGGAGCATCCTCTTCTTACGACGTCTTCTTCCAAATGAAGGTTCCTTTAAATTATGTCATTCAAGATGGCGTCCCTTAGATTTCGATTGGCTGATAGAATTCTATCAGCCAATTGGAATCTAATGGACGCCATCTTGGATGAGGTCATTTAAAGGCAAACCTCATTGTAAAGAAGACATTGAAAGAAGAGGATGCTCCGCGCTGGATGTCTTGAAGATGGAGCCGCCCGCTCCGGGTGGATGAAGATAGAAGATGCCGTCTGGATGAAGACTTCTGCCTGGTTGGATGAAGACGTCAGCCCGCTTGGATGAAGACTTCTGCTGGCTTCGATTAGGACTTCTGCCACTTCGTTGAGGATGGATGTCGGCTCTTCAGAAACTGTAAGTGGATCTTCGGGGGTTAGTGTTAGGCTTTTTTAAGGGTTTATTGGGTGGGTTTTAATTTTAGATTAGGGTTTGGGCTTTTGAAAAAGAGCCAAATACCCTTTTAAGGGCAATGCCCATACAAATGCCCTTTTCAGGGCAATGGGGAGCTTAGGTTTTTTAGATTCGGTTTTTATTTGGGGGGTTTGGTTGTGTGGGTGGTGGGTTTTACTGTAGGGGGGTATTGGCATTTTTTATTTACAGGTAAAAGAGCTGATTTCTTTGGGGCAATGCCCCGCAAAAGGCCCTTTTAAGGTCCATTGGTAGTTTATTATAGGCTAGGGTTTTATTTATTTTGGGGGGGCTTTTTATTTTCATAGAGCTCTTAGATTATGTGTAATTAGTTTAACCTTTTAACACCGTTATGCCGTTCTATTCCGTCCTAATTACACTGGGCTTTAAAGCCGTTATGACGGAATAGAACGTCATAACAAACGGCTGTCCTGAAGCCTTCTGTGCTTCTAGGACTTGATCGCGGTCTGGAGGGCGTTCCTAGAGTTGTAGGGACGCCCCCCAGATGAGATCCAATAATTGAAATCTCGCGATCGTATGCACGATCGCGTAGTTTCAATTTGTCTACATCGGAACAGGTGTTCCGATGTAGGCACTTTCACCCTGTCACTAAAGGGTTAAATATTTGATAATTTATTTTTTATTTTGTGTAACTTAGTGTTTATTTTTATTGTAACTTAGTGTTAGTTATTTTTTGTAACTTAGTTGTTAGTTTTTTGCAACTTTGTAATTTTTAATAGTAGATTTAAATTATTTGAGTAGTTTTAGGTTTTTAAATATATAATATATTTAATTTAATTTGTAGTTTAATGTAATTTTAGTATAGCAGTATGGTTAGATTAATTATGAGTTTAATATAGTTTAATTTAATTTTAGTATAATAGTTAGGGTAGATTAATTATTAGTTTAATGTAGTTTAATTTAATTTTAGTATAATAGTTAGGGTAGATTAATTATTAGTTTAATATAGTTTAATTTAATTTTAGTATAATAGTTAGGGTAGATTAATTATTAGTTTAATATAGTTTAATGTAATTTTAGTATAATAGTTAGGGTAAATTAATTAACAGTTTAATATAGTTTAATGTAATTTAATATAATAGTTAGGGTAGATTAATTATTAGTTTAATATAGTTTAATTTAAATCTAAAGGTAAGTTTAAATTTATTATAAGATAGGGATGTTGTAATTTTAATGTAATGTTATTGGGTTGTTAGGTTTAGGGGTTAATAGTTTAATTTAGTTTATGGCGGGCTGGCGGTTTAGGGGGCAATAGGTTTAGTAAGTGGTAGTCATGTGGGAGGCCAGGGGGTTTAGGGTTTAATACTTAGGGTAAATTAATTATTAGTTTAATATAGTTTAATGTAATTTTAGTATAATAGTTAGGGTAGGTTAATTATTAGTTTAATATAGTTTAATTTAAATCTCAAGGTAAGTTTTAATTTATTATAAGATAGGGATGAGTTAATATTTAATATAAAGTTTGCGGGTTGTTAGGTTTAGGGGTTAATAGGTTAATTTAGTTTATGGCAATGTGGGGGGCTGGTGGTTTAGGGGTTAATAGGTTTAGTAAGTGGTAGTGATGTGGGAGGTCAGAGGTTTAGGGGTTAATACTTTTAGTTAGTTGCGGCAGGGTCCGGGAGCGGCGGAATAGGGTTTAATAAGTTTATTAGATTTGCCGCGGTGTCTGGGAGCAGCAGGATAGGGGTTAATAACTTTATTTAGTTGTAGAGAGGTCTGGGAGCGGCGGGATAGGGGTTAATACATTTATTAGAGTTGCGGTGGGCTCCAAGAGCCGCGGGATAGGGGTTAATAACTTTATTTTGTTGCGGCGGGGTCCGGGAGCGGCAGGATAGGGGTTAATACCTTTATTAAAGTTGTGGCAGGGTCGGGGAGCGGCAGGATAGGAGTTAAACAGTTTAGTATAGTGGCGGTGTTTAGTGACAGTATATAAATAAAGCTGGTAAAAAGCCATATAGCAGAGAGATCGATGACTGTTAGTTAACAACAGTCCACTGCTCATCGCCCCGTACTTGGTGTGCAGCTTTTTTGACAGCTTTTTTAATAAATAAGGAGAGCGTATTCAGGTCCGCGGCCACGATGTTAGGCGATGTCAGGCGAGCGTATTGGTGCCGTTGAATGCAAGAAAGTTGACGGCTTGATAAGTAGGCCTTAATGAGTGCATTTTATTTTTATATCTATATCAAGAACATGTATGAGTAAGGAAGAAACAAAACAGGTATTTTGCTTCAAAAAGACAGGGAATTCGGCAATCTTTTGCAAAGGGATACACAGCTCTATAGTAAACAAAATATAAATTTATTGGTACAGAAAATTTGTTAAATAGACACACTACATCCCCTGTAAAATGAACAAGGCAATTATAGTCTAGTGCGTGGGCTAATGCAACCTAAACCACCCAAAGTGTCTGGTAGAGTAATGATAAAAATATTCACATATGTTTCACAAAACAATAAGAACCCTACCGGTCAGGAAAGCAAAGTACCTTCAAATACATATCTAAGCAACAGTTTAATGGAGCTTATAAAGATGTGTATAGGAAATCCACACCCAACTGCTCACAGGACCCCCAAAAAACATAAGTGGAGGATAAGACCTGGGCAGATTACCAATAGGGGATCTAGGTTTCCAATATTGCACCCTATATGCAAGGCAGTAATAAATACAGTGTCAACAGATTATAAACAATAAACATGCTATATATACAATCAGAGCATGAAAATCAATTTATGTATAGAGTAAAAAAGTGGTCCACACAACTACACCCTGCTGCTCACAGACCCCCATAGAAGTATAAAAGGGCACAGTCTGGGCAGGTAATATGTTGGAATCCAAGTTGTAGGAATAGATTACTCTATGGCCTCTATTTAACAATGGTCTTGCAGACCTGATCCGGCAGTGCAGATAAGGTCTGCAAGACCTCACTGAATGCAGAGAGCAATACGCTATCCGTATTCAGCATTGCACCAACAGATCACAAGAGCTGCTGGTGCAACGCAGCCCCCTGCAGACTTGCGGCCAATCAGGGAGGTGTCAATCAACCCGATCGTACTTGATCGGGTTGAATTTCCGGTGATGTCTGTTCGCCAGCTCAGAGCAGGTTGACAGGGTTATGGAGCAGCAGTCTTTGTGACCGCTGCTTCATAACTGCTGTGCCAAATAGTGATTTCCCAAATCCATAAAACCATCTATTGCATAATCAAGAAACAACATTATAGGTAAAAAGAGTCCCATGGATATCTGTATCAAGTTCCTTGTAAAAAACGTGCAAGTTAAAGCGTTGAAGGAAACATAAAGAGTTCTCCTATTTTACTTGCAAACAAGTGTTTATTGCAGATGCAAAGAACGACGCCTTGATAGGCGTTTTTGTGGCTGTAAGGTATCAACTGTATTCTTGTACTGCTTACTTGATGGCTAAGGTGTCACACAATACTACACCTTCATTGTTCTGAATAATTGCTGCTGAAGTCGAAGACCATGATCCCCAGTATTCATCTGTGTATTATCCGGACTTGAAGCTTTACCGAATGCCGCTCCAAACAAACCGCTCTACATTCAAGCGGTATTGTGGAAGGTACTGAGCATCCTGTGTTCCAGTCAGCTGATGCCGACGTGCGTTTCACCCCCTCGTCTATTGGAAAAAGCGGGGCTTCGTCAGGGCGTATGAATCAGGTAAGAAACAGTCTCTTTTGTACTGAATAGCTATGACCGCCCCTACCGAAAGGTGAAAGATCCATAAGAATAATATGTATATTGACTAATGCCCCAGAATATCTACATATGCTCATCATAAGCCAAGAATGGCGGAAGAGAACTGTCAAAAATTAGTTATATTGTCAGATGGAAATTGCTTTCTAAAGGAAGCAAGCCATGTCAAGCTTGTCATTCAGCCCATTTGGAAGCTGAGTGCCTAATGTAGATATCCATCTACATTCTTTTCTGAGGAGTATCTTATCATTGTCACCTCCTCTACCATTAACAATACCTCTGTCAATGCCTATGAACCGGAGAGAGTCAGGATTGCTGGTATGAAATTCTTCAAAATGCTTTGCCACATTGCTTTTTTGATTAGTATTTTTTATGTCATCACGATGTTCATTTATGCGGTCTTCGATCATTCTTTAAGTTTTACCCACACAATATCGGGGACATGAACAGAAAAGCATGTTTAAGTTTATAAACCTTGCCGTTATTTGCTGCAAATTCTCTTGTTTTTACCATATATCTGCATGCAACACACTTTCCACATGGGTGGTTGCCCACACGTTTGTTCTGAGTTTTGTCCTTTAGGTTGGGACATGAACTGGCTTCTCACCAATTTGTCCTGCAAACTAGGGGCCCTTCTTGCTGTCAAGCCTAGGTGGTCCCTTACCTCACGGGCTACATTTTCATCACTCAACAGAGTGTTCCAATTCCTAGCAAGAATTTGCTTAAGGCCATTCCATTGGCAATGATATTCAGTAATGAATCTAATTGTGGAAGTTTTATCTTTCTCTTTTGGAAATAGTAAATTGTCCCTATTAGTACGTGCTGCATCGTATTTTGCCCCCTTTACAATCTTTTTTGAGTAGCCTCTTTCCACAAAGTGTTGCTCCATCACTGCCGCATGTTTCAAATATTTTTCTCTAGAGGAACAGTTCCTACATAATCTTAGAAATTGTCCTCTAGGGATGCTTCTCTTAAGATGGATTGGGTGATGGGTTGAGGCCAAGAGGAGACTGTTTGTAGCCATATGTTTTCTATAATTCTCGGTTACAAGGGTTCCACTTTCCACCCTGACTTTTATATCAAGGAAGGCTAGTTCAACCTTACTGTATTGCACAGTAAGAGAAATGTTCTTGTTATTCGAATTTAGAGCAGAGACAAATTCTTTCAAGCTCTCAACATTGCCTTCCCATATCATGAAGATATCATCCACATATCGAAGCCATATGTGGATGTTATTCTCAAAAAGGGGGTTTGGGTACACCATTTAACAATTATGATTTCAAAATTCTCTAGTTGGTATGTTTTTCGGCACTGCTAGTTGGACACCTTTGACATGTGAGATATCATGCGTTGAAACACAACACAATTAATGGCAAAAACGCCATAACTGTAGAAATATGTTTTAAAATTACAAAGATTTTTTAAGGATCCTAGATTTGTATTATTACACTGCATAAATAATACTTACAGAAATGAGAAACGTATCTTCTTTTGCCCATCCACCTGAATAAAAGACCCCAATATGGTAAGCTTCAGGCCAACTCCTGGGACTAGACTTACTTGTGAGTTAGACTGCTGGAAACTGGATATCACTAAGCTTTAAGTGAAAAAAACAAATCATTAATGATTTCATAGCCCTTAGCAAGAGTTTTACTAAATTATTCAGCTTGTAAAAACACAAAGGAGAATATAAATGTAAGTCATGTACTGTTCCTTTATATAGGGGTCAATCTTTTCTAAGATGGTTGATAAATATGCACAATAATCCTAACCAGTTGTATTTCAATGCACCAGAAACACCAGTTGTATTTAAATTCACCAAAAACACCAGTTGTATTCCAATGCCCCAGAAACACCAGATGTGTTCTAATGCACCAGAAACACCAGTTGTATTCTAATGCAGCAGAAATACCAGTTGTATTCCAATGTACAAGAAACACCAGTTGTATTCTAATGCACCAGAAACACCAGTTGTATTTGAATCCACCAGAAACACTAGTTGCATTCCAATAAACCAGAAACACCAGTTGTATTCTAATGCACCAGAAACACCAGTTGTATTCTAATCCACCAGAAACACCAGTTGTATTCCAATAAACCAGAAACACCAGTTGAACTCTAATGCACCAGAAACACCAGTTGAACTCTAATGCACCAGAAACACCAGTTGTATTCTAATGCACCAGAAACATAAAATGTATTACAATGCAATAGAAACACCAGTTGTATTTCAATGCCCCAGAAACACCAGTTGTATTCTAATGTACCAGAAACACCAGTTGTATTCAAATGCAGCAGAAACACCAATTGTATTCCAATGCAGCAGAAACACCAATTGTATTCTAATGCACCAGGAACACCAGTTGTATTCGAATGCACAGAAACACCAGTTGTATTCTAATGCACATAAACACCAGTTGTATTCCAATCCACCAGAAACACCAGTTGTATTCCAATGAAGCAGAAACACCAGTTGTATTCTAATCCACCAGAAATACCAGTTGCATTCTAATAAATCAGAAACAACAGTTGTATTCTAATGCACCAGAAACACCAGTTGTATTCCAATAAACCAGAAACACCAGTTGTATTCTAATGCGTCAGAAACACCAGTTGTATTGTAATGCACTAGAAACACCAGTTGTATTCTAATGCACCAGAAACACTAGTTTTATTCTAATAAACCAGAAACACCATTTGTATTCTAATGCACCCGAAACACCGGTCGTATTCCAATGCAACTGAAACACCAGTTGTATTCCAATGCGCCAGAAACACCAGTTGTATTCCAATGCCCCAGAAACACCAGTTGTATTCCAATGCACCAGAAGCACAAGTTGTATTCTAATGCAGCAGAAACACCAGTTGCATTCCAATGCAGCAGAAACACTAGTTGTATTCCAATTCACCAGAATCACCAGTTGTATTCCAATGCACCAGAGACACCAGTTGTATTCCAATGCACCAGAAACACTTTTAACAACGATTTTCACATACTTTTTGGATTTGCCTAATTTATAATCATTTACCTTTAACCTTTAGAAAACTTTATCCAATCCATAAAAAAGCACTTTTCAAGCAGTATTTACTTTTTTTATTTCAATAGTTTTACCGGTAAATAAAACTGCTGGGTACAACTACAGTAGCATGGTTACTACTCACCATGATATTGTTTTTCCTCCTGTGCCTGCAGGTTTCTTAAAAGTCGTTCTCTTATTTTAACCCCTTACAAGTATCAGTTAGTGAATCTCTGCATTTTTACACTGGGCGTCGCCATCTTGAAGCTTATATTTGTTATTTAACTTATAAACTGTGCATAAAATTGCAAAAATTTACCATTTCCACTCTGTATTATGTGAGCTCAACTGAAGTGCAAGGTACATATGTCAAAAAGCCAGCAACATCACAGATCTGTGAAAGTGCACTGCTTCTGTCACATGATGCTACAAGATGGCGGCGCCCAGTATAAAATGCAGAGCTTTACCAGCTGGATTCTGTAATGAGTTAGAATAATAGAATGGCTTTATAAAGAGCGGCAGCTACAGGAGGAAATACCATAGTATTGTGAGTAGTAGCCTGCTACTGTAGTTGTACTCAACGGTTTCATCTCCCTTTAAATGATTAAAATCATTTTTTGCCTGTATTGGCTGATTGCATAACTTTTTATTTATCTTTTTGTTTTTGTGTATACTCAGGTCCCACTAAAGGGACGTCAAAGTCAAAACTAAATGTTCATGATTCACATAGAGAATGCAATTGAAAAAAATCAAATGCAATTCTGTAATCAATTTGAATTTGTCCTCTCTCATCGTTTGTGGAAGAGCATAAGTAGGCTTAGGAGCATGCCGATGTCTTCAGCACTATATGGCAGCAGATTTTCAGAGTGCTCCAGACACATACAAGCTCCTGAGCCTACATAAGTATGTTGTGCTCTTCAACAAAAGATACCAAGAGAACAAAGTAAATTTGAAGAGTGCTCCAGGCACATATAAGCTCCTGAGCCTACCTAAGTATTATATGATCTTTTAAAAAAGATGCCAAAAGAATAAAGTAAATTGGAAAGATTTTTTTTTAAAAAATTGCATTCTCTGGGGCATACGCTGTCAACATTTATCATTGCACCAGCAGTTCTTGTGAACTGCTGACGCAATGCAGCCCCCTGCAGATTCTAGCAGGGGGTGTCAATCAACCTGATCGTATTCGATCGGATTGATTTCTGTCGATTTCTGTCCGCCGCCTCAGAGCAGGCAGACAGGTTATGGAGCAGCGGTCTTTAGCTTGATAAATATGCCCCCTTATCTGAATCATGAAAGTTAAAGTTCTACTTTTGTGTCTGAAGTCACACTTTTATATTTTGAAACTTGTACACGACTACAATTCAAACAACATAAAGTTCATACATGATTGCTGTTGAATGTCTGGATGTTTTAGATATTCATTTTAAAACTATTTAAAATTGTATAAAAATGCATACATGGTAACACGTTCTACTCACCTGGAGAATGAGTAATGTATATTTCCCAAAAAAGCCTTGTAAGTGCCAGTGATATCTGGTAGGCTTAATTTAGAGAGTTGCTCCTTCAGAATAGTCATTCCCTTCTGCAGGGCTGTAAAAATGCAACCAAGATTATAATAAAATGTGTACATAAAACTACATCTTTCACTGCTCTGTATATCCTGCTAACACAAGTACTGTATACATTAAAAGTCCCATTAGAATAATATAAAAAATACATATAAGCAATGCAAACAGCTTTAATTGACATGTATGCATATTATAGCATCCCAACCTAACTTTAGCCTCACTGTTAATCCCCTGTTCTGGTAGTTAATTAGATGTGGGTAAATCAGAAATTGTATTTATTTATTTAAAGTTAAAGGGACACTAAACCCAATTTTTTTTCTTTCGTGATTCAGATAGAGCAGGCAAATTTAAGCAACTTTCTAATTTACTCCTATTATTAATTTTTCTTCATTGTCTTGCTATCTTTATTTGAAAAAGGAGGCATCTAAGCTTTTTTGGTTCAGAACTGTGGACAGCACTTTTTTATTGGTGGATGAATTTATCCATTAATCAGTAAGAACAACCCAGGTTGTTCACCAAAAATGGGCCGGCATTCTTGCATTTCAAATAAAGATACCAAGAGAATGAAGAAAATTTGATAATAGGAGTAAATTAGAAAGTTGCTTAAAATTGCATGCTCTATCTGAATCCCAAATGAAAAAAATTGGGTTCAGTGTCCCTTTAAGTGAATATTCGCTTTGTTCTTTTTAAAGTTTATGTTTAAAGGTTGCAGATGAAATGTTACAAATGTTCTGCAGTACACTTTAGATGCGTAGCATATACTGTACGTCTGTTCCAGCCTTCTGCTAAAGCCTGGGAACCAGAATGCTGTCCTCTAAGCTCCAACACATTTTATCTAGTTTTCCACTTCACCAAACTAAATTCTGTGGCTGATCTAGGTAGGAATTTTCAGATGTTTGATTTTATATTCTCAATATTACTTTATAGGCAACATGTGTACAATGATTTAGAAGAATGAAAATCCTATATATATATTTGTCTGTACACCACAGGGACATTACTATGTTATCAGGAATGAATAATCATTTGGCCAAGTAAAAACAATTATATGTAGATAAATCACTGGTAATTTATTTTTGGTCTAAGAGGATCCTAGAGTCTAGTGCAGAGCATATTCTCTTGTAAGTAAACGGGGCAGGCAGAACATCTGATTGGTTGTTCCATCCACCTGTAGGTAGCTGAAATTAAACAGGACTTTATAAAGAGCAGTTGGCAGCATAAAAAGTAATGCAGCAACAGATGGAACTAAAATACATGGTGAATCCTGTTTCTATTTTAATATAAGTAGAAAGAAGCAGTAATAAAAATGGGTTGCAGTGCTTAAAATGTAGTTCATATATTTGTACATCTAATATCTCTTTACATATTGAGGGATATAACTAGGGTTGCCACCCGTCCCTTAAAATACAGAACACTTATAAGTTACACAGGCTGCCGGGTGTGCAGGGAGGAATATGAATAGTTCTGTCCAGAAACACAATACATGTTCCTCCCTGCACACCCTGCAGTATGTGTAACCCATAAGTGTCCAGGAAAATATGGCTGAGGTGGCAACCCTAGATATAACAGTGGTAACCTCAAATCTGCCTATCAAAGGTGGAGGATATGAAAATTTCTGGCTGTTGAATCCTTTAAGATTTTGAGATTCTAGTTATGACTAGGGGAGCATTAGCCTGTGGCCCAGCCCAAAGCAGCAGCTATCATCCTATGCAGCTCAAGAGGGAAATCATCAAGTCCCAGTTCCTGAGAGTCATTCGCAACAACTCGGAATATGAACAGAGAGACATAAAACTGGAAACGATGAAAAACAAGTTTTTGGAACGAGGCTATAGTCTGAAGATGATCACATACATACTAAATGAGGTTGGGGGTTTTAACCAATCCTCACTACTATGCAGGAACCCCAGAACTACAGATGGGGGGGGGTGATAAAACCATTAATTTCATTACCAGTTATACTTCAGCTACTAAGCAGGTTGTGAACATTCTTAGGAATAATTGGCATCTTATTAGAGACGATCATTCCCTTCCGTTTGGCAAGTCATCTCCGCCCAGAGTTGTTCACAGGAGTAGATCAAGCTTAAAGACGTTACTGATGAAAACAGACCCTTGGCGCAGTGGTAAAACTTGGCTAGCTATATCCAAACCTGGTTGCTATAAATGTGGTAGCTGTGTTACCTGCAGCTCTTTGATAACAGGACAAAAATTTCATCATCCGAGTTCCACCAAAACATACACGATTAGGCACCGGCTAACCTGCACATCACAGTTTGTTGTCTATTTTCTCTCTTGTCCATGTGGTCGTTATTACATTGGAAAGACCAGCACCACATTCAGAGAGAGACTTGCAAATCATAAAAGTACCATACGGGCTGCCTTTAAAGATGGACATTCGGATCAGCCGGTGGCCAGACATTTTTTGGAATATAAACATCCCATTGCCTCATTAAAGGTGATGCTCATTGATATGGTTACCCCTTTAAGATGTGGGGGGATAGAAACAATGAACTTTTGAGATGTGAATCAAAATGGATCTACAGACTAAACACTCTTAGCCCACATGGTCTAAATGCTCAACTGGACTATTCCCTTTTCTATTGATCCAACAATCATACAATCCATCTTTATGCATGAAACAGACCCTGTCCAATTTATTTATTGGTTTAAAGTAACTAAAATTCACCATGCTTTGTATTTTACATGTTTTGTGGATAGTTGTTGTTTGTATCACCCACACCAACCTATTTCAATAGGGATATATTCTTTCTCTATGTGGCTCACTATCTGGCATAGTTGTACAGCTGCTGTTTCTGACAGTGGCTGAATGCTTGCTGTGGATTCTTTTCTAGGGTGACGTATATGTGATTTATTCATGGTTATCTACTTATTGGGATATAGGTTTGACATGGCTGTGTTTAGTTGCATGTGGTATGGAGTCCATACTTGTACTATGAGATTGTTCTGCTGGTGGGTTGCTTTGGCACATAGCTGAGTGACTTGTATATTTTTTTTGACAGGTGATGGAATGGCTAGTGAACTTATATTTTGATCTATTGTTGTTGGGGCATTCTCACTTTATGTGGTATGCTGCTTAGCATAGTCTAAATCGTACAGCCGCTTTTTTTTTTTTACATGCTTGCAATCTAATCTATTCCAGATTGTCATTTTTGTGCCTCATTCATGCCTAACTATATATTGTGATATGTGGTCTAATATTTTTGAGTCTCTTGGTATATGGTATGGAGGCCTGACTTGTACTATGAGACATCTTTGCAGGCGGGTTGTGTTGGCACATTGTCGGGTTGGTGATAGTTTGTCTTGTGCTCTTATATTATAAACTAATTGATTTGACTAATATCTCCGCTGAGTATGTTTTGTGGATGTTTTGTGGATAGTTGTTGTTTGTATCACCCACACCAACCTATTTCAATAGGGATATATTCTTTCTCTATGTGGCTCACTATCTGGCATAGTTGTACAGCTGCTGTTTCTGACAGTGGCTGAATGCTTGCTGTGGATTCTTTTCTAGGGTGACGTATATGTGATTTATTCATGGTTATCTACTTATTGGGATATAGGTTTGACATGGCTGTGTTTAGTTGCATGTGGTATGGAGTCCATACTTGCACTATGAGATTGTTCTGCTGGTGGGTTGCTTTGGCACATAGCTGAGTGACTTGTATATTTTTTTTGACAGGTGATGGAATGGCTAGTGAACTTATATTTTGATCTATTGTTGTTGGGGCATTCTCACTTTATGTGGTATGCTGCTTAGCATAGTCTAAATCATACAGCCGCTTTTTTTTTTTACATGCTTGCAATCTAATCTATTCCAGATTGTCATTTTTGTGCCTCATTCATGCCTAACTATATATTGTGATATGTGGTCTAATATTGTTGAGTCTCTTGGTATATGGTATGGAGGCCTGACTTGTACTATGAGACATCTTTGCAGGCGGGTTGTGTTGGCACATTGTCGGGTTGGTGATAGTTTGTCTTGTGCTCTTATATTATAAACTAATTGATTTGACTAATATCTCCACTGAGTATTATTGATATGGAGCGCTATGGGGTTAATTGGCTCTGTGTTTATTTAATTTCTCCGTCTTTGCGTTACAGCTTGATCAGCTGTAGGTGTTAAGTTTCTGGGATTGCTCATTGGTTGCTACAGTTGACACATAGCTTCCTGTATTTAAGCTCATACAGGTGATCGATTTTACACACGTTTTTTCCACTCTGGGAGTTTGGCTTTACAGCCGTTTGAAGGTATGCAGTATTTTTTCACTTTTTGCATTCTATTTGATGCATCTGTCTATATGCATGTGTTTTATCATTATGACAGGTCGGCAGTTATTATGCTTAGGCGCCGTTTAATTCACATTAGCTCAAACACGTCCTGCTGGTTTTATGTGTTGCTCTTAATATGTATCCATTTGATGTGCAAAGTTGCCCTTAGAGATTTTGGTTGCTATCAGTTGATTGTCCACGGAGGTCTCTTCCAAACTGAAGTCTGATACATTGTATTGGTTGGTTAATTGCATGCCTTTGTTTCTGGTACGGGCTCCACTATGAGGACCGGGTGTTTTTCATTTTTTTTTGCAATCTTTCGCGGCATATCTGCCAATACAGCCTGGTCAAGAAGCCGGTCTTAGGTGCTGTTTGATTGGTGTTCTCATGGGCCTGTGACATTTGTTTCGTGCTTTTGTTTGGATTAACGCCACTTGTAGGTGTGTATGGTATGTTTTTTTTAGAGTACATTTCTTCCGGATACATGTTTAGTGCCGTGGATGCATTATAGAAAGTTATTTCATCTCTATCTACTTACGGTGGTCTTTAATAATGTAAGTTCTTCCCGCTTATGTCTGGCGCCATACTTGAGCACCTCTGAGAGAGACAACTGGTGTGAGGTTTTTTTTATCGCATATTGCATATTTATATAGACGCAGCCAACGCTGCTCAGACATTTCATACAATGTGGTTTAATTATTGCAGGCAGTGCAGCTCATATTTGACTTTACTCTTTTGATACATGGCCGGTGTGCTGTAGTAAATTAGGTACATTGAGGAGGCAGCCGTGAGCGTTAGCAGGTTGCTTGTATGTAATTGGTTCGCTTGTATTATGTTTTATCCATATGTGTGTTTGATCTAATTATCACAATGTTTCTGATCACCATCTTGCGTAAGACACTCCGGGTAGCTATATTTTAGATATGCCTTTGGTTAAGGGCTGGGTGTTAACTATTTGCAGTTTGAGCCATATGAATTTTCTGAGGTTTCAGAATTCATTTATTGAATTTTTGTTGTTGTTAAGTCTGATTGGTCCCTGATGCTTTTGTCTGTTAAATAGGTTGCCTGGGTAGGCATGTGTTTGAACTTGTGATTGGTCACACACATATGAGTGTATATGCTGGTACCTAGAAATTCACCCTTTGGGTGGTATGGATGAATAATTTAACTGATAATGTTTTTAAATTATGAATATAAAGGTTAGTGATGGGTAGTTCTGTTGTTTGTCCTCACATAAATGTCTATTATATTTGTTTTGATTTATGTGTTTGTTTTCAGATTTAATATGTCCTGATGAAGGCTCGGATAACCATTCCTTGTTGATGTACGAATAAAGTTATTGTATTTGAATTTACAAATCCTGAGAGTGCCCTTCTTGATACGGATATATATATATATATATATATATATATATATATATATATATATATATATATATATATGAAATACAACAACAAAGGGGTTTGGTTAAGCACACCACACAAAAAACCTATTATATCTTAGCACACACATTGTGGGAGTGCTACCAATGTGACCAAAATAATTACAAAACATCAAATAGTATTGGTGCACATCCAACCACTTATGTCTACATATTTAGAGCATATTTATATATACTTTTGTCTGCTAAATATTCTTAAAATAGTTAAAATAAAATTGAGATCAATATCTCACAATATTATTAACATATATTTATGCTGCAAAAAGTTTTTGCCTGTTAAATATGCTTTTCAATTTTTAAATAAAGATGGGATCTTAGTCACACAATATGGCCATATTCTGCTAAGCCAGTCACCACTTGCAAGGTGGCCCACGATAGACTAGTCCTAACACTAACTTTAGCTTTGCTGGGCTGAATCATTCAATTCTAATATTCAAATACAGAATTCCCACCCTGCAGTACTATGCCTCAAATCATGTCTGCACAGAATGAAACTCCCTAGCTTTATATGTATACCACAATCACATTGTCTGGAACATACCTGGGCTGGGTGGTGTGCATTAACCAAAGGGGATTTGGTCAGCTCCCTATTCAAGAAATACAACAACAAGGGGGTTTGGTTACGCACACCACACAAAAAACCTATTATATCTTAGCACACACATTGTGGGAGTGCTACCAAAGTGACCAAAATAATTACAAAACAACAAATAGTATTGGTGCACATCCAACCACTTAAGTCCACATATTTATAGCATATTTATATATACTTTTGTCTGCTAAATATTCTTAAAATAGTTAAAATAAAATTGGGATCAATATCTCACAATATTATTAACATCAATTTATGCTGCAAAAAGTTTAAGTGGGTTTTCGCAACAGATTTGACGCGCGATTTGTAATCTTGCCCTTAATGTTTGTAGTATAAACTTGCCAAATTTACTCAGGTAATATTTTCGCAAGTAAATATATAAAGATACAAGAGGAAGATACACTCAACAAAAATATAGAAATGTTTGGACCTTTTCCATGGGAACAAATGCATTTACACAAGATTTTCATATACTGTATTACTACATGTTTATGTTTCGACTCTACCCCTTTAATGATCAGTAAGTTTCTCTTTATGCATATGACCACAATACCAGAAATGTATATTTAAAAGCAAAGTGTGGGAGAGAATCAATGAGGTCTGGTCCATACCAAACTATATATTAAAATATTGATTCGGGTTCAGCCTGTTTCTTGGGTGTGGGTTTACATTTGGCAGCAATCCCTATTTTTATACCATTTAGCAACCAAACACATACTACATTACACAACCTATTATTGTAGACATGAGAAGAAAAGAGCAATTGTTTCATGCTGGTTCAACAACATAAGATGAATGCTTAATATGGAAACATCAAAAGGAGAGATATTAAGATGTGTTATAAAAAAGGGATTAATTCAGTGGCGCATAATATACTTTAAAGGGACATAAAAGTGTAAAAAGAAAATTATCTAGTTTGTTAGAGCATTTTATAATTTTATTATTGTTTGCATATAACTATGCCTGACAATACATTACAGTGGGCTCCAGAGAAGCAATGCAGTACTGGGAGATAGCTAAACTCATCAGGTGAACCAATAAGAAAAGGCATATATGTGTAGCTAGCTCCCAGTGTTGCATTGGTGCTCCTGGCATAGGCTTTTCAAAATAAAATACCAAGTGAACAAAGTACATTTGGTAATATAAGTAAATTGAAAGATCTCAACTCAATAATCTACCCAAACTATGAACAGTTTAAAGGGACACTGAACCCAAATATTTTCTTTTCGCGATTCAGATAGAGCATGCAATTTTAAGCAACTTTCTAATTTGCTCCTATTATCAATTTGTCTTTGTTCTCTTGCTTTCTTTATTTGAAAAAGAAGGCATCTAACCTATTTTTTTTGTTCAGAACCATGGAAAGCACTTGTTTATTCGTGGGTGAATTTATCCACCAATCAGCAAGAACCACCTAGGTTGTTCACCAAAAATGGGCAGGCATCTAAACTTGCATTCTTGCATTTCAAATAAAGATACCAAGAGAATGAAGAAAATGTGATAATAGAAGTAAATTAGAAAGATGCTTAAATTTGTATGATCTATCTGAATCATGAAAGACAAAATTTGGTTTCAGTGTCCTTTTAATTATGACTTTCATGTCCCTTTGAAATGAACAGGAAATAAAGTAAAATAGCAGTAATATTAGCAGGACCATGCGGGAACATGGCCACAAGGTAAAAGAGCTCAGAGCCAGACAGTAGTTCCAGGATATATATTTGAGAGATGTAACCAAGAAACAGCATGGAAAAGTGCAGCAGGAACGGTGCGGGTAGGTCAGGAGTTGGAAGAGAAGCTGCGATACCATTAGGGATCTGAGAATGGAGCTGGCAGTGCGCTTGCTGCCATATTAGGACAAGCAGTAACTGAGGGCAGA
Organism: Bombina bombina; assembly: GCF_027579735.1. NCBI lineage: Eukaryota > Metazoa > Chordata > Amphibia > Anura > Bombinatoridae > Bombina > Bombina bombina. Next base: position 1,025,387,495 of record NC_069499.1, on the reverse strand, counting down.
CAGATAGATGTGCTGAGAGGCAGCGAGTCTTTCCTAACATTCGGGAGCAACCTCCATCCTTACAAACAACGTGAGAAACCCAGTACAAGTACAGTACATCTACTTGTCTGCAAGGTAAGTTCTCATTAAACATGCATTAATTCACTAGGAACAGGACTGTCTTAGCCTCAGCATCAAGAGCACCGATATTAGAATTGTTACAGCAGCTATTTTATTACTGTAATACAAGTATATCGATCTCCAGCATTTCTACACATAGTTTTTGGATAATAAGTAATAATATTCTGTGTTGCTAAGTTTGATGTGCTGCTTAAGGAAGGCATTTAAAGGGACCATTTCTATCTACAGATTACATGGCAAAAATGAAAGCAGATGGTGCCCCGTCTGTAGGGCGCCAATCCCTAATTTTAAGGCGCCAGTGGCGCCCTTGTGCCCGGAATTGTCAAGCTCTGCCTTAGAGACATAGTTGCCCATGATGTCTGAGGAGAATAATGCTTGGTGCTCATGGCGCCCTTGTGCCCGGAATTGTCAAGGTTTGCCTTGGAGACATAATTGCCCATGATGTCTGAGGAGAATAATGCTCCTAGCAGAGAGAGATTATACATTTTATTCCTTCCCACATGTGAGATATTCTTAGATAGATTTTATAATGATGTATTTTACTAATCGTTCACTTGCCAAAGATATAAGAATCCATCCTAGATTGTGGTCAGACCCCTCTATGATAAGTTGCTTAATATAATGGCCCTCAATCCCGCTTCAATCCTACCATTGACGCTTAGAAGACAACCTGTTGGATGATACATTAATTACTCAATGTATAGAAAGATCACTGCAGGGTTATTTTACTATAATGTATGTAGAGTGGGTACCAAATATGAGAGTCATATGGGAAGCACTTAAAAGAGTAATCAGGGGAGGGAGAATTGATTAGAATTAAAGCCCACTAAGTTAAACAGAAGAGGATTGTCCTTCATGATACATTTAACAAGTTAGAAGATTTAGGGAGTAAGATACTGGCAATATAGCCATCCTAGAGGAACTAGAGAAATGCATACAGGGCATCCAAACTATTGTAGATAAGGACTGCAAAAATATGCTCTTCACATGAGACAAACCTTTTTTGAAGGAGACACAAATATAGTAAACTTTTTTGAGAGGAGACTGCAATGCAGAGTTAATAGATCTTATATCTATCCTAACAATTAAAAAAAGATAACCTTAGTCTCACTTCCAGAAGCGTTTTGAGTGTATTATGAGAACTTTTCCTATTTACCCAAAGCTCATGCGGACGAGGTGACACAGACAACAGAGAATAGATCTCAACTGATAAATCTTTACTTAAAAAGCCTTTTGATCCCTAAAATCACAGATCAAGATAGAGAAAAATGAAATGACCCTTTTAGTATATAAGAAATTAGCTCAATCATAACGTAAATTGGAAAAATCCCCTGGCACTGATGGACATACCAAACTATTATAAAAAAAGATTTACTAATTCTTTACCTGTATTCATTATGTAATTTTATAAATGATACTTACCCCTGGGGTTTATCAACACAAGAGAAGCCAAGGATAATACTGTAAAAGCAGTCCATTTTATCTAATATGCCTCTTCTAAAAAAATTCCACCGATGAGGGTTTGCACAGATGCAGAGAAAGTGTTTTCCTGTGTCAGTTTGAAATTTAAAAAAAGTTATGCTGTTCAAATTCGGGTTGGAGTGACCTTTTATTTCAAAGATCTTTGCACTGTATGAGTCTTCATCCACTAGGATAAGAGTACATGGCACATTGTCAAAACCATTTGATATTACAAATAGGACCAGACAGGGTTGTCCCATGTCTCCACTTCTTTTAGCGAGTGTAGTTGGACTTGCCACTAAAATTTCTAACCAACCTAAATCAACGGGATTGTTACTTCTGAACATAAAATCATACTATATGCAAATTATATTTTCTTTACCTTGACAAACCCCATAGAAGCAATGCCCACTTTGCTTAAAGGGACACTGAACCCAATTTTTTTCTTCTTGAGTCAGATAGAGCATGAAATTTTAAGCAACTTTCTAATTTACTCCTATTATCAAACTTTCTTCATTCTCTTGGAATCTTTATTTGAAATGCAAGAATGTAAGTTTAGATGCCGGCCCATTTTGGTGAACAACCTGGGTTGTCCTTGCTGATTGGTGGATACATTCATCCACCAATAAAAAGTGCTTTCCAGAGTTCTGAAACAAAAAAAACAGCTTAGATGCCTTCTTTTTCAAATAAAATAGCAAGAAAAAGAAGAAAACTTGATAATAGGAGTAAATTAGAAAGTTGCGTAAAATTGCATGCTCTATCTGAATCACAAAAGAATTTTTTTTGGCTTCAGTGTCCCTTTAATATGTGAGATGAAAGCAGACATTAAATGTGGCACAGTGGTTACATCAATGTGACTATATATTGAATTTGGAGGAATATTATGATATTAACAATAATCATGCAAACCAATTTTTGATCAGTTATCTGCTATGTGGGAGACATATTTAGCGAATAAGTTTAATAAGTGGTAAACGTTATAAATACAAAATGAAGGGAAAGTCTGGGAGCCAATACAAGGAAAGGAATTTTAGATTAATGAGGACTATCTCCTCTTAGATTAATGGTCGGTAGTATATATTTTTTTATTAACTAGGTGGCTATGTATTTAGGTAATAATCTTAGATTGTTTAGTTTATTTTTCAAAAATAATAATAACTAGAAAATAGAAAAAAAAAATAGCAGCAAACTCTACAAGAAAGCTGATGAATGGTTCTGTCAAAGTTATTTCAGTATGACCACCAATGTCAATTGAATTTAAATCTCTAGCAATCTCCTGAGCTATGGTGGCTTTCGATAAACTTCAAATCAGATGTAATTTCAAAATGATGTCAAAAAGAAAATAAGGGTCTTGATCAACTTTATAAACAGGTGAATTGTGTTTGCAAATGGTGCTAATAATTCTCAAGAGCTATGTTTGTGTTTTTGACTAGTACAACATCATTTAATTTCCCATTAAGATTTGCTAATTCTCAAATGCCTACAGTATTTTAAAGTAGGAGGTTGTTTGTTATTGTGAAAACACACCATAGGCTTGCTCAGATGTAAATATTGTAACATCTAGGGCCATATGAGAAGCATCACACAATACATACTTCTAAAACCATTTTAAGTAAAATCAAATGAAGTCTCATTCCTGGTTTACCACTGGATTTGACTTGACCTCACTTAACAGTGGAAATTCAGGTTATAGGGGCAGATTTATCAAGGGTCGAATGGCCCCTGATGCCCCTGTTTCCGTGAGAGCCTTCAGGCTTGCCAGAAACAGCAGTTATGAAGCAGCGGTCTTAAAGGGACACTGTACCCAAAAATTCTCTTTTGTGATTCAGATAGAGCATGCAATTTTAAGCAACTTTCTAATTGACTCCTATTATCAATTTTTCTTCGTTCTCTTGCTATCTTTATATGAAAAAGAAGGCATCTAAGCTTTTTTCTTGGTTCAGCACTCTGGACAGCAGTTTTTGATTGGTGGATGAATTTATCCACCAATCAGCAAGGACAACCTAGGTTGTTCACCAAAAATGGTCCGGCATCTAAACTTACATTCTTGCATTTCAAATAAAGATACCAAGAGAATAAAGAACATTTGATAATAGGAGTAAATTAGAAAGTTGCTTAAAATTGCATGCTCTATCTGAATCACGAAAGAAAATTTTTAGGTACAGTGTCCCTTTAAGACCGCTGCTTCTTAACTGGTCCGCTGCCTCTGAGGCTGTGGACATCAATCCGCCCTATCCTATACGATCGTGTTGATTGACACCCCCTGCAAGCGGTCGCGAATCTGCAGGGGGCGGCATTGCACAAGCAGTTCACCAGAACTGCTTGTGCAATGTTAAATGCCGACAGAGTATGCTATTGGCATTCAGCGATGTCTGTTGGACATGATATGCAACAGCGTATCATGTCACACAAACATTGATAAATCGGCCCATAGCATTCAGGTAATAAAAGGTAATTGGTCATTTCTACACTGAAGCTTTATTTCTTCAAGATCCACTTATGCATTTATGTATCTGCTTTTGGCACTCTTATCATACCTCATGTTGAATATTGTGAGTACATTTTGAATCTTTAACAATACTATGCCTGTTGGCTTTTGTTGTTTATTTTATTTTTTATTGATAGTATTTTTTTTTCTTTAAGTTAAGAATACTTATTACTATGAGCTATCTCTTTATTATGGGCCAGATTACAAGTGGATCGCTAATTTATTGCTTGCCCGTAAACGGGCAAATTTACCTATATTCACACTTTGTATACACATAAAATGTTGGCATTTAGAATGTTATGTGAAATGCAAAATGTTTTATTAAAGTATAAATCACAATTCAATTAAAAAAAACATTAAAATGTGATAAAAACCATATATAAAATAGTGAACTTTGTAAATTTAGTAGTAAATTTTATGTTTAAATGGATACACTGCACCCAGATTTCTCCTAGAGTTCTTCTTATGTTTCCAACAAAACACCTCAGAAAGAAGAAACAGAGGGAGACAATAGTGTACTCCTATTAGGAGAACCAACTAAAAAGTTCAGTTTTCCATTACTCACGTGGTTCTGAGCTCTTACCAAGCTCTATCGTATTGGGGCAATGTTATATTAGGCACAGAACCTTTGGTGTATCTTCAAATATATTTATTTTTTTAAATAACATCAATTCCCTTGCGGGCACATCAGATAACGAATGGTACATATATTGTGTCACAATTCCAAAAAAATATTTATGAGGACAAAACACTGGGGCATAGCTATCAAGCTCCGTGTTCCTGGCAAGCCTTCAGACTCGCCAGAAACACCAGTTATGAAACAGCGGTCTAAAGACCGCTGCTCCATAACCTGTCCGCCTGCTCTGAGGCGGCGGACAGACATTGCCGCAATTCAACCTAATCGAATATGATCAGGTTTTATTGACACCCCCCTGCTAGAGGCCGATTGGCCGCGAATCTGCATGGGGCGGCATTACACCAGCAATTCACAAGAGCTGCTGGTGCATTGCTGAATGAGGAGAGCGTTTTGCTCTCTGCATTCAGTGAGGTCTGTCAGACATGATCCACAATGTCAGATCATGTCCGACAGGCCTTTCATAAATAGGCCCCACTATGTCTTAATACCCAATTGTCCCTTCACTTGGCCCAGGAATAATAAATGTACCAACACATGTTTTGCTTCGGAAACCTAAATGCAATAACTCTATTTGAAATTATTTGGTCAGATTGGATTGGAGAAAATGCCACTAATAAGCAATCTTAGGGCTAGATTACAAGTAGAGCGGTATTTTGCATTTCCGCTATAGCTAAAACTCCGCTAGGATTTTAATTTGTGCGCTAGTTGGGTTGCGCTGGTATTATACGTTGAAAGTAAACAGTTTTTTCTCCAGAGGTAACCCGACTTGCACAAAAAATGAAATTCAAACATTGTGATCACGTTCACACACTTCCACATTCCCCTATAGAAGTCAATGGAGAAAAAAAGTTGAAAAAACACCCCACTCTTGCGCAAACACCATCACATATTCTCATCAGCGCTAATCCAAATTTATAAATATTTAATTTTCCAATGTTCTATACGTAATGGAATATGTTCTATGTATTCATAAATAAATATTTCTACATATATCTGATGGTTTTTTTAAACAAATAGATATGTATAGCTATATATATAGATGATTATATATAGGTTTAGATATATACAGATATATATATATGTATATATATATATAGATATAGATATATATATATAGGAATATCTATTTAAAAATACATAGAACATATTCTGCTATGTACAGAACATTGGAATGTGAAATATTTACAGTAAATACATAGTAAAAACCTTTATTAAAAATGAATATTACATAAATATGCTTTTACATGTTTTCATCTACTTTACGGCAAAAGATTCTAATGCACTTATAAATATATATATGTATATATGTATACAAATATAGTTATGTGTTTATATGTGAATATATGTCTGTAAATACATATATACACATATAAATACATTCATATATATGTACACATATATAGAAATATCTATAAATATACATATCAATCTTTAGCACGGCAGAATCTGTTGGCGCTCTACAAATAACCGATAATAATAATAATAATAATAATAATAATAATAATTTAGACATATATATGTATCTCAATATTAAAGCCCTACGGCTGATTTTTTTTTCTTACACCCAAGATATCTCCTAGCTTTGAGCCGTTATAACTTTTGTATGCAATATTTTTTGAGAATAATTTTTATTAGACAGTGTTAATATGAGTGTAACTGTACTTTGTAATGTATTTTTGAAGTGTTTTGTGCAACTTTTTAATTTTGCAAAAAAATTAACCACAGCTCTGAAATCATGGTAAGGATTCTAGCGTAAATCAAGATTGTACTAGCGAAATCGCGATTTTGCTCAATTTGTAATATCAGCGCAATTAAAAAGGAGTGCAAACGATTACGAAAACCCTCGAAAAATCTCTTGCGCTCCGCTTGTAATCTAGGCCTTAATATTTATTTATTTATTTATACTACTAGAGGTGTTAGGAGAGAAGGGAGAATTTCCTTTTCTTTTTCTATCTCCCTTTTTTCCCCCCTTTCCCCATATTTAAAGGGACAGTCAAGTCCAAAAAAAACGTTCATGGTTCAAATAGGGCATGTAATTTTAAACAACTTTCCAATTTACTTTAATCACCAATTTTGCTTTGTTCTCTTGGTATTCTTAGTTGAAAGCTAAACCTAGGAGGTTCATATGCAAATTTGTTAGACCTTGCAAGTAATCTAAATGCATTTTGATAGTTTTTTACCAATAGAGGGCATTAGTTCACATGTTTCATATAGATAACATTGAGCTCATGCACGTGAATTTACCATGGAGACAGCTCTGATTGGCTAAAATGCAAGTCTGTCAAAAGAACTGAAATAAGGGGGCAGTCTGCTTAGGTTTAGATACAAGGTAATTACAGAGGTAAAACGTGTATAATTATAACTGTGTTGGTTATGCAAAACTGGGGAATTAGTAATTAAGGGATTATCTATCTTTTAAAACAACAAACATTCTGGTGTTGACTGTCCCTTTAACACTATTGACAATATTCTACATATGTCTTACTAAAACTGAATCTGTTCATTACTCAACTATTTGTTCTTATTCATTGTAATTCTAATATGTAAAATGTGAGGCTCACAGCTCATATGCTCATATTCTCTTATTTCTTTTTAAACGGACATTTCTGTATTATTATATTGCTGTTCATCATCACATTGTCATAGTTATATTTGTGGATTTAATTTATTACTAATGTTGATGTTTGTATTCTACACCTATAATGCATTGCCTCCATAAAAGACAAGATAAAAAAAAGACATAAAAAAACTTTGACGGCTAGATTTAGAGTTTTGTCGGTAACGACCCGCGTAGCTAACGCTGGCTTTTTTCTGGCCGCACCTTTAAAATAACTCTGGTATTGAGAGTCCACAGAATGGCTGCGTTAGGCTCCAAAAAAGCAGCGTAGAGCATATTTAACGCAACTTCAACTCTCAATACCAGAGTTGCTTACGGACGCGGCCAGCCTCAAAAACGTGCTCTTGCACGATTCCCCCATAGAAAACAATGGGGCTGTTTGAGCTGAAAAAAAACCTAACACCTGCAAAAAAGCCGCGTTCAGGTCCTAACGCAGCCCCATTGTTGTCTATGGGGAAACACTTCCTACGTCTGCACCTAACACCCTAACATGTACCCCGAGTCTAAACACCCCTAACCTTACACTTATTAACCCCTATTCTGCCTCCCCGCTATCGCTGACCACTGCATATTATTTTTAACCCCTAATCTGCCGCTCCGTAAACCGCTGCTACTTACATTATCCCTATGTACCCCTAATCTGCTGCCCCTAACACCGCCGACCCCTATATTATATTTATTAACCCCTAATCTGCCCCCCAGAACGTCGCTTCCACCTAACTACACTTATTAACCCCTAATCTGCCGACCGGACCGCACCGCTATTATAATAAAGTTATTAACCCCTAATCCGCCTCACTAACCCTATAATAAATAGTATTAACCCCTAATCTGCCCTCCCTAACATCGCCGACACCTAACTTCAAACATTAACCCCTAATCTGCCGACTGGAGCTCACCGCTATTCTAATAAATGTATTAACCCCTAAAGCTAAGTCTAACCCTAACACTAACACCCCCCTAAGTTAAATATAATTTAAATCTAACGAAATGAATTAACTCTTATTAAATAAATTATTCCTGTTTAAAGCTAAATACTTACCTGTAAAATAAATCCTAATATAGCTACAATATAAATTATAATTATATTATAGCTATTTTAGGATTTATATTTATTTTACAGGTAACTTTGTATTTATTTTAACCAGGTACAATAGCTATTAAATAGTTAAGAACTATTTAATAGCTAAAATAGTTAAAATAATTACAAAATTACCTGTAAAATAAATCCTAACCTAAGATACAATTAAACCTAACACTACACTATCAATAAATTAATTAAATAAAATACCAACAATTACCTACAATTAAACCTAACACTACACTATCAATAAATTATTTAAATACAATATCTACAAATAAATACAATGAAATAAACTAGCTAAAGTACAAAAAATAAAAAAGAACTAAGTTACAAAAAATAAAAAAATATTTACAAACATTAGAAAAATATTACAACAATTTTAAACTAATTACACCTACTCTAAGCCCCCTAATAAAATAACAAAGCCCCCCAAAATAAAAAAATGCCCTACCCTATTCTAAATTACAAAAGTTCAAAGCTCTTTTACCTTACCAGCCCTGAACAGGGCCCTTTGCGGGGCATGCCCCAAAGAATTCAGCTCTTTTGCCTGTAAAAAAAAACATACAATACCCCCCCCAACATTACAACCCACCACCCACATACCCCTAATCTAACCCAAACCCCCCTTAAATAAACCTAACACTAAGCCCCTGAAGATCTTCCTACCTTATCTTCACCCTGCCAGGTTCACCGATCCGTCCTCGGAAGTCTTGATCCAAGCCTCGGAAGTGTTGATCCAAGCCCAAGCGGGGGGCTGAAGAGTGACGTCCATCCTCGGGCTGAAGTCTGGATCCAAGCGGCGACTGAAGAAATCCATCCTCGGGCTGAAGTCGGAAGTCCATCATCTGGATGAAGTCTTCTATCAAGCCGCATCTTCAATCTTCTTTCTTCCGGAGAGGAGCGGAACCATCTTCTTCCAAGCCGACGTGGAACATCCTCTTCAACCGACGACTAGACGACGAATGACGGTTCCTTTAAATGACGTCATCCAAGATGGCTTCCCTTGAATTCCGATTGGCTGATAGGATTCTATCAGCCAATCGGAATTAAGGTAGGAATATTCTGATTGGCTGATGGAATCAGCCAATTAGAATCAAGTTCAATCCGATTGGCTGATCCAATCAGCCAATCAGATTGAGCTCGCATTCTATTGGCTGTTCCAATCAGCCAATAGAATGTGAGCCAAACAGAATTTTCCTACCTTAATTCCGATTGGCTGATAGAATCCTATCAGCCAATCGGAATTCGAGGGACGCCATCTTGGATGACGTCCCTTAAAGGAACTGTCATTTGTCGGGAAGTCGTCGTCGGAAGAAGATGGGTCCGCGGTGGAGGTCTTCAAGATGGAGCCGGTCCTCATCGGATGAAGATAGAAGATGCCGCTTGGAAGAAGATGGTTGCCGGTCCAGATCTACTCTTCTTCCCGGATAGGATGAAGACTTTGGAGCCTCTTCTGGACTTCTTCAGCCATCGGATGATGGATGTCTAGCCCCCGCTTGGGCTTAGATGAAGATATCGGAGCCAGGACGGATCGGTGTGATACCCGGTGAGGTGAAGACAAGGTAGGAAGATCTTCAGGGGCTTAGTGTTAGGTTTATTTAAGGGGGGTTTGGGTTAGATTAGGGGTATGTGGGTGGTGGGTTGTAATGTTGGGGGGGGGTATTGTATGTGTTTTTTTACAGGCAAAAGAGCTGAATTTCTTGGGGCATGCCCCACAAAGGGCCCTGTTCAGGGCTGGTAAGGTAAAAGAGCTTTGAACTTTTTTAATTTAGAATAGGGTAGGGCATTTTTTATTTTGGGGGGCTTTGTTATTTTATTAGGGGGCTTAGAGTAGGTGTAATTAGTTTAAAATTGTTGTAAATATTTTTTTATTTTTTGTAACTTAGTTCTTTTTTATTTTTTGTACTTTAGTTAGTTTATTTCATTGTATTTATTTGTAGATATTGTATTTAATTAATTTATTGATAGTGTAGTGTTAGGTGTAATTGTAGGTATTTTATTTAATTAATTTATTGATAGTGTAGTGTTAGGTTTAATTGTAACTTAGGTTAGGATTTATTTTACAGGTAATTTTGTAATTATTTTAACTAGGTAGCTATTAAATAGTGCTTAACTATTTAATAGCTATTGTACCTGGTTAAAATAAATACAAAGTTACCTGTAAAATAAATATAAATCCTAAAATAGCTATAATATAATTATAATTTATATTGTAGCTATATTAGGGTTTATTTTACAGGTAAGTATTTAGTTTTAAATAGGAATAATTTCTTTAATAAGAGTTAATTTATTTCGTTAGAATTAAATTATATTTAACTTAGGGGGGTGTTAGTGTTAGGGTTAGACTTAGCTTTAGGGGTTAATACATTTATTAGAATAGCGGCGAGATTCGGTCTGCAGATTAGGGGTTAATAATTGAAGTTAGGTGTCGGCGATGTTAGGGAGGGCAGATTAGGGGTTAATACTATTTATTATAGGGTTATTGAGGCGGGAGTGAGGCGGATTAGGGGTTAATAACTTTATTATAGTAGCGGTGAGATCCGCTCGGCAGATTAGGGGTTAATAAGTGTAGGCAGGTGGAGGCGACGTTGAGGGGGGCAGGTTAGGGGTTAATAAATATAATATAGGGGTCGGCGGTGTTAGGGGCAGCAGATTAGGGGTACATAGCTATAATGTAGCTGGTGGCGGCGTGCGGACGGACGGCAGATTAGGGGTTAATAAGTGTAGGTAGCTGGCGGCGACGTTGAGGGGGGCAGGTTAGGGGTTAATAAATATATTATAGGGGTCGGCGGTGTTAGGGGCAGCAGATTAGGGGTACATAAGGATAACGTAGGTGGCGGTCAGCAGATTAGGGGTTAAAAAAATGTAATCGAGTGTCGGCGATGTGGGGGGGGCTCGGTTTAGGGGTACATAGGTAGTTTATGGGTGTTAGTGTACTTTAGAGCACAGTAGTTAAGAGCTTTATGAACCGGCGTTAGCCCAGAAAGCTCTTAACTACTGACTTTTTTCTGCGGCTGGAGTTTTGTCGTTAGATTTCTAACGCTCACTTCAGCCACGACTCTAAATACCGGAGTTAGAAAGATCCCATTGAAAAGATAGGTTACGCAATTGACGTAAGGGGATCTGCGGTATGGAAAAGTCGCGGCTGAAAAGTGAGCGTTAGACCCTTTCCTGACTGACTCCAAATACCGGCGGTAGCCTAAAACCAGCGTTAGGAGCCTCTAACGCTGGTTTTCACGGCTACCGCCAAACTCCAAATCTAGGCCTGAGTGTTTCAAATAATCTTAAAATGTTTGGATTGGCCTGAAGTCACCCTAAATTGATGCAACTTCCGCAAAGGCACTCTACTTTGTTGCATGCAAACTGCAAACTTCAGTGCAGGATAAGTATATATGATTTCTAAAATAATATTAATATATATTTTTTATTTTTGCCAAGCTTCATTTTCATCATAATGTGAGGACTCAATTCCTGACTTGAGCACTACACCTCTTCTTTTAAAGACTCAAGAGAAAAATATGATTATAGCAATAGGATTAAGTAGATTATCACCAATCGGTGCATATACTCTCAAGGTGGTTCAACACCACTGTCTCAGATATTATGTTGTGTTAGCTGCAATATTTCTATTGAGAAAATATATAGCAATATACCCACTAAGGGAGTTCTTTAGGGAGCAGTACTTGGTGATGGGGGTTGCATTATGAAGTCATGTAGGCGAACTTGGGAGTGTTGTTGGCACCTAGGTTGATAGTATAACTGTAAATGTTAGTGTACTCGCAAGGTAGTTAGTGAAGAGGTGGAGCAAATCATTGTCAGGTTCTTGTGTTCTTTGAGAATTAAATGGTTAATCACAATGGGGAGAATGTGGTATGATTTAGACTTATATAGAGAAAAAATTTCCTAGTTATGATTACTACTACTATGTAAGTGGAGGGAAAAACAAAATCAAGAATTGAGGAACAGCAACCCAACAATTAGGTACAGGAGCAAGGAGTCAGCCATCCCCTCCGTATCAATAAGTCTTTAAAAAAATGTACTCCAGACTTGGCAGATTAATATAAACTGATCTTTATTATACCATGGTCCACAAGAAAAACAAAGTTTCAGGCCCCAGACATGACTAAGGACCTAATGAGGGTCTGAAACGTTGTTTTTCTTGTGGACCATGGTATAATAAAGGTCAGTTTATATTAATCTGCCAAGGCTGGAGTACTTTTTTTAAATATGTAAGTGTAGGGCCTAGGGGGACCAAATGCCCCATTTATTGTATGGATAATATAGGTTGAAACAACATTTGTACTAGTGTGTGTATTATTATTTTTATTATTATTTTTATGATAATGATGATGAGAATGGAGAGCAAAAATACAATTCCTTAAAGGGACATTAAATTGTATTCTGTCCCACCCTCACTAAAAGCACATTCTTTTGTGACATGTTACAGAATATGCTTCTTAGCCCTTTCTAGCAAGTGTGGCAGGGGCGTGTTAAGGCATAGGCCAACAAGGCCGGTGCCTAGGGCAACAGATTTTTAAGGGGCAGCAGAATTTTGAGTCCCTAGGGCCACTCTACTGAACTGAGGGCCGGGTGGCTAAATCAACCAGGGCCCGGCTATTGCTATCCTATGGGATTGTATGTGGGTGCGCATGACGTGGTGACAGTGGAAGCGGAGCTCACTTGCGCAGCCTGGCCTGGACTGAGAGGGAATGCGGTATTCTTCCTGGCTCCACCGCGTGATTGAGACTCACACAGACTACACAGTGCAGTGTGCACTACACCGTGACCACTGTGAAACAGCATATGCCTTTCTCCCTTCAATACATCTTCATTAGTCATTAAAATATTTAAACGGATTAGTCACTAAATACTTGTACATATACTTGTACATTTACTGTTTGTCTATCTGTCATACATGCAAAGAAAAAGTATTTATTGCTGAATCTATACAACCATGTGACTTAAAACACAACTAAAAATATGTTGTATGCATTTAATACATTCAGAAACAATACAAGTATATACTTTATTATGATTGTATCATGTGACTTTATCCCCTAGGATACAATTCCTAAACCTATCATAACTACTGTTGTATTTTTTAAGTACTTTTAAAGGCCAGTTTGTATATTCATTACATATTTATCCAAGCAGATATTTTGCTTAAATAACTGTCAATCACCAAAGAAGATGTTTAAAGTTAAACAACTACCTACTGACGAACTATTATACAGTGAAGGATATTTTTTTCTGATATAAACACTTTAATCATCTGACTTGCAAAATAATGTCATTATATATATATATATATATATATATATATATATATATATATATATATATATATATATATATATATATGTGTGTGTGTGTGTGTGTGATCAGAGTGAATGCAAGCCCTGGCGAACATCTACTTAAAAATACTTTTTTTTTTTTTTTTTTTTTACACCCTGCCCCAAAAATATTATGTCTAAAAAAAGGCCTTAAACCTGGGGTGGGCAGGGGGGTGGGGGGGCAGCAGAATTTTGAGTGCCTAGGGCAACACAAAACCTAAATACGCCCCTGAAGTGTGGGGCAAACACAATTTTACACAGAATTACCAGAATGTTTAAACATGATTACATTATAAGGATCAATTTCTTGAAGAATATTCTTAATTGTTTATCAAAAGTCAAAAAATTATAAAAAATTAGAACAAGTACCATTCAATCAAAAACTCTACCCAAAACCTCCTCACATTAGACATGTAGTGCTAAATATGACATGAGATAATCAATGTCTTCTATGGGTAGTTATCAGAACAATGAAAAGTACATACCATAGTCTAGGCCTTTCTGTGTAATCCTCACCACAGACCCAGGAATGACAGCATGAGTATCTCCAAGGCACAGAACCAGCATAATAGCCAGAGCTAATCCTTTGGTTCCAGCCATTGCAGGGGTATGACAGGTAATCATTATTTGATCTGTGCATCAATATCTTAAACAGTGCAATTTATACAAGTAATGGAATGAGGAAGCACATAAGATAAAGTTATTTAGGTCTGTGAAATAGCAGATCATTTATAGAAAGGTAATTACAGGTTTGACAATGCATACACAAGATGTAGAACAAAGAGGTTCTTTTTAAAACTGCAGCATCTAATTATAAAGACCGGAATGAGTGAGCTGTATTTAAAACAACATAAAATACTTTTTAATTATGAGGTAGCTTTTCAGTAAATTTATTTAACAGTCAGGTGTAAAAATTTGCTGAATAAATTAACAACTCATTTGCTGCAGTTGTTTTTCAATAACCAATTTCATATGCCACTGTCATTCTGTTTGCAAAATGTTAAAAAAAAATTCTTGTATTTTATGTTTTCACATCTGTTGAGACTTTTGAAATCTGCACATCTAGGGCGCGATCCAATATACGGCGCAGGTTTCGGCGCAAGCGTGGAAACCTGCGCCGCCCGTAGTTTCACCTCGCAAATCGGGCTATTACATATACGGCGCCTACAGTTGTTAAAGTGCCGTAAGTCGGACAAACTAGCGATGTCCAGAAATAAGCGTAAGTACAAATTTCTGGAGTCGCCAGTGACTTACGGCACTTTAGAAACTGCCACCGCATAAAAAAACTAACTAAATATTAAATCTCCCGTAACTGTCTAACACGCCTTCCAAAAATAGCCCGACACGTACATTCCTCTATCCGCAATCCCCCCTCTCACTCCTAACAATAAATGTATTAACCCCTAGACCGACAACCCCCACAATGCAATAAGCCTAATTATTAACCCCTTAACAGCCATAGCCCACACTGCAAAAAAACAATCCTAGTATTAACCCCTAAACCGCCGCTCCCGGACCCCGCCGCCACCTATATTAAATGTATTACCCCCTAATCTGACCCCCCTACACCGCCGCCACCTATATTAACTATATTACTAATCTGAGCTACCTATATTAACCGCCGCCACCTATATTAAATTTATTAACCCCTTATATGACCCCCCTACACTGCCGCCACCTATATTAAATATATTAACCCCTAATCTAATCCCTCTACACCGCCGCCACCTATATTAAATATATTAACCCCTAAACCTAAGTCTCACCCTAACACCCCCTAACTTAATTATTATTTAAATAAATCTAGCTAACTAAATTATTCCTATTTAAAACTAAATACTTACTTATAAAATAAATCCTAAAATAGCTACAATATAATTAATAATTACATTGTAGCTGTTTTAGGGTTTATATTTATTTTACAGGTAACTTTGTATTTATTTTAACTAGGTACAATAGCTATTAAATAGTTAATAAGTATTTAATAGATACCTAGTTAAAATAATTACAAACTTACCTGTAAAATAAATCCTAACCTAAGTTACAAATACACCTAACACTACACTATCAATAAATTAATTAAATAAACTACAATTATCTAACTAAAATACAATTAAATACACTAAATTATATTGCAAAAACAAACAAACACTAAATTACAAAAAATAAAAAAAGATTACAAGAATTTTAAGATAATTACACCTAATCTAAGCCCCCTAATAAAATTAAAAAAATAAATAAAAAATTTGTCTACCCTAAACTAAATTACAAAAGTAATCAGCTCTATTACCAGCCCTTAAAAGGGCCTTTTGCGGGGCATTGCCCCCAAAGTAATCAGCTCTTTTACCTGTAAAAAAAAGAACAACCCCCCCATTACAACCCACCACCCACACACCCCTACTCTAAAACCCACCCGATCCCCCCTTAAAAAAACCTAAGTCTAACACCCAAGTGCTCCTTACCTGTCCTGAAGACAGGCAGAGAAGGTCCTGTTCAAGGCGGTGAAGTATTCTTCCAAGCGGCGACCTCTTCTTCTTCCAGGAACCAGCCGGCGCGGAGCGGAGGAGTTGAAGACCAATGACTGCGGAGCTGAAGACCATCCACTCTGGAACGGAAGACCAGCGATGCTGGAACTGAAGATCGGCGACGCTGGAACTGAAGACCGCGGAGCCATGGAGCGTGGAGGATCCTCTTCATATGATCTCTGCCGTACACTGAATAGGAATTCAAGGTATGCGATTAAAAATGGCGTCCCTTGAATTCCTATTGGCTGATTTGAGCCTTCAAATTCAAATCAGCCAATCGGATGAGAGCTACTGTAATTCTATTGGCTGATTTGAATAGCCAATAGAAAAAGAGCTACTGACATTCTATTGGCTATTCAAATCAGCCAATAGAATGTCAGAAGCTCTCATCCGATTGGCTGATTTCAATTTGAAGGTTCAAATCAGCCAATAGGAATTCAAGGGACGCCATTTTTAATCGCGTACCTTGAATTACTATTCAGTGTACGGCGGAGATCGTATGAAGAGGATCCTCCTTCTCCACCGGTGTTCAGGACAGGTAAGGAGCACTTGGGTGTTAGACTTAGGTTTTTTTAAGGGGGGATCGGGTGGGTTTTAGAGTAGGGGTGTGTGGGTGGAGGGTTGTATTGGGGGGGTTGTTCTTTTTTTTACAGGTAAAAGAGCTGATTACTTTGGGGCAATGCCCCGCAAAAGGCCCTTTTAAGGGCTGGTAATAGAGCTGATTACTTTTGTAATTTAGTTTAGGGTAGGGAAATTTTATTATTTTGGGGGGCTTTTTTATTTTATTAGGGGCTTAGATTAGGTGTAATTACCTTAAAATTCTTGTAATCTTTTTTTATTTTTTGTAATTTAGTGGGTTTTTTTTAATATAGTTAGTGTATTTAATGTAACTTGTGTATTTGTGTATTTGTAACTTAGGTTAGGATTTATTATACAGGTAATTTTGCAATTATTTTAACTAGGTAGCTTTTAAATAGTTATTAACTATTTAATAGCTATTGTACCTAGTTAAAATAAATACAAAGTTACCTGTAAAATAAATATAAACCCTAAAATAGCTACAATGTAATTATTAATTATATTTTAGCTATCTTAGGGTTTATTTTATAGGTAAGTATTTAGTTTTAAATAGGAATAATTTAGTTAATAATATTAATATTATTTAGATTTATTTAAATAATAATTAAGTTAGGGGGTGTTAGGGTTAGACTTAGGTTTAGGGGGTAATATATTTAATATAGTTGGCGGCGGTGTAGGGGGATTACATTAGGGGTTAATATATTTAATATAGGTGGCAGCGGTGTAGGGGGATCATATTGGGGTTAATAAATTTAATGGCGGCGGCGGTATAGGGGGATCAGATTAGGGGTTAATAAATTTAATATAGGTGGCGGCGGTGTAGGGGGATCAGATTAGGCGTTAATACATATAATATAGGTGGCGGCTGTGTAGGGGGATCATATTAGGGGTTAATAAATTTAATATAGGTGGCGGCGGTGTAGGGGGATCATATTAATGGTTAATAATTTTAATATAGGGGGCAGCGGTTTAGGGGGATCATATTAGGGGTTAATAAATTTAATATAGGTGGCGGCGGTGTAGGGGGATCATATTAGGGGTTAATAAATTTAATATAGGTGTCAGCGGTGTAGGGTGATCAGATTAGGGGTTAATAAATTTAATATTGGTGGCGGCGGTGTAGGGGGATCAGATTAGGGGTTAATAAATTTAATATAGGTGGCGTCGGTGTAGGGGGATCAGATGAGGGGTTAATACATATAATATAGGTGGCGGCGGTGTAGGGGGGTCAGATTAGGGGTTAATAAATATAATATAGGTGGCGGCGGTGTAGGGGGGTCAGATTAGGGGGTAATACATATAATATAGGTGGCGGCAGTGTAGGGGGGTCAGATTAGGGGGTAATACATATAATATAGGTGGCGGTTGGGGTCCGGGAGTGGCGGTTTAGGGGTTAAACACTTTATTAGGGATTGCGGTGGGGGATTGCGGTTGACAGGTAGATAGACATTGCACATGCGTTAGGTGTTAGGTTTTATTTTGCAGGCAGTTTAGGGAGTTACGGGGCTCCAATACTCAGCGTAAGGCCTGCTACGTCTGCATTTTGTGGCGAGGTAAAAATGGAGTAAGATTTCTCCATTTTCGCCACGTAAGTCCTTACACTGTATATTGGATCCCAAACTGTGCAGGTTTTGTATGTCAGTGTATGGGGCAAAAAACTACGGGTGAAGGCAGAAATATAGGAGCGTAACTTCTATGTTACGCCGTACATAGGATACCAAACCAGCGCAAAATTTGGCATTGCCGGCTAAAATAGCCAATAAAATTATATAAATTATATCTAAAAATGTGTTTACTGATATTAAATCCAGTAAGTTATGTCTTCTGTTTTTATATATATATATATATATATATATATATATATATATATATATATATATATATATATATATAAAACAGAAAATTTGCTGGATTTAATCTCAGCAAACAAATTTTAAACATGTTGGGAAGGAGTTACACAGAGAAAAATCACATTAAAAAATAGGTTGCTGAGATTAAATCCATTGAGGGCTGTCTTCTGAAATATTTGCTATATGTATATAGCAAAAATATGTGGACATCCCTACTAATTATTGAGTTTAGGTGTTTAGCCACCCCCTTGCTAGCAGGTGCATAAAATCCAGCACATAGCCATGAAATCTCCATAGACAAACTTTATCAGTACAATGGACAGTACCAAAGAGCTCAGTGACTTTAAATGTGGCACTGCCGTAGGATATTACCTATAAAAGCTTGTGAAATTTTTGTCCTATTAGATCTGCCCTGGTCAACTGTAAACGCTATTATTATGAAATGGAAGTTTGTAGGAGTAAAAACAGCCCAGATATGAAGAGGAAGATCACTAAAACTCACAGAGCATGGTTGTTGAGTGCTAAAGCACCTAGCACGTAAAATCCACCTTTCATCTGTTGCATCACTCACTACAGAGTTCTAAAGCAACATCAGCAAAAAAACTGCATCAGTAGGTTTATGAAATGGGCTTCCATGGGTGATGCCAAGTGTCGTCTGGAGCCGTGTAATGCATGCCTCCACTGGTCTCTAGAGCAGTGCAAATGTGTTCTATGGAGTGATGAATAACACTTCACTATCTAGCAGTCTTATGGAAGAATCTGGGTGCAATTGATGCCTGGAGAACTCTACCTACTGAAATGCATACATGTTTTTCAGGGTTTGGGCTTGGCCCCTTTGTTCCAGGGCCATCTTAATGCTACAGGATAATTGGGTGCTTTCAACTTTGTGGTAACAGTTCGGGGTAGGTCTTTTCCTGTTCCAGCATGTGTCCCATTACACAAAGTGAGGC
The DNA here is from genome assembly GCF_027579735.1 of Bombina bombina. NCBI lineage: Eukaryota > Metazoa > Chordata > Amphibia > Anura > Bombinatoridae > Bombina > Bombina bombina. Next base: position 1,025,367,851 of record NC_069499.1, on the reverse strand, counting down.
CCATGAAGACTTGATTTGACGAGTTTGGTGTGGAGAAACTCAAATGGCATGCACAGAGCCCTGACCTCAACCCTATAGAACACCTTTGGGTTCTCTGATTGCAATTCATACTTTCTCTTGCACCATCAAATATACTTTTAGCTGAATAAGCACATATTTCCATAAACATAAATCTTGTGGAAGGCCTTCTCAGAAGAGTTATGACCTTAAAGAGAGGGGCCAACTTCATATTAATACAGTTTATATATATACAGTATATATATATATATATATATATATATATGCAGTATATATATAGCAACAATTTTAGAAGATCCACACTTAATGGGCTCTAATCCAAGAGGTATTGTTTATTTCTATGTGACGCTTCATAGCACCTTTTGCCCTTCTTTAGAAGAAGGGGATAAGTGCTCAGAAATTTCCCATTGGTCTATGATTAAGGCGGACAGCCGAAATGCGTAAGACGGAATACCCGCCTGCAGTCTTACTTCTTCATTAAGTGCATAAGTGCCATTTTTTTATTGTTTTTAAGCTGTCATTTTTTGCTTTTTACACATTAAACTTCACGGAATTTGAACCTGTCTACTTCATTTTTTGGAACTTTATATACAGTATATATATATATATATTAAAATGTTCCAAAAGTAGAAAAGAAGGCTGGCACATCTCCTTGATTTCGTAAAACTTTCTTCATTTCAGTCAAAATAACACAATGCTTTACATGTTTCGGCGTCTCAGCCTTAATCATAAGCATAGTTCAACCTAAAAAAATGCTAAAATAAATAGGGCTTGCCCCTCACTTATTGGACATAATACATCATGTGACTGACCATACCAGGAATGGTCCTCAAATTTAAGGTGGAATGGGAAAATAATACATGAAAAAATGTATTTAACAGGTTATGGAAAATTAACTCTGCTAGGCATAAACAATAATCCCAAAATATAATCTACTAATTGAGACACTTTTGTGGAAGAAAAAAGTGCTTAAATATATGTCACTTCGTGATGAAAAAAATATATATATACTTGCTTATCTTTGACACCACATTTAACTTATTAAATACAATGAGGTTGTGAGAGGAAATGTTGCAACATATAAACCAATTATAGGTATTCTTAAAGTGATAAATACTTGCAAAAGTTAAACCCAGAACGAGGAATGCAGAAAAAATGAGTGGGGCAAAAATTACTTCAACAAAATCTGGTATATAGTAATAAACATTAAGCTAAATTATTATTTGAATAATGTTTAATGAAATGAGTAGTTGACTTAAGGATGCTCTATTGGGTAAATTTAACCTAAGTTATTTATTAAAAAACCATAAATGTATCACAAAAGTTTGCAGAAAAGCAAACATAAAAATAAGAAAAAATGGGAAAAGAAGGGAAAACAAAGTTACTACACTGTTAGTGGAGCTACTCCCAAAAGTTAATAAGGTCAAATATGGATTTATACCCTTTTGGTATTCTTGTATCAAGATTAAAAATCCAAAATGCCTCGCGTTTCAAAAGTAATTTCCCCATATTGCCTCCTCATTTGGGTAACTTTACTGCCTCAATCACCATCCATTTAAGTGTTGTATTAACACTGTTGTGTTCTTGGATGAAATGGTTTGCAAGCTCTGAACAACCATCTTTGCGTTTGACGTCAGAGAGATGCTGTCTAATCCTCTCCCTAACCTCACGTATTGTGCAGCCTATGTATTGTTTACGATTACAAGTACACCAGATCAAGTATACTGCATTTTTAGATCTACAATTTACACAGGTGTCAAGATCGTATTTTTTGCCATTATTGTGTGATTCAAATGTATTTGAAAAATTTGCAAAACTGCATGGGATACACTGGCTGTAACCGCATCTGTGCATGCCTTTCACTTGGAGCCAAGAACTGGTTTGTCTGTTGCTTTTGAGCTCACTAGGTGACAATAGATTACCTAAGGTAACACCTTTTCGATAGGAAAAATTGCAACCTTTGTGTACTTTTTGTTGAAGCCTGTCATCCGCCAAAAGCATAGGAAAATGTCTTTTAATTACTCTACAGATTTGATGGTATTCGGATGAGTATTGGGTTACAATACTTTTTGTTTTGCCTGATTTATCTCTAAGTAGAGGCTCTCGACTGATAGCATCAACCTCTGATTGTGCTTTTTGTATCACTCTCTTGTTGTAGCCCCTTTCTATAAATCTTTTAATAAGATATTTACTCTGAAATTCATAATCTGATTAGCTACTACAATTCCGTTTAGTCCTGATCAACTGTCCCTTAATAATTGAATATGGGACATGTTTAGGATGATTACTGTGACCGTGTAAGAGGGTATTACCCGATATGGGTTTCCTGTACATAGTAGTCTCCACACGTTTGCTGTCACGGTTAAATGTTAAAGTGATATCCAAAAAATGAATTCTGTCCCTATTATATTCATGTGTAAACCGAAGTCCACACGGATTATCATTCAGATAAACAATTAAATCACTTATCAACCGGTCATCTCCTGTCCATACAAGTAACAAATCATCTATATACCGATAATAAGATCGAATATATAAGATGAAAGGATTATGCTCACTATACAAGAAAATTGACTCCCACCAGCCCATAGTTAAATTTGCGAATGAGGGGGAAAATCTTGCAGTTCCCCGGATTTGGAGATAATAGCTGTCCAGGAAATAAAAATACTTATGGGTCAGAAGGAAATCAGTTACCTCAATCAGGTAATCAACAAAGGTGGAAGTGTAATCAGTGCAATTACGCAAAAAATATTCTACTGCTCATAAACCCACTTGATGGGGGATTGAGGAATATAAAGAGACTACGTCTACTGTGAGCCAGCAGTCATTGTGATTGCATTAACTTTTGCAAGTATTTATCACTTTAAGAATACCTATAATTGGTTTATATGTTGCAACATTTCCTCTCACAACCTCATTGTTGTAAATGTGGTGTCAAATATGAGCAAGTATATATATATTTTTTTCATCACGAAGTGACATATATTTAAGCACTTTTTTCTGCCACAAAAGTGTCTCAATTAGTAGATTATATTTTGAGATTATTGTTTATGCCTAGCAGAGTTAATTTTCCATAGCCTGTTAAATACATTTTTTCATGTATTATTTTCCTATTCCACCTTAAATTTGAGGACCATTCCTGGTATGGTCAGTCACATGATGTATTATGTCCAATAAGTGAGGGGCAAGCCCTATTTATTTTAGCATTTTTTTAGGTTGAACTATGCTTATGATTAAGGCTGAGACGCCGAAACATGTAAAGCATTGTTCCTGAGCTTTGCAACCCCGCTTGTTTTAAATCAAGGAGATGTGCCAGCCTTCTTTTCTACTTTTGAAAGTTACCTACTTTCCCTGACCGGCACGGCACCTCCGAGTATCGCTTTGGATCATCTGTTTGAGTGACGTTTTCTGGAGACCTGACATTGAGGGCATCATTGGAGGAGCACAGTCAAGTGGAACCCGGAAGTGATCTGGAGCCCGGGTGCAGACACAGCGGAGTGCATACCGAAGAAGAACACCAGCCGCTCTGTGATTTTTTCCTGGAGCAGATTCCTCAGATTACCGGGGGTGGTGAGTTACCATCCTTCGGTTCTTTGTGGGTATTTCTGCCATTAACAGGTAGCACTTTAGGAGGGCATATTACATGGGACTGTTTATTATTCCATTAGCATTTAAGTCAGTGTATGCACTCCCAGCCTGAGAAATTCTGCCAACACACCTCCATCAACTGATTGTGGACGGAGCTGGTTTATGATACATCGCATTGTTTGTTGGAAACTATATATTAAAATGTATATGTATATGCGTGTGTATATATATATATATATATATATATATATAAAAATTTACAAAAGTGTGGAAGAAAAACATAAAGTCCAGAACCTATCTTAATACAAAGACACAGGAATTTTATTCCGGTAATTTATATATATATGTATCTCGAATGACTTAGGGTCAGCTAAAGTCAGACGTGGTGCAGACCCCTAAAATTTAAATTTAATCCAGTATTTTATAGATGAAGAAAAATGGTAGAGCTATATGAGATACCATAATTAAAGTAGGGGATTTCAGCACTCAATTTGTAACCCATTTAATTCAATTCCTTAGAAATGTACGGCTGCAGGACAACACAGAATCCAAATAATGAACTACACATGCACAGATTCAAACACATGCAATTAGTTTATTGCAAGAAGTTGCTAAAATAAAAATAAACAGCTAAAAATTGCTTATCATCTCTAAAATGCACCACTGCAGTGGATTTTTAATAAAGTATATCAAGCATAATGATGTGTTATCACAGGTAAGTAAAGATCTAGATGCAGCAAACAGACTAGTTTAGAACATGTGATCTACAGGTTACTAACTGATTAAGTACAACAACAAAATCTTTTGCCGATTTCTCTATGATGGTAACAGAACATAGTCCTTTATAAAGACCATATGAGTCCTTAAATAGAGAAAGTTTGATGTTATATTTAGTAACAATTTGTATCACTTGGTAATCCAGCTGAAGTAAACCTTTTTACAAACATGTGTTCGTTAATTAGTGTTAACCGAGGTGAAAACGTCCTCTAATGTTAACTAGAACTTGGCATTTATACCGCTTGATAGCAGAAAGATCATCTTTCAGTGGTGAAAAGCAGAAACAATAAAGCAGACCTGTGTTAGCGTATTGCAGCAGACATCCGGGAAAACAAAGTCACAGTATTATTGGCAAACGGACCGGGACATGAGCCTCCGACATCCTTGTCTCACATCTCACAACCGCGTCTCCCTGCTCACTGGGGACACAGACTTGCAGGTGTACGTTTTGCTTCTGTGTGTAAACCGTATCCAGGCGGTTTATAGGAACCACTTGATTACCGCAAGATCCAGGCTTGCTTCTTCAGTTGAATTTTTGAAATTCCCGGGCAGGCTTAGGCCAGCTGCTTCATTCACAGGTGCAGTGATAGCTGTTTTCAGGAAAGTCGACGCGCGTTTCGCCCCATAATGCTGAGCGAAACAGGGGCCTCGTCAGGACTGTCCATCTCCTCCTAATTTCAGCCTTTATTGCAAAACCAATGAACTGGGAGGTAGTACTTCAGCCAATCAAATTTGCTATTTACACGCACCCTCTAAAATTCTTAAACCAAACATTCCTGTTTATAGGTTAAATAATTATCTATTTTTTAGGTTGATACAACATGGCCTACATTAAGAAGATGGAACATTTTTTTATATTTAGCAACCTCCATACAACAAACAAAAAACCGCACGCGAAAAAACCTTATGCATGTTGCAGCTCAATTAAACTTTATTTCTTTGGTTACCATGCCTAGATGAATGTGCTTCACATAAATCCCATATTAACTTGAATTCTGTAAATTTGAAATGACTTACAGGATAGCTACAAAAGTTTCTATAAAGGTGAACTTTGACATATAAACCCACAACTTTAGAAACAAACTGTACGGAAAATGAATGTTATACTTAATGACCTATTTATAAGATTATCTAAAAGTGATACAACTTCTCACTTGTTTATTTTATCTCCAGTTGCAACAAGTAGAGAATTTTAACTTAATGATACAAATCTCTATTTTAGAAAAGATGCATATTCGATCCTTTCGTTTAAGCCTAACGGTGACACCGTATTCAGCATAAAGGTCCATCTTGCTTCCTTTTTTAACAAGCAGTTATCCTCATCTCCACCTCTTCCATTTCTTATTCCTCTGTCAATCCCTATAAATTTCAAAGAAACAGTACTACTATTATGGATCTCCTTAAAATGACGAGCCACACTTGTGTCTCTTCCGTAGAGGATGTCATCTCTGTGCTCCTGTACCCTGTCCTTGAACAAACGTTTTGTTTTACCCACATAGAACAGGGGACAGGAGCACCCCAAAAGGTAAACAACCCCCACTGAGTTACAGTTCGAAAAACATCTAATAGTATAGTTTTTACCTGTATTGGCTGAAAATGTTTTGCTTTTTGGCAAATAGGGACAATAGACACAATGTCCACAAGGAAAGCTTCCTTTCACTTGTTTTTTAGTTAACCAGTTAGTACCTGGTTCTGACCGAGTAAATCTGCTTCTAACTAATTTATCTTTAAGATTAGGCGATTTTTTTGCGGTCAATAGGGGTCTATTTCCTACCTTATCAGCTATTTTGTCATCTAAGGTTAAAAAATGCCAATTCTGAGATAGAATATTTCTTATACTTTGCCATTGGCAATTAAATGTAGTAATGAATCTGATGTTATTCTCAGTTTTTGTTTCTTTTTGGTTATACAAAAGGTCTTGACGGTTCAATTTACTTACTTTGTTTAAGTTTTTTTTCACCAGGTTATGAGAATAACCTCTTTCAATGAAACGTTTACACATTTTCTCAGCATGATAATTAAATTGGAAGAGGTGGAGATGAGGATAACTGCTTGTTAAAAAAGGAAGCAAGATGGACCTTTATGCTGAATACGGTGTCACCGTTAGGCTTAAACAAAAGGATCGAATATGCATCTTTTCTAAAATAGAGATTTGTATCATTAAATTAAAATTCTCTACTTGTTGCAACTGGAGATAAAATAAACAAGTGAGAAGTTGTATCACTTTTAGATAATCTTATAAATAGGTCATTAAGTATAACATTCATTTTCCGTACAGTTTGTTTCTAAAGTTGTGGGTTTATATGTCAAAGTTCACCTTTATAGAAACTTTTGTAGCTATCCTGTAAGTCATTTCAAATTTACAGAATTCAAGTTAATATGGGATTTATGTGAAGCACATTCATCTAGGCATGGTAACCAAAGAAATAAAGTTTAATTGAGCTGCAACATGCATAAGGTTTTTTCGCGTGCGGTTTTTTGTTTGTTGTATGGAGGTTGCTAAATATAAAAAAATGTTCCATCTTCTTAATGTAGGCCATGTTGTATCAACCTAAAAAATAGATAATTATTTAACCTATAAACAGGAATGTTTGGTTTAAGAATTTTAGAGGGTGCGTGTAAATAGCAAATTTGATTGGCTGAAGTACTACCTCCCAGTTCATTGGTTTTGCAATAAAGGCTGAAATTAGGAGGAGATGGACAGTCCTGACGAGGCCCCTGTTTCGCTCAGCATTATGGGGCGAAACGCGCGTCGACTTTCCTGAAAACAGCTATCACTGCACCTGTGAATGAAGCAGCTGGCCTAAGCCTGCCCGGGAATTTCAAAAATTCAACTGAAGAAGCAAGCCTGGATCTTGCGGTAATCAAGTGGTTCCTATAAACCGCCTGGATACGGTTTACACACAGAAGCAAAACGTACACCTGCAAGTCTGTGTCCCCAGTGAGCAGGGAGACGCGGTTGTGAGAGGTGAGACAAGGATGTCGGAGGCTCATGTCCCGGTCCGTTTGCCAATAATACTGTGACTTTGTTTTCCCGGATGTCTGCTGCAATACGCTAACACAGGTCTGCTTTATTGTTTCTGCTTTTCACCACTGAAAGATGATCTTTCTGCTATCAAGCGGTATAAATGCCAAGTTCTAGTTAACATTAGAGGACGTTTTCACCTCGGTTAACACTAATTAACGAACACATGTTTGTAAAAAGGTTTACTTCAGCTGGATTACCAAGTGATACAAATTGTTACTAAATATAACATCAAACTTTCTCTATTTAAGGACTCATATGGTCTTTATAAAGGACTTTGTTCTGTTACCATCATAGAGAAATCGGCAAAAGATTTTGTTGTTGTACTTAATCAGTTAGTAACCTGTAGATCACATGTTCTAAACTAGTCTGTTTGCTGCATCTAGATCTTTACTTACCTGTGATAACACATCATTATGCTTGATATACTTTATTAAAAATCCACTGCAGTGGTGCATTTTAGAGATGATAAGCAATTTTTAGCTGTTTATTTTTATTTTAGCAACTTCTTGCAATAAACTAATTGCATGTGTTTGAATCTGTGCATGTGTAGTTCATTATTTGGATTCTGTGTTGTCCTGCAGCCGTACATTTCTAAGGAATTGAATTAAATGGGTTACAAATTGAGTGCTGAAATCCCCTACTTTAATTATGGTATCTCATATAGCTCTACCATTTTTCTTCATCTATAAAATACTGGATTAAATATATATATATATATATATATATATATATATATATACAGTATTTATATATATATATATATATATATATATATACAGTATATGCACATATATATATATATACACAGTATTATGTAGATAGAAAACAGAGGCGCCACAATTGCCTAGTACTACCAAAACAAGTTGTTATATATATATAAGACAGTAATGTACTCACAAACGTGATGCACCCAATGGTGCTATTGGGGCAGGCTGGAACTTCCCAGTAGTCCAGCTTATTGTATCCAACCTACTGTAGTGCAAGGCCAGGATTTCCTGAAGTGTCACCACCAACACCTATATAGGGATGGAAAGAGAACAACCATGGCCTAGTACAGTAATAACAAGGACAAAAAAGTGTGGAGTGATTGCACTTACGAGAAGGAGAGCACCTCCAGGTGCAATACAAGCAGACTGGGACTTCACAGCCGCCCAGCTGACTGAGCTCCACAGCAATAAACAGGATAAACTCCAAATTCCCAGGAGTAATATGACAAATAAAATGTGTTTCTCCCACTTCCAAAATTATTTTGTTAACACAGAGAAACTGAATGCTGCGCCAATATATATACTGTATATATATATATATATATATATACAATACTGTGCAAAAGTTATAGGCATGTGAGATAAAATTCTGTAGAGCAAGAATAATGCCTTTAAAAATAGAAATGTTAATAGTTTATTTTTATCAATTAAGAAAATACAAAGTTAGTGAACAGAACAAAAATCTAAATCAATATTTTGTGTGACCATCCTTTTCCTTCAAAACAGCATCAATTATTCTAGGTACACTTGCATCCAGATTTTTAAGGAACTGGTAAGTTGTTGATATCAGGGCTCTGTGGGGGTCATATTATCACTTCCAGGACTCCTTGTTCTTCTTGTGTGTTTGGAGTCACTGTCATGCTGCAGAATAAATTTTGAGCCAATCTAATGCCTAACTGTCATGAACCTTCTATTCCACCTTTAACATACAGCCTAATTCCACATACCACCTTTTAATTCAATTAACACCCTCTGCATTTCCAATATAACCAGCCTGCTCCCATGGTCCTTTGCTGGTTTATTGAAGTTTCTACGCTACAGTATCCAGCCCTTACCAACACTGCTACGCTATTGGGAGTTTACTTGTACTTTTCTCCCTCACATACTAGAGAGACACCTACCGAAATCTACTGCCTCAAGCTGTCACGGCAGCTCCACGGTGAACCTGTGACCTCCACCTACTTCCGAATTGGCAGGTACGCTTGATTCAGTGATTCAACACAGCATGTGACACTGCACGCTCTCTTCTGCCCTGTCGCTACCACTCTCGCACGGAACGCGGCTTAGCCACACACGCTGCTCGGATTCCAGTGTTCCCCGCTCACCGGACACAGATCAGCTGCAAGGTGCCAGTAAAAGAAACCCTCGGCTGTGGTCACAGGTTCCGTATATTAGAGACTAAGTGCTGAATGTCACTGGTTGTATTACTTGTATAATTGCTACACTATATATTCTGTGTAGAGTTTCCCTGGCATAAACATCTAAGCCCTTGTACTAGCTGTTGTAACACCTGCAGGGAAGAGCTCTTATTTCACGGACACTGGGATAGTTAGTGAATAACCTATGCAAGGTTTTCTCACAGACACACGCTTCCACATCTCTGCATCATATTTACCAGAGACTTCCACAGTTAACCTGTTATTTACTATTTCCACTTTAAAGAAGCTATCTCTACTTATACTGCTTGTTTAACTACCCATTAGTACAGACTCATATTTCTGGGTAAACATTTACATGGCAATATTATTCCATTAAGCGTTTGTTAACTAGACTAGCAAACATTCTTCTTTACTTGTGACAAGAAACCAATTTATAACACAAGTAATCAACATATGCAGCATTTAGCTGCTGATCTTTACACTAACTGATGGTATTGAATAATGGATAGGTATCTGCCTATAGTTCTCTGCAATCCCCAACTTCATTTTCAGAAATGCAGCCCCAAACTTGCAAGGAACTTCACTTCACTATTGTCTGCAAAAACTAATTCTTGTACCCCAGCCCTTCTGCTAAAGCTAAATATTTAATTTTTTTAATTATCAGTCCAGAGTACCTTGTTTCCACATTGGAAATATGACTTTTGGCAACAAGTTTTCTATGAAGACCATTTCTGACCAGATTTCTCTGGACAGTAGATGGGTGTACCAGGGTCCCACAGGTTTCTGTCAATTCTAAGCTGAGACACTGCTAGACATCTTCCAATTGAGACGGGAAGTAAGCATGATGTATCTTTCTTCTGCTACAATAAGTTTCCTTGGCCGACAAATGTATCTATAGTCTTCAAATTGGCCTGTTTAGTTGGGCCTCTTCAGAAGAGCTTGGACAACACATCTGGAAACCCCTGTCTGCATTGACATTTCTGCCTGGGGAGAGACACTGCTAATGCAGTATAACTGCCTTGTGTCTTGTTGCTGTAGTCAGTCTTGACATGGTGCATTACTTTTGACATTAAACTGGCTTCAGCAACCTCACCTTTTTTAGCAGAGCTTGGCTTTTCTTTACCGAGGCCTGATATTCAAAACCTCGCCGATCAGGCAAGATATTCTAAGAAATCTTGTCTGTACGGCGAGGCCCTTAAAAAAGATTTAGAAACACAAATTTTAACTTGAGACAATGTTTATGTTGCTATATATGTGAAACAGAGACCCCTACATTACAATACAAAGTCTAAAAAAAAATCAGAAAGATTTTGCGTGATTTCTCTCCATGCAGGCAAATTTTGAATATCAGGTCCCCCAGAGTTATTCCACCTAAAAAGCCGCCCCCTGCACATTCGCCGATAGCAGGGGGTCTTAATCATCCCGATCATATCCCTTTTGATTGCACAAAGAAAGCAGAAGCCACTACTTATTAAACCTCCCCAATTAAATTGATAATTATTAATACCTGTTTGGTATAATTGTTTAATCATGCAACTGACTATATTCTTACAAAATTCCTGACTTTGCACACGTGTACCTAGAAGAATTGATGCTGTTTTGAAGGCAAAAGATGGTCACACCAAATACTGATTTGATTTAGATTTCTCTTCTGTTCACTCTGCATTTTGTCAATTGATAAAAATAAAGTATTAAAGGATTCCAAAACTTTTCATTTTTATGTTCAATTAGATCATCACAATCGATCACAGATGCTTATATTTCAAAACTTGCCCACTTTGACATGAAAACAAGCATTATAAGTCTAAGAAAATTATATTTTAAATTTAGAGAATTACGTCACTGAAGCCAAACCCCTATTTATGGTGCGTTCAATACCAAAATGAATCTCCAATCATAATTCGTTTTCGTGCATATAATTATTATCCTGTTTCTTAACCCGGCCCATGCGCAGTACCATACGGTAATTCGTACATGCGCAGATTGTACCTTCGATACCACACTTACCCATACAAAGCTCCATATGATGGAGCATGACGTATTGTATGACGAGTTCATAAGATCGCGCATGCACATTACGGCCGAAGTCCGACATTTTGATAACTCAGGTTATCATAAATGATTAGTGGATGAAAAATAATCTGAGAATGGTGAGTTTAGAAATCAATAAATTTTTGTAGAAGCATATCTCGATAATGGTAAGAATCTGACACGTAAAGCAATTTACATATATAATTGTTAGATATGGATATAGCGATTAAAGAAAAGTTTTTTGCAGCGTTTAGTGTCCCTTTAACATTTCTATTTTTGAAAGCATTTTTTTTTAAAAAAACATTTTTTATTGAGGTTTTTATAAATTGACAAAGGGAATGAGAATACAAAGTATTGACAGGTCAAGGCAGTATATTGATTCTACAATAGGCTAATGCCTTGTTTCAACAACAACTGTGTGATAATCAGAACTTGTAAGTCAAGTATATTCGCTACATCATTTCAAATAATAGCAGGTAAGGGAATATCAGCAGTAAGATAAGGCAGACACCAATGAAACCTCATTTTTCTCAATGAGTATAGCAATGGGGTAACTATAGCATAGGCCACTCAAGGACCAAGTAGATAAGGAGTTAAATGAAAATTGGTAGTTATGTGGAGGTCACCATTTGATAACGGATAAGGGAAAATCAGCAGACAAGAGCTGCTTTAAGATTCGGCCCCCTCCCAATCTTAAAGCAGCTCTAGTCTGCTGATTTTCCCTTATCCGTTATCAAATGGTGACCTCCACGTAACTGCCAATTTTCATTTAACTCCTTATGTACTTGGTGGAGGGGGACGTGTCCAGGAAATATAATGATAGGTTAAGTTATAATCATAAAGCTCATCATCAGATAAGTAAGTTGACATCCGGAATGATACATAAAATATATGTGAGCATGGGCCAGTTTTATATTTTAGGTGTGAGAGTATAATGGTGGCTTTTATAAGCAGGGGTATGGGCATACAGATATAAATAGATGGGGAGAGTAGTGTTGTTGCCTCTGAACATAATACATGAAGATACAGTCTAGGTAATTATCAATGGTGGTGGCTATAACACTGACCAGGCAGTTAGGACCACTAAAACACTGAGGCTGTATAGGCGAGGAAGCGCAAATAATTATCTCGAGTTTGCTCTAAATTGGTAGAGGAAAAGCATAAATGATATATGCAGTACATTGGGGGTAGAGGACATATGGAGAACCACTAATCCTAACAGCTTGGAATAAACCCATATATCAAGAGTATATAATACAGCTTCAAGAATTGATTTCTTCTTAACTTCTAAAAACTTCAGAGATAAAATATCAGAAGTAGAAATAAGAGACATGATAATCTCTGACCATGCCCCAGTAACAATGACAATCAATCGGACAAATAGGAAAAAGAAAAACAGATTCTACTATCCAAATTATCTCAATAATTCCCCAAAATTTAAAGGGACACTCAGATCTAATTATACTTTCATGATTCAGATACAGCATGTAATTTTAAACAACTTTCCAATTTACTTCATTAAAAAAAAATGTGCACAGTTGTTATATTTACACATTTTTTTATTTTTTTTTTAAATAAATTTTTTATTGAAGTTTCAAGGTAAAGTGGTATACAGAGTTCGCCCATCAGCGAAAGATATAACAAAGCATTATATACACAGTTGTAATATGACAGCCATTCTAAGGGAGAAAACTGAGAGAGCAACTTCACCCCTCGAGTCTGTGCTAAAAACAAAGCTTTGAACTATAGAAAGATGGAGCCTGCCCGCCTGGAATATCCAACAACATGTTTAGGTTTAGTGCAATTATGTGTAGAAAAGTACAGCTGTGCGAGGTGAACCTGTATAAATGACTTCGTTAGCAATGCTCTGAAACTATAAAAGAGGAATCTATGGGCTATATTAAATGGAACTTAAGTTTTGTTAAAAGAGAGAAAAAGTGGGAAAAGAGAGAAAAAACAGCGGGCAAAAGCCGCTCAAATTGTAGAAGAAAATAGAGGGGGGGGGGACGTGTCTTCTAAAACAGGGTAGTAAAGTAACCAAAAGGGAGGGTAGAGAGTGTGAACAGAGGGACAGTTATTTCAGTTAATGGGTGTCTGAGATCAGGGAGAACAGTTGTTTGTTGTGTGAACTAAAATCTTATCTAGTCTGAGCACTCAAACAGGGCGACAACTGGCATATTAGAAAGGGTGTTTCATCTGATATATATATACTGAAGTACATACCTAATATCTGGCTGATACTATACATTTAGTTAACACAGTGCTATTAATTATAACCAGAACGTGAGAAAAATATTTATCCCCAGGTTACTATATAGGGTAGAGTAAGACACCTACAGGGATTCCAATATCTAGGGTTATAGTTTAAAAAAAGAAAACAAATTAGGTAATTTATTAGATACGCCTAGTGGTTAACCTATACTTCCATCTGCCCCATGTAAATAGAAAAAAGGAGGTCATGCAAAATTTAGAAAAAAAAGTTGTCAACGACTAGGGCTATACCCAGTAAGCTGTTCATGTGGATACAAGCATTTAACCCACTCCAGATTTAGGCGATACAGGGCTAAGGTATAGGATTTGCTCCATGTTACCCCTAGGTCCCGCATATGTGCTGTGAAGAAGGCGGGAGAGTCCAGGATGGAGCAGTAAAATGGGCTGCAATCCATCGTAGGCAACGTTAAGACCCATATAAGCATATTACCAAAATCATGTCTGAGGGATTCCTGGGGTAAACTAGTATGTGTCCCAGTCTTAGGTACTCTGAGAAATGACTTAGTCGCAGAGCGGGTACTATATATTTTCCCGGTGCTCAGAGTCTCAGCATATGATGATGTACTCAGGGTCCTTGGGGCGCGTTGTGTAGTAAGTATTTCTCTGCCTCTCATGCATTGTTTACTGGCTGGGTCTGGAAGGATCTCAGTACTCCTCAGCTGCGGGATCACCCCAGAAGTCTGTGGTAAGTATTTGGCGAGATCTATGAGTGCTTGGAGGCTTTGCTGGAGATTGGTGTAATGCACTGCCGGTCCATGTCGCATCTCGTCCTCCTCTTTGAGTATAGATGCCATATCTCTGGAAGGCTGTTACCTACTAATATCATTCATCAGTTCTTAGTCCAGACACCAACGAGGAGAAGGGGTAGTAGAGCAAAAGTAGGGGGGAGGAAAAGGGGATGGTGGGGGGTTCAGCAGCCCTGTGTGTGAAAAAATAAAAGGCGTCACAAGGCAAGGCGAATACGGCACAATTAAGAGTAGGGAAAGTCTGGTTGCAGGTCCAGGACTGGCCCCTTTGGTTTGTGAGACTGCGACTTGTGATGTGATGGTGGTAAGGTTTAGTCCGCCTTAGAAGATGAAAAGATGAGGCCTAAGATGGCGACTGGATTTTTCTGGGATTCAGGGCTGCGTCATACTGGAGCTTTGTGCCAGAGCTTCCTCTCTATAATCTTTACCAAGTGAGCTGATCCCAGGACTACTTAGTAAGGCTTGTGCATAGGGAGTAGAATTAAATATTCGCTTGGGAAACATTGATACTTCATAGTTTAAAATAGCTTTAGTTTGGAGAGCTCTGTGTAAAAGCGTCTGCTCTGTTTGGCGGTTGGCTCCGCCCCCATATTTACACATTTTGAGTCACCAGCTCCTACTGAGCATATGCAAGAATTCACAGACTATACGTATATGCATTTGTGATTGGCTGATTGCTATCACATGGTACAGGGGGTGTGGAAATAGACATAACTTTGAATTAGAAACAAATCTACTACTCATTTGAAATTCAGAGTAAATGCTATTGTATTGTCTTGTTATCTTGCATTTGTTGATTATGCAAATCTACTGTGTTTACTGGTCCTTTAAGAAATATCTAGAAGCAAAATGGAACGAATATAAAGAAAACAATAAACAGCCTATGAGTAACCCACATTTATTTTGGGAAGCGGCAAAAGCCTTTATAAAAACCGATATCATGTCTTATGTCATTAATAATAATAATAATAAGGAAAGAAAAAATATAGAAAAAAGTTAACTGAGCAGTTAATAATGGCCTATGCAGATTATAGTGGAGGTAGGGAGTAGACTCCCCTCTAGCCAGTTACAAAGGAACTTCCTCAAATAAGTTCCAGAGAGACAAGTCAAAGAAAAGGAAAGAACTGCACTGGCGCTTTAGGCTAGGGGATATGTTCAAAGATAGTAGTTTAGATATTTCATAATCTTATCAAAATTATATTTTATAAAAACAATAAATATTAAGGATGAGCTCGAAATAAGCAGATTACAGATCTTGAAAAAGCCCCTCAGGGTGAAACGCGTTGATTGTGTGTGATAAACTGTACTTTTGGAAATTGACCTCTATTTTGTTAAAGATTAGATGGTCTAATAACATCTTCTATAGTAATCTTGATAGGAATTGAGCCTCAAGATTACATTGTGCTAAAAACGGCTGCACCTTACTCCCTTGTAAGGGAGCTATTGGCATTAACAGCTAAGATACCCTCAGCCTGTAAATTCACCGGATGATCTACTTTCACAGATAAACAGCTGATTATCATTGCGGTCCTGTAAACACAGTGACGTCAGACGCCTCCTCCACGTGGAAACACCGAAACTGGAAGTGCTCCGTGTTACTGTAATACACAAAGTCCGGACACCACCCGCTACAGAAGCGGACTACGAAAAATTACTGAATCACGGTAATTTATTCCAGCTAAGAAAGAACATCAGAGACAGGAGCAGCTCATAGTGAGAGACAAATTGTTCCACTTTGTTTTTTGAGAGACGATCCATTCAACTCTACTAAACACCACAATGAGTGGCATGCAGGTACCATGCAAATATAACATAATTGTTGTTTTACCTTGAACTTCTTTTTAAGAGCTCCATCAACAATATGAATTAAGGAAACAATCAAATATAAAGTGACATAAACTATATAAACTAAGGAAACAATTGTATCCAGCTCAAGGTGACATATACTATATGAATAAAAAGGATATACACGCAAGCCATTTTTATATTTTTTAATCAGCCTAAGGTGACATATACTATATGAATTAAAAAGATATATACGCAAACCAATTTCTATTAGTATATTTATTTTTCTTTCATCCATATTTTTGCAACACGTTGCTGAAATCATTTTTTAAAGTGCACTTTATTATATTTTTTAATACTGGACGTCCAGATAAAGGGAATATTACAAATTGTTTAGTCATAGTAAGGGTGTTTCTGAAATTATCTCAGTCTCCCTCAAACTATACTTCACATTGGATTGTATAGAGTACAGCCTATATAGTATAAGCTTTTTTAATATTATTTTTATTATTGTATTTATCGTGATTTGACTATTGAAAAATAATTCTTGTTATTCTGTATGTCAATTGATATAACATTTTATTTTGTATTAATAAATAGGTATTATTGTAATCTGCTTATTTCGAGCTCATCCTTAATATTTATTGTTTTAATAAAATATATTTTTGACAAGATTATGAAATATCTAAACTACTATCTTTGAACATATCCCCTAGCTTAAAGCGTCAGTGCAGTTCTTTCCTTTGCAGATTATAGACAGGTCCCTCACAACATAATCAATTAAGATATTTCCAATTTAAAAAACAAAGAGATGACTATGCCATAGACCAGTCCCAGTTAGATGCGAAAATTAATATGGGTAAAATATGGGGTAACCGCTCAGGTAAACTATTGGCAGCAGCAGTAAAAACTTATGGCTAGATTACGAGTTTTGCGTTATGAGGGGTGAGGTATTAACTTGCACGTTATTGTCACCGCTCACTTACCTACAGCGCTGATATTACAGGTTTTTCTAAACCCGGCGTTAAAAGGCAAGAAGTGAGCGTAGAGCAAAATTGTGCTCCATTACGCACTCCAATACCAGTGCTGCTTAAGTCAGCAGTGAGCTGGTTGTATGTGCTTGTGCACGATTTCCCCATAGACATCAATGGGGAGAGCTGGCTGAAAAAAAGCTTAACACCTGCAAAAAAGCAGCGTAAAGCTCAGTAACGCAGCCCCATTGATTCCTATGGGGAAACACATTTTATGTTTACACCTAACACCCTCACATGAACCCTGAGTCTAAACACCCCTAATCTTACACTTATTAACCCCTAATCTGCCGCCCTCGACATCGACGACACCTACATTATATTTATTAACCCCTAATCTCCCCAATGTCGCCGCAACCTACCTACACTTATTAACCAATAATCTGCTGCCCCCAATGTCGCCACCACCATAATAAACATATTAACCCCTAAACCGCCGCACTCCCACATTGCAAACACTAGTTATATATTATTAACCCCTAATCTGCCGTCTCTAACGTTGCCGCCACTATATTAAATTTATTAGCCCCTAAACCTAAGTCTAACCCTAACCCTAACACCCACTAACTTAAATATAATTAAAATAAATCTAAATAAAACCTACTATTAATAACTAAATAATTCCTATTTAAAACTAAATACTTACCTATAAAAAAAACTAAGCTAGCTACAATATAACTAATAGTTTCTTTGTATCTATCTTAGGGTTTACTTTTATTTAACAGGCAAGTTTGTATTTATTTTAACTAGGTAGAATAGTTACTAAATGGTTATTAACTATTTAATAACTACCTAGCTAAAATAAATACAAATTGACCTGTAAAATAAAACCTAACCTGTCTTACACTAACACCTAAATTAACCCTACAATTAAATACATTCCCTAAATTAAATACAATTAACTAAATTCAAAACAATTAGCTAAATTACAACCCCCCCACTAAATTACAGAAAATAAAAAACAAATTACAAGATCTTTAAACTAATTACACCTAATTTAATAGCCCTATCAAAATAAAAAAAGCCCACCCAAAATAAAAAAAAAACCTAGCCTAAACTAAACTACCAATAGCCCTTAAATGGGCCTTTTGCGGGGCATTGCCCCAAAGAAATCAGCTCTTTTACCTGTAAAAAATAAAATAAAAAAAAAAAACCAACAGTAAAACCCACCACCCACATAACCAACCCACGCAAATAAAACCCTTATTAAAATGCCCATTCAAATGCCCTTTTCAGGGCAATGGGGAGCTTAGTTTTTTTTAGTTAGGGCTTTATTAGGGGGGTTGGTTGTGTGGGTGGTGGGTTTTACTGTTGGGGGTTGCTTGTATTTTTTTACAGGTAAAAGAGCTGATTTCTTTGGGGCAATGCCCCGCAAAAGGCCCTTTTAAGGGATATTGGTAGTTTAGTTTAGTCTAGGGATTTTTTTTATTTTGGGTGGGCTTTTTTATTTTGATACGGCTATTAGATTAGGTGTAATTATTTTAAAGATCTTGTAATTTGTTTTTTATTTTCTGTAATTTAGTGTTTGTTTCTTTTTGTAATTTAGCTAATTGTTTTGTATTTAATTTAGGGAATTTATTTAATTGTAGGGTTAGGTTAGGTGTTAGTGTAATTTAGGTTAGGTTTTATTTTACAAGTAAATTTGTATTTATTTTAGCTAGGTAGTTATTAAATAGTTAATAACTATTTAGTAACAATTCTACCTAATTAAAATAAATACAAACTTGCCTGTAAAATAAAAATAAGCCCTAAGATAGATACAATGTAACTATTAGTTATATTGTAGCTAGCTTAGGGTTTATTTCATAGGTAAGTATTTAGTTTTAAATAGGGATTATTTAGGTAATGATAGTAATATTTATTTATATTTATTTTAATTATATTTAAGTTAGGGGGTGTTAGGGTTAGGGTTAGGCTTAGATTTAGGGGTTAATAAATTTAATATAGTGGCGGCGACGTTGGGGCGGCAGATTAGGGGTTAATAAATGTAGGTAGGTGGCGGCGATGTTAGGGTCAGCAGATTAGCGGTTAATAATATTTAACTAATGCTTGCGAGGCTGGAGTGCGGCGGTTTAGGGGTTAATATATTTATTATAGTGGCAGCGATGTCCAGAGCGGCAGATTAGGGGTTAATAATTAAATTTTTGTGTTTGCAATGTGGTAGGGCCTCGATTTAGGGGTTAATAGGTAGTTTATGGGTGTTAGTGTACTTTTTAGCACTTTAGTTATGAGTTTTATGCAACAGCGTTATAGTGTAAAACTCATAACTACTGACTTTAGAATGCGTTATGAATCTTGCGGGATAGGCTGTACCGCTCACATTTTGGCCTCCCAGGACAAGCTTGTAATACCGGCGCTATGAAAGTCTAATTTAAAATAGACTATACGCAAATTGCGTAAGTTGATTTGCGGTAAGGCCAAAAAAGTGTGCGGTGCCCCCAAATCTGCAAGACTCGTAATAGCAGCAGTAGTAAAAAAGCAGCGTTATGAGGCTTAACTCTGCTTTTTTACTCATAACGCAAGACTCGTAATCTAGCAGTTAGAAAGCTAATTGGATTACTGTCTACAGAACAGACTTTATACTGCTGGTCAGGTAGTTCCCTTGTCATCTTGCATACTACCTGATACTGAGATGACTAAAGTGCTGCATACACAGTGTACAGGACTGCTAATATAAGGAGTGCAGCAGCCATTCATTATAAAGGACTATATATGTGTATTTATCCATATTACTGTGTGCAAATCTACAGGAGCCACATTTTTATGTAATCCAGTAAATAAAGTGACAGTCTATATTTAGAAGTTACAAGTGCATCATTCATAAAAAAGAGTTAATGTTTGCTATGTAAGGACATTACAATTATTAAGGCTATTCAAAACTTACCAGCGGCTAAAGAAGCAGGACCCAATGGGTTACCATCAGATTTTTATAAAATATTAATAGGCAAAGTAATAGAACCCCTTCATAGCGTATATGTAAAACATAATTTATGTAAGAACTTACCTGATAAATTAATTTCTTTCATATTGGCAAGAGTCCATGAGCTAGTGACGTATGGGATATACAATCCTACCAGGAGGGGCAAAGTTTCCCAAACCTCAAAATGCCTATAAATACACCCCTCACCACACCCACAATTCAGTTTAACGAATAGCCAAGTAGTGGGGTGATAAAGAAAGGAGTAAAAAGCATCAACAAAGGAATTTGGAAATAATCGTGCTTTATACAAAAAAATCATAACCACCATAAAAAAGGGGGTGGGCCTCATGGACTCTTGCCATTATGAAAGAAATTAATTTATCAGGTAAGTTCTTACATAAATTCTTTCATGTAATTGGCAAGAGTCAATGAGCTAGTGATGTATGGGATAGCAATACCCAAGATGTGGAACTCCACGCAAGAGTCACTAGAGAGGGAGGGAAAAAAATAAAAACAGCCATTTTCCGCTGAAAAAAATGAATCCACAACCCAAAATATAAGCTTATTGTCATAAATGAAAAGAAAAAACTTAAATCAAAAGCAGAAGAATCAAACTGAAACAGCTGCCTGAAGATCTTTTCTACCAAAAACTGCTTCTGAAGAAGCAAAGAAGACTAAGCTGCTGCTTTGCAAATCTGATCAACTGAAGCTTCATTCTTAAAAGCCCACGAAATAGAGACTGATCTAGTAGAATGAGCTGTAATTCTCTGAGGCGGGGCTTGACCCGACTCCAAATAAGCTAGATGAATCAAAAACTTTAACCACAAAGCCAAGGAAAGAGCAGAAGCCTTCTGACCTTTCCTAGAACCAGAAAATATCACAAATAGACTAGAAGTCTTCCTGAAATCTTTAGTAGCTTCAACATAATATTTCAAAGCTCTTACCACATCCAAAGAATGTAAGGATCTCTCCAAAGAATTCTTAGGATTAGGACACAAGGAAGGAACAACTATTTCTCTATTAATGTTGATAGAATTCACAACCTTAGGTAAGAATTTAAATGAAGTCCGCAAAACCGCCTTATCCTGATGAAAAATCAGAAAAGGAGATTCACAAAATAGAGCAGATAATTCAGAAACTCTTCTAGCAGAAGAGATGGCCAAAAGAAACAACACTTTCCAAGAAAGTAGTTTAATGTCCAAAGAATGCATAGGCTCAAACGGAGGAGCCTGTAAAGCCTTCAAAACTAAATTAAGACTCAAAGGAGGAGAGATTGATTTAATGACAGGCTTGAGATGAACCAAAGCCTGCACAAAACAATGAATATCAGGAAGTTTAGCAATCTTTCTATGAAATAAAACAGAAAGAGCAGAGATTTGTCCTTTCAAGGAACTTGCAGACAAACCTTTATCCAAACCATCCTGAAGAAACTGTAAAATTATAGGAATTCTAAAACAATGCAAAGAGAATTTATGAGAAGAACACCATGAAATGTAAGTCTTCCAAACTCATAAAATAAATCTTTCTAGAAACAGATTTACGAGCCTGCAACATAGTATTAATCACTGAGTCAGAGAAACCTCTATGACTAAGCACTAAGCGTTCAATCTCCATACCTTCAAATTTAATGATTTGAGATCCTGATGGAAAAATGGACCAAGAGATAGAAGGTCTGACCTTAGTGGAATTGGCCAAGGTTGGAAACTGGACATCCGAACAAGATCCGCATACCAAAACCTGTGAGGCCATGCTGAAGCTACCAGCAGCACAAACGATTGCTCCATGATGATCTTGGAGATCACTCTTGGAAGAAGAACTAGAGACGGGAAAATATAAGCAGGTTGATAACACCAAGGAAGTGTCAATGCCTCCACTGATTCCGCCTGAGGATCCCTGGACCTGGACAGGTACCTGGGAAGTTTTTTGTTTAGATGAGATGCCATCAGATCTATTTCTGGAAGCCCCCACATCTGAACAATTTTAGAAAACACATCTGGGTGGAGAGACCATTCTCCCGGATGTAAAGTCTGATGACTGAGGTAATCCGCTTCCCAATTGTCTATACTTGGGATATGAACCGCAGAAATTAGACAGGAGCTGGATTCCGCCCACACAAGTATCCAAGATACTTCTTTCATAGCTTGAGGATTGTGAGTCCCACCCTGATGATTGATGTATACCACAGTTGTGACATTGTCTGTCTGAAAACAAATCAACGGTTCTCTCTTCAACAGAGGCCAAAATTTAAGAGCCCTGAGTATCGCATGGAGTTCCAAAATATTGATTGGTAATCTCGCCTCTTGAGATTTCCAAACTCCTTGTGCTGTCAGAAATACCCAAACAGCTCCCCAACCTGAAAGACTTGCATCTGTTGTGATCACAGTCCAAGTTGGATGAACAAAAGAGGTCCCTAGGATTATACAATGGTGATCTAACCACCAAGTCAGAGAAAGACGAACATTGGGATTTAAGGATATTAATTGTGATATCCTTGTATAATCCCTGCACCATTGGTTCAGCATACAAAGTTGGAGAGGTCTCATATGAAAATGAGCAAAGGGGATTGCGTCCGATGCTGCAGTCATGAGACCTAAAACTTCCATGCACATAGCTACTGAAGGGAATGACTGAGACTGAAGGTTCCGACAGGCTGCAACCAATGTCAAACGTCTCTTGTCTGTTAGAGACAAAGTCATGGACACTGAATCTATCTGGAAGCCTAAAAAGATTACCCTTGTCTGAGGAATCAAAGAAATTTTTGGTAAATTGATCCTCCAACCATGTCTTCGAACAAACAACACTAGTTGATTAGTGTGAGATTCTGCAGAACGTAAAGAATGAGCAAGTGCCAAGATATCATCCAAATAAGGAAATACCACAATACCCCATTCTCTGATTACAGAGAGTAGGGCACCTAGAACCTTTGAAAAGATTATTGGAGCTGTTTCTAGGCCAAAAGGAAGAGCAATAAATTGGTAATGCTTGTCTAGAAAAGAGAATCTCAGGAACTGATAGTGATCTGGATGAATCGGAATATGAAGATATGCATCCTTTAAGTCTATTGTGGACATATAATGCCCTTGCTGAACAAAAGGCAGAATAGTCCTTATAGTCACCATTTTGAAAGTTGGTACTCTTACATATTGATTCAAAATCTTTAGATCCAAAACTGGTCTGAATGAATTTTCTTTCTTTGGGTCAATGAATAGATTTGAATAAAACCCCAGACCCTGTCCCTGAAACGGAACTGGCATGATTACCCCTGACAACTCTAGGTCTGAAACACACTTCAGAAAAGCCTGAGCATTTACTGGGTTTACCGGAATGTGTGAGAGAAAAAATCTTCTCACAGGCGGTCTTACTCTGAATCCTATTCTGTACCCCTGAGAGACAATACTCTGAATCCAATGATTTTGGACCAAATTGATCCAAAACATCTTTGAAAATTTTTAATCTGCCCCTTACCAGCTGAGCTGGAATGAGGGCCACACCTTCATGCGGACTTGGGGGCTGGTTTTGATCTCTTAAATGGCTTGGATTTATTCCCATTTGAAGAAGGCTTCCAATTGGAAGCAGATTCCTTGATGGAAGGATTAGGTTTCTGTTCCTTATTTTGTCGAAAGGAACAAAAATGGTTAAAAGCTTTAGATTTATCCTTAGGTTTTTTTATCCTGAGGCAAAAAACTCCCTTCCCCCCAGTAACAGTTGAAATTATTGAATCCAACTGAGAACCAAATAATTTATTACCTTGGAAAGAAAGAGATAGCAATCTGGACTTAGAAGTCATATCAGCATTCCAAGATTTGAGTAACAAAGCTCTTCTAGCTAAAATAGCTAAAGACATAGATTTAACATCAATTTTGATAATATCAAAAATGGCATCACAAATGAAATTATTAGCATGTTGAATCAACTTAACAATGCTAGACAAATCATGATCCGAAACTTGTTGCGCTAAAGTATCCAACCAAAAAGTTGAAGCAGCTGCAACATCAGCCAAAGAAATTGCAGGCCTAAGAAGATGACCTGAATATAAATAAGCTTTCCTTAGATAAGATTCAAGTTTCCTATCTAAATAGGCTGACCATATTGCCGCTTTAAGAAGGAACACATATGAAAAATACATATGTGAGGGTTCTTATACAAAATCATTTCTTTAAACAGCCCTGAAAACAGCCCTAACATATGTATTTTTCATATGTGTTCCTTTTTAAAGCGGCAATATGGTCAGCCTACATCTAAAGGATCTTTAAAAGAAGTACTATATTCCGTAGGAATAGTAGTACATTTAGCAAGATTAGAGATGGACCCATCAACTTTGGGGATCTTTTCCCAAAACTACTATCTAACTTCTGGCAAAGGATACAATTTTTTAAACCTTGAAGAAGGAATAAAAGTACCAGGCTTATTCCATTCCTTAGAAATCATATCAGAAATAGAATCAGGAACTGGAAAAACCTCTGGAATAATCACAGGAGGTTTATAAACAGAATTTAAATGTTTACTAGTTTTAATTTCAAGAGGACTAGTTTCCTCCGTATCCAATGTAATCAACCCTTCTTTTAACAAAGAATGAATATACACCAATTAAAATAAATAAGAGGATTTATCAGTGTCAATATCTGAGGCAGGATCTTCTGAATCAGATATA
This sequence comes from Bombina bombina, assembly GCF_027579735.1. Taxonomy (NCBI): domain Eukaryota; kingdom Metazoa; phylum Chordata; class Amphibia; order Anura; family Bombinatoridae; genus Bombina; species Bombina bombina. Next base: position 1,025,342,859 of record NC_069499.1, on the reverse strand, counting down.
TCCTCATCAGAGAAGGATAATTCAGTATGTTGTTGGTCATTTGAAATTTCATCAACCTTATGAGAAGTTTTAAAAGACCTTTTACATTTATTAGAAGGCGGAATGGCAGACAAAGCCTTCTGAATAGAATCAGAAATAAATTATTTTAAATTTACAGGTATATCTTGTGCATTAGATGTTGAGGGAACAGAAAAACAGGTAATGAACTACTACTGATGGATACTTTCTCTGCATGTAAAAGTTTATCATGACAACTATTACAAACCACAGCTGGAGGTATAATCACCACAAGTTTACAACAAATGCACTTAGCTTTGGTAGAACTGTTATCAGGCAGCAGGAATCCAACAGTGAATTCTGAGACAGGATCAGATTGAGACATCTTGCAAATGTAAGAGAAAAAAACAACATATAAAGCAAAATGATCAATTTCCTTATATGGCAGTTTCAGGAATGGGAAAAAATGCAAACAGAATAGCCCTCTGACATAGAAAAAGGCAAGAGGCAAATCAAAAAGGGGTCTAAAATAATGAAAATATTTGGCGCCAATTATGACGCACAACAAAAAGAAAATTTTTTTTTGCCGCCAAAAACGTCCGGAAACGACACACACTCGCGTCATAGATGACGCAACCTTGTGAAAGGACCCGGCGTCAACTAAGACATGGGAAATGACGAATTTGCGATAATGAACGTAACTTTGCGCCAAAAAAAATCTCTCTCCAAGAATGACGCAATAAACTTTAGCATTTTGCGCCCTCGTAAGCCTAATTCTGCCTGCAAATTTGAAAAATAACAGTCAATTGAAAAAAGACTACACCCTAGGTAAGAAATACATTTCTAAAAAAATGCATTTCCCAGATATGAAACTGACAGTCTGCAAAAGGAAATATACTGAAACCTGTATCATGGTAAATATAAGTACAATACATATATTTAGAACTTTATATAAATACATAAAGTGCCAAACCATAGCTGAGAGTGTCTTAAGTAATGAAAACATACTTACCTAAAGACACTCATCCACATATAGCAGATAGCCAAACCAGTACTGAAACAGTTATCAGTAGAGGTAATGGTATATAAGAGTATATTGTCGATCTGAAAAGGGAGGTAGGAGATTAATCTCTATGACCGATAACAGAGAACCTATGAAATAGATCACTGTGAGGAAAACCATTGCATTCAATAGGTGATACTCCCTTCACATCCCTCTGACATTCAATGTACTCTGAGAGGAAACAGGCTTCAAAAATGCTGAGAAGCGCATATCAACGTAGAAATCTTAGCACAAACTTACTTCACCACCTCCATAGGAGGCAAAGTTTGTAAAACTGAATTGTGGGTGTGGTGAGGGGTGTATTTATAGGCATTTTGAGGTTTGGGAAACTTTGCCCCTCCTGGTAGGATTGTATATCCCATACATCACTAGCTCATGGACTCTTGCTAATTACATGAAAGAAATATATATATAATGGAGAAGGAACAATACCACAATTATTAAAAGCAGGTAACACAGTAGTTATTCCAAAATAAGGCAATGATCCAACACATCCCCAATCATATAGATCTCTGTCTCTAATTAATGCAGACTACAAAATATTAATGAAGATAATAACAAACAGATTAAACAAAATAATACCCAATATAATAGCAGAGAACAGGTAGGATTTGTCCAGGGAAGATCATCAACAACACACATAAGAACGATATTGCAAATAATGGAAAAATATACAGTAGATTTTTTTTTAATTCTTTTTTATTAAAGAGAGTTCAGGCATACAACATGTATACAGTTACATATAGATAATTCAAAATTACACAGAGTCATACTTAATGGGTTTACAATGGATATTGAGTTGTCAACCAATGGAATACATAGTAATACATTTGATTAAAACCTATGGTTATCACACCTATGCATCAGATCCCTTCTCACTGCTTGTTACCCAAACTCTCTTAGTTTTAACTTTGTTTTGAACTAAACTAACCATTAAAACTAAACTAAATTAAACATTAAATCCTAACCCACCCAACCATTCCAGGGGTATTCCCCCCCCCCCCCCCCCAGATATGTAGGAGATATCCCAATCTGCAAACTATGCACTATTTCAAAATTACAAGTATAGGCACTCAGTCAGGCACTGGTCTTGCTTGAGCATAACTGAAAAGGCCAGAATTAAGGAGGGATATCTGCTTTAACTGCTGAATTACTTGGTATTGAAATTATATGAATTTGGTTGAGATGCACAAATGCCCAATCTATTTAAAATGAGAAGACCTATATGGATTAGTATTGAAGCAAGGGCTCTGAACAAACATAAGTGTTTTCAACCTTCTTGTAGCCTAGGTGTGTATCATGCATTTCAACATGTATAAGTTGCCTAGGAAATAAACAAACAGTCAGCCCTTAATGATGGGAGCTGCAGACATTATAATCAGACATTGTGAGTACTATTATTTTATGAGGGTTGACCATAGCCAAGGGAGCATTAGCCAAGTTATCTTCTGATTAACCAGCTCAGGCGTAATTAAGGGAGCATTAATTAAAATACTTAGAAAGTTAAGGTGGGAACCCTTTAGAGTCTAAATAGATATAGTTAAAAAAAAAAAAAAACACACCGTGGCAAGCCTGACGTGCGCCCAACAGGACCAGGATTTATAACACAATAACTACCCCTTTAACAAAACAAGGTGCATTATCAATCACTATGGTGGCATAACAGTTTGATCCTGTTTTGCTATACAGTACCTATTATACCAAGATTTAGCCTCAGCGGAGTAGTAGCATCTTATATAATGGTCTATTGAGCTGTAAAGCTAGCAAAGATGAGACGACTTGCCACATCGCAATAACATAATGAGAAATAACAAGATACTAGTCATGGGCAGTTCACAATATAGTCCATTTATCAGCAAGAGCAAAGCGACTATCTGTTTTCAAAAAAATGACATTGCATGTATGATATTTCATTGTAGGCTGGGACAGTGTAGTAAAGATCTTAAATTCTCCTTCCGCTTCATATTTACAATAGCTGTTGACTGTGTATAGGCAACAGAGCAGCAATTCCAGCGCCGGAAGTTTCTAAGGTCAGATTGTGATAGGTTCAGTGAATATATAACTTGTCCAACTAATTTACACACCAACTCGAGATGAGAGTGTTATGCCATACAAACAGGGGTGGATCAAACCAAATTATGTAACTCCCTGCCGCATACTACTAACCCACTCCCTGGATCCAGCCTGTCTGAAAGTCCATATCTGATTTCATGGCTGAGGTGTCCAGCTTTAGTGCTGAGATCCAGGGAAGCATAGGCTGAATAGGTATAGCTGAAGAAGGCCCGCTCTAAGGGCTGTTGACATCGGGAAGTTGCATTAGCGGACGGCCAGACGGTCGCCCGAGGCGGTGCTGCATCCTGAATTTCCTTGGTATCTTGTTTCCTGATCAGTGAGTTTAAGATCATGCCCGTTGATGAAATGTCGGTTGCGGGGTTTGTAGTCAATTCTAGAGGTGATCTCAGCCGAGTGAGGAGTCAAACAAACATCCCCCTGAATCCCAACAGCCGGGTCCGAAAAGAGAAACCCCAAACCCATAGTTTTAGTGTTCGGTTGCAGCAGGGCTAAAGGTGTGGGTTGCGGATCCATTGGGGAAGGGCAAGCTTGCATAGATACCGGGTAGTCATTTGGAAGACAAGGTCCCTTAATAGCCTGGATTGTTTCATGTAGTGTCTCATAGCTAGAGAACAAACGTTCAAATGCCGGCAAGAACACTTCACAGATCTGCGCAGCAATAGTATTTTCCGACTCCATTGCTCTGGACAGGAAGTTAGTATATACAGAATCCTTCATGGATTATTTTTTAAGAGAAATGACCTCCGGGGAAGAACAGAGTGGTTTTCCTCTATCTGCTAGAAATTCCCGGACAGCTTCTATGTCAAGTGAGATGCAGATGGCATAGAAAAATGATGCTGTAGAGGAGATTAGAAACTGTTCTCTACAGAGCAGCAAAAGCTTGCATCCATTTTCTAGGGCCGCCCACCGGAAGCATCTTTCTTGAATTTTATTGAAAAACTATACTCAAAAGCCGAGACTCATATAATTGTAAATGGCGAATTATCCAAACCAATTTCTTTATATCGAGGCACACGTCAAGGATGCCCGTTGTCACCGATATTATTTAGTTTGTCACTGGAACCGCTAGTTCAATTATTGAAACAAATACCATTTGGCATTAAAATGAAGAATTTGGAAATAAATTGGCTCTATTCCCAGACGATCTGCTGTTTTTTGTCGCAAACCCTAAAAATTATATAGAGGATATAATAACAAATATAGAAAGGTTTGGAAAGATTTAAGGATATAAAATAAATATTACTAGTCTAAAATATATTGGCTAAAAAAGTCTAAAATATATTGGCTACTTAAAGCAAACGAGAGGTTCAAATATCCATTTTAGGTGGAAGAAGAATACATAAAATATCTAGGTATAAGGTTAACCAATGATCCAACTAGGACATATAAGTTAAATTACCATTCTATAATATGACAGATTGAACGAGATATGAAGGTCTGGAGTAAATTATACTTAAATCTAATGGGAAGGATTCAATTAATAAAAATCATCATATTACCAAAATTAATATATCCAATGCAGAATTTACCTTTTCTGCTAAATAAAATAGACCTGCAGCAAATAAACAGGACAATTAGAAATTTTATTTGGAGAAATAAAAAATCAAGAATCAAATTAAGTAAATTACAATCCTCCCAGGAACAGGGCGGCCTAGGACTGCCAAATATTCAATATTATAATTGGACGTTATTAACACGTTATATAATATAATGGATCTTAGGAAGTGGACAAATAATTTGGCAAGAGTTAGAACAGAAAATGTCAGGACAGGTAGCTCTGGCATATCTACCATATGCAGCCAAAAAATAATTAACCACTACACAAAAAAATATTGTCCTTATAAAAGACACAATATGGGCATGGACAAAAATAAATAAAAATTTTAAATCATGGTCAGAGCTCAAGCTCTTCCTGCCTATACAAGGCAGCCCCAATTTTACGCCAGTCAATCAATACCCCTTTCTCTCCCAAGAAGGTAAACCAACAATCAAATATATAAAATACGTATGGCTAGATTTACGGGTAGATTTAGAGTTGGGCGGTAGCCGTGAAAACCAGCGTTAGAGGCTCCTAACGCTGGTTTTTACCGCCCTCTGGTATTTGGAGTCAGTCAGGAAAGGGTCTAACGCTCACTTTGCAGCCGCGACTTTTCCATACCGCAGATCCCCCTACGCCATTTGTGTATCCTATCAATGGGATCTTTCTAACGCCGGTATTTAGAGTCTTGGCTGAAGTGAGCGTTAGAAATCTAACGACAAAACTCCAGCCGCAGAAAAAAGTCAGTAGTTAAGAGCTTTCTGGGCTAACGCCGGTTTATAAAGCTCTTAACTACTGTGCTCTAAAGTACACTAACACCCATAAACTACCTATGTACCCCTAAACCGAGGTCCCCCCACATTGCCGCCACTCTATTAAAATTTTTTAACCCCTAATCTGCCGACCGCACGCCGCTGCCACCTACGTTATCCCTATGAACCCATAATCTGCTGCCCCTAACACTGCCGACCCCTATATTATATTTATTAACCCCTAATCTGCCCCCCTCAATGTCGCCTCCACCTGCCTACACTTATTAACCCCTAATCTGCCGACCGCACGCCGCTGCCACCTACGTTATCCCTATGAACCCCTAATCTGCTGCCCCTAACACCGCCGACCCCTATATTATATTTATTAAACCCTAATCTGCCCCCCTCAACATCGCCTCCACCTGCCTACACTTATTAACCCCTAATCTGCCGACCGGACCGCGCCGCTATTATAATAAAGTTATTAACCCCTAATCCGCATGTTCCGATCAGCCAATAGAATGCGAGCTCAATCTGATTGGCTGATTGGATCAGCCAATTGGATTGAACTTGAATCTGATTGGCTGATTCCATCAGCCAATCAGAATATTCCTACCTTAATTCCGATTGGCTGATAGAATCCTATCAGCCAATCAGAATTCAAGGGATGCCATCTTGGATGACGTCATTTAAAGGAACCGTCATTCGGCGAGTAGGCGTCGCTTGAAGAGGTTGGATCCACGTCGGCTGGGAAGATGATGGCTCCGCTCCGCCCCGGAAGAAATAATATTGAAGATGCGGCTTGATAGAAGACTTCATCCCGATGATGGACTTCCGACTTCAGCCCGATGATGGAGTTCTTCAGCCGCCGCTTGGATCAAGACTTCAGACCCTCTTCTGGACCGATCACTGAACCCAGTGAGGTGAAGACAAGGTAGGGAGATCTTCAGGGGCTTAATGTTAGGTTTATTTAAGGGGGGTTTGGGTTAGATTAGGGGTATGTGGGTGGTGGGTTGTAATGTTGGGGGGGTATTGTATGTTTTTTTTTTACAGGCAAAAGAGCTGAATTCTTTGGGGCATGCCCCGCAAATGTCCATTTTCAGGGCTGGTAAGGTAAAAGAGCTTTTCTATTTTAATTTTAGAATAGGGTAGGGCATTTTTTTATTTTGGGGGGCTTTGTTATTCTATTAGGGGGCTTAGAGTAGGTGTAATTAGTTTAAAATTGTTATAATATTTTTCTAATGTTTTATAAATATTTTTTTATTTTTTGTAACTTAGTTCTTTTTTATTTTTTGTACTTTAGTTAGTTTATTTCATTGTAGTTATTTGTAGGTATTGTATTTAATTAATTTATTGATAGTGTAGTGTTAGGTTTAATTGTAGGTAATTGTAGGTAGTTTATTTAATTAATTTATTGATAGTGTAGTGTTAGGTTTAATTGTAACTTAGGTTAGGATTTATTTTACAGTTAATTTTGTAATTATTTTAACTATTTTAGCTATTAAATAGTTATTAACTATTTAATAGCTATTGTACCTGTTTAAAATAATTACAAAGTTGCCTGTAAAATAAATATTAATCCTAAAATAGCTACAATATAATTATTATTTATATTGTAGCTATATTAGGGTTTATTTTACAGGTAAGTATTTAGCTTTAAATAGGAATAATTTATTTAATAAGAGTTAATTTATTTAGTTAGATTTAAATTATATTTAACTTAGGGGGGTGTTAGTGTTAGGGTTAGACTTAGCTTTAGGGGTTAATCCATTTATTAGACTAGCGGCGAGATCCGATCGGCAGATTAGGGGTTAATTATTGTAGGTAGCTGGCGGCGACGTTGTGAGGGGCAGATTATTGGTTAATAAATATAATATAGGGGTCGGCAGTGTTAGGGGCAGCAGATTAGGGGTACATAACTATAATGTATGTTGCGGCGGTATACGGAGCGGCAGATTAGGGGTTAAAAATAATATGCAGGGGTCAGCAATAGCGGGGCGGCATATTAGGGGTTAATACGTGTAAGGTTAGGGGTGTTTAGACTCGGGGTACAATACCCCCCCAACATTACAACCCACCACCCACATACCCCTAATCTAACCCAAACCCCCCTTAAATAAACCTAACACTAAGCCCCTGAAGATCTCCCCACCTTGTCTTCACCTCACCGGGTTCAGCGATTGGTCCAGAAGAGGGTCCGAAGTCTTGATCCAAGCGGCGGCTGAAGAACTCCATCATCGGGCTGAAGTCGGAAGTCCATCATCAGATTCAAGTTCAATCCGATTGGCTGATCCGATCAGCCAATCAGATTGAGCTTGCATTCTATTGGCTGTTCCGATCAGCCAATAGAATGCAAGCTCAATCTGATTGGCTGATTCCATCAGCCAATCAGAATTTTCCTACCTTAATTCCGATTGGCTGATAGAATCCTATCAGCCAATCGGAATTCGACGGACGCCATCTTGGATGACATAATTTAAAGGAACCGTCATTCGGCGAGTAGGCGTCGGTAGAAGAGGATGTTCCACGTCGGCTGGAAGATGATGGCTCCGGAAGAAAGAAGATTGAAGATGCTGCTTCATAGAAGACTTCATCCCGATTATGGACTTCTTCAGTGCCCGCTTGGATCAAGACTTCAGCCCGATGATGGATTTCTTCAGCCGCCGCTTGGATCCAGACTTCAGCCGGAGGATGGACGTCACTCTTCAGCCCCCCGCTTGGGCTTGGATCAAGACATCGGAGGCTCTTCTGGACAGATCGGGACCCGGTGTGGTGAAGATAAGGTAGGGAGATCTTCAGGGGCTTAGTGTTAGGTTTATTTAAGGGGGGTTTGGGTTTTTTTTACAGGCAAAAGAGCTGAATTCTTTGGGGCATGCCCCGCAAAGGGCCCTTTTCAGGGCTGGTAAGGTAAAAGAGCTTTTCTATTTTAATTTTAGAATAGGGTAGGGCATTTTTTTTATTTTGGGGGTCTTTGTTATTTTATTAGGGGGCTTAGAGTAGGTGTAATTAGTTTAAAATTGTTGTAATATTTTTTGTAACTCAGTTCTTTTTTATTTTTTGTACTTTAGTTAGTTTATTTAATTGTATTTATTTGTAGGTATTGTATTTAATTAATTTATTGATAGTGTATTGTTAGGTTTTATTGTAGATAATTGTAGGTAGTTTATTTAATTTATTTATTGATAGTGTAGTGTTAGGTTTAATTGTAACTTAGGTTAGGATATATTTTACAGGTAATTTTGTAATTATTTTAACTAGGTAACTATTAAATAGTTCTTAACTATTTAATAGCTATTGTACCTGGTTAAAATAATAACAAAGTTGCCTGTAAAATAAATATTAATCCTAAAATAGCTACAATATAATTATAATTTATATTGTAGCTATATTAGGGTTTATTTTACAGGTAAGTATTTAGATTTAAATAGGAATAATTTATTTAATAAGAGTTAATTTATTTCGTTAGAATAAAATTATATTTAACTTAGGGGGGTGTTAGGGTTAGAATTAGCTTTAGGGGTTAAAAAATGTATTAGAGTAGCGGTGAGCTCCGATCGGCAGATTAGGGGTTAATACTTGAAGTTAGGTGTCGGCGATGTTAGGGAGGGCAGATTAGGGGTTAATACTATTTATTATAGGGTTATTGAGGCGGGAGTGAGGCGGATTAGGGGTTAATAACTTTATTATAGTAGCGGTGCGGTCTGCTCAGCAGATTAGGGGTTAATAAGTGTAGGCAGGTGGAGGCGATGTTGAGGGGGGCAGATTAGAGGTTAATAAATATAATATAGGGGTCGGCGGTGTTAGGGGCAGCAGATTAGGGTTACATAGCTATAATGTAGCTTGCCGTGGTCTACGGAGCGGCAGATTAGGGGTTAATAATAATATGCAGGGGTCAGCGATAGCGAGGGCGGCAGATTAGGGGTTAATAAGTGTAAGGTTAGGGGTGTTTAGACTCGGGGTACATGTTAGAGTGTTAGGTGCAGACTTAGGAAGTGTTTCCGCATAGCAAACAATGGGGCTGCGTTAGGAGCTGAACGCTGCTTTTTTGCAGGTGTTAGGTTTTTTTCAGCTCAAACAGCCCCATTGTTTTCTATGGGGGAATCGTGCACGAGCACGTTTTTGAAGCTGGCCTCGTCCGTAAGCACCGCTGGTATTTAGAGTTGCAGTGGCATTAAATTATGCTCTACGCTCCTTTTTTGGAGCCTAACGCAGCCATTCTGTGAACTCTAAATACCAGCGGTATTTAAAAGGTGCGGGGGAAAAAAAGCATGCGTAGCTAACGCACCCCTTTGGCCGGAGAACTCTAAATCTAGCCGGTAATTAATATGGGAAAAGCGAAAATAAAATCAAGTAGGGAATTATTTAGTCAATATGAAACATTCCAAGGACGCATTTTATCATACTTACAGATTAGGCATTATATACAATTAGGGACAAAACATAGAATACACAGTGTTGAATATAATAGAAAAAAGCCAAAATGTGAAATTTAAATTGGCATTCCTATACAAGCAATCTAAGAAAGAATCAAAAGTTTGCTTAAAGGGAATAGTAGAAGGATGGGAGCAAGTTACAGAATGGATGTACAAATAACGGAAGAAATGATCCTTAGCTGTATTAAAAATGTAAGACATACAACCCTAGATATGGGATTAAGGGAATATAACATGAGACTTCTTCACTTTGATTATATAACCTCCACGAGAAGAGCAAAGTGGGATAATAGTACTAACCCAATATGTGTAAAATGTAGCAGACCAGTTCCTGATATAACACACTATATTTGTCTCTGTCCAAAAATATACCAATTCAGGTATCTTCTCTGCTTACATAAATTATGAGGATAAAATTAAAACTCGATGGGGGGGCAGAGCCGGCTGAGGATGATCATGGCCGCATGTTAAAGAAGCTCTGGAGCTCCTGATCTCGGTGGTGGGCCAAACAGGGGGAGCAAAGCTGCGGTAATGCAACTGTTCAACAGCAAATAACTATGTGTCCATCTGGGGACCTTTTTACAAGCAGACTCCACCGAAACAAAAGCTACAACACCGGAACACAGGCGTAGGAGGTTGTGGCCTACAGTGAAAGCATCACGCAAGCCACTGATGGCGTGCACTTAACAAGGCAACAGCAATAGTGAAGCACAACACAGAGATGCAGTCAGAACAGCTATCAGGGCTTAACGGACCCGGACCAGATCGCAAGTATTATTAACAAGTGAACTGAAACACATTGAGTATAGCAGCCCAGAGTGTAAATACTTAACATACAGCTCAAACGTTAAACGGCGCTCCTGGCCGCCCTTCATTGCCCCCTAATTGCCACTATTGCCCACAATCTTTGACTTGTACTGCAGCTGAAAGCCCTGATTGGCATTTTATTCCTACAACTGGGGTAGTGTATTACACTTTTTTATTCTTCTAAAGAGCTCAAACAGGACAGGGCTTTGTCCCCTCCAACTACAGCCATGGCTTAAGTTAGCTTGCAACAACCAGACCCAAGAAGGGACACAAAGGGGGGCTCTTCCAAAATACTCAGGACTTCTCTGAACTGCAACCTGTTTAAGCACTCTCTCAGGATGCTGCCCTAGTACTTCAGGGACAACAACCCCCATATATTAGTTTATAGAAGGCGAGGAAAAATCCACCGCCACTGACTGACTACCATGGCATCACAAAATAAACCCAAGGGGGACAAAAATACAAAGACAGCAGCAACAACTGCGAACAAACTAAATAAGTTTTTTAAGCCTTTTGAGGGGCCAAACAACGTTAACATGGACACCACTTTATCTGACAACTCAGAAAGGACAGGTGGCTCCCCATCTGCTAGAGAAGATCAGACCATACCGCTCACTAAAACAGATCTTAACACATTACCCACAAAATATGATCTCTCTTACTTCATGACCAAGGTGAATAAAGCTATTAAAGATGGCCTGTCGGAGGGGAAATGTGAAGTTAATGCTTTAGGACATAGAGTGTTACAGTTGGAAGAGCAGGTTAAAGAGACATCTAAAACCTCAGACAACATGGCGTTTGCCATAGAACAACAGAACACTGCCATATTACAACTACAAGCACAGGTAGAAGACCTCAACAATAGAGGCCGGCTCCAAAACCTACGCATCAGAGGGGTATCAGAGCAAATACACCCAGAACAAATATCTTCATACCTGCAAAATCTGTTTAAATACCTGCTAGACCTGAAAGCAAACAAAACCATACCAATAGATAGAGCTCATAGAGCCCTGAGGGCTAGACCCTCTAATACAGCACCTCCAAGAGACATCGTCTTATGCTGTCACAAATTTGTGGATAGGGAAAGGATACTACAAGCAGCACAGAAAAAGTCTCCTATCCCGTTTGGAGAGGACTCAATTCAAATATATGTGGATCTCAGTGCTCTAACCTTGGCTAAACGCGAAGTGGCTCCCTATCTAACTATGCACTTAGCTGAACTGGCCATTCCATACAGATGGGGGTTCCCAATTGCCATAAAGGTTGCAAAAGAAGACAAAGTCTATATTTACAGAGACTCTGAGGACCTGGAAACATTTTGCAAACAGCTGGGAATCCCCCAGCCTTCTCTCCCTTCGTTGAAAACTAACAACAAGGAAGATAGAACCTCTATCAGCCTCCCACCAAGACTGCAATGCCCAGAATGGACGACAGTCCCCAAGAAAAAAAGTGCATTAAACAGCACCCAAAATCAAAACAGAGAAGATGATGACCCAACCTGAGGCTATATTCTGCAGATTAAGACTCTCCTCTTGTCCATGATCTGGGGCCACTGAAGGCACCGGAACTTGCTACTTAAAATCAGTCCCAGGTTGAATTCTCTGGGTGGTATTGAGATTGTTGTTATGCCAACTTGTTGAAATGTGTTGATGTTATGCCAATTTGAATATGTTGATGTTACGCAAATCTGTTTGAACATTATGGAGTTATGCTAATCTGTTAGAATGTTTGGCCACTCGGCCACTTAACACCCCCTCCCCTTCCCCCCTGGAGGGACCTGCCTCCGAGACAGGATCGGCTGTCATTTAGCCAATGGCTCACTTCCCCCTACCCCCCGTAGCGTATATGGCTATTGATATTTTTATTTTCAGGGCAACACCACTTTTTATATTCCAATCATTTATTAACCAAGCAATATACGTCGTAAATGCCCAAACAATTGTGTTACTTATGTTGAGTTATGTTGTTTACTTTGTTTTTTTTTCTGTTTGTCAGTACCGCTTTAACAACGATGGGATTGCCATGCTACCTCTCCTCCTATCCTTCTCTTTATTCACACACACTCCTCCAACCTTCCTCCGGAAAACACGCTCTGCTCCTCCATGACCGTCAACAATGGGTAAGATCTTTCCTATATACATGACGGGTACACCCCCACAACCACTCATGACTGACACGATGCTGAATATATTATCACAGAACGTGAAGGGGCTCACCTCACCCATGAAGCGCTTAGTGGCTCTCAGGTGTTTTGCCAGACATAAAGACTCAATTATTTTCATTCAGGAGAACCACTTTTTAAAGACAGCCAAGCCTATATTTTCATCCAAATCTCACCCTGTGAACTTTTTAAACTCTCTCCCCAACAAAAAGAAAAATCGGGTAGGCATTCTATTACATAAAAATATCCACTTTACGTTGCTAAACAAAATAACAGATGAATACGGTAGAATACTAATCCTGGTAGGCACTCTAACAACCCTGTTACCTTAGTGAACGTATATGCCCCCAACAGCAATAAGCTTAAATTCAGGAGGGGCACCCTGATTTTGGGAGGGGACTTAAATGCCACTTTAGACCCCAAATTAGAGTCATTCACCAACAACCCCCTAACTCAGACTAGACCCCAACTGCGATATACAAATGCCTATCACACTTGGGACTAATTGATACCTGGAGGGTAAAACATAGCACCTCCATAAACTACACCTTTTACTCTCACCCTTGGTCAGTGTACACGAGAATAGACTATTTGCTAATAGACAGAAACCATCTCTCCTTGGTTATGGATTCAGATATCCAACCAACTCCCTGGTCGGACCATTCCCAGATAGGCATTGATCTGAGATGGCCCGATCACCCCATCACGTCATACATATGGAGAATGGATGATTCTCTTCTCCATGACCCAGCTATCATAGAAGCGCTCACAAAATCCCTGCAGGGCTATTTTCAAATTAAAACAACCCCAGTTATGGACCCAAATATCATCTGGGAAGCCCATAAGGCTGTCCTGAGAGGGGAGTGCATTAAACACTCAGCGTTTTGGAAAAAATACAACAGAAAAATAGAAACCCTAACCACATTACTAAGAGACTTTGGCCTAGATTTAGAGTTGGGCGGTAGCCGTCAAAACCAGCGTTAGAGGCTCCTAACGCTGGTTTTGGGCTACCGCTGGTATTTAGAGTCAGTCATTAAAGGGTCTAACGCTCACTTTCCAGCCGCGACTTTTCCATACCGCAGATCCCCTTACGTCAATTGCGTATCCTATCTTTTCAATGGGATCTTTCTAATGCCGGTATTTAGAGTCGTGGCTGAAGTGAGCGTTAGAAATCTAACGACAAAACTCCAGCCGCAGAAAAAAGTCAGTAGTTAAGAGCTTTCTGGGCTAACGCCAGTTTATAAAGCTCTTAACTACTGTGCTCTAAAGTACACTAACACCCATAAACTACCTATGTACCCCTACACCGAGGTCCCCCCAAATCGCCGCCACTATATTTAAATTTTTTAACCCCTAATCTTCCGCTCCGTACACTGCCGCCAACTACGTTATCCCTATGTACCCCTAATCTGCTGCCCCTAACACGGCCGACCCCTATATTATATTTATTAACCCCTAATCTGCCGCCCCCGCTATCGCTGACCCCTGCATATTATTATTAACCCCTAATCTGCCGCTCCGTACACCACCGCCACCTACATTATAGCTATCTATCCCTAATCTGCTGCCCCTAACACCGCCGACCCCTATATTATATTTATTAACCCCTAATCTGCCCCCCTCAACGTCGCCTCCACCTGCCTACACTTATTAACCCCTAATCTGCCGAGCGGACCGCACCGCTACTATAATAAAGTTATCAACCCCTAATCCGCCTCACTCCCGCCTCAATAACCCTATAATAAATAGTATTAACCCCTAATCTGCCCTCCCTAACTTTGCCGACGCCTAACTTCAATTATTAACCCCTAATCTGCCGACCGAATCTCGCCGCTACTGTAATAGATGGATTAACCCCTAAAGCTAAGTCTAACCCTAACACTAACACCCCCCTAAGTTAAATATAATTTAAATCTAACGAAATAAATTAACTCTTATTATATAAATGATTCCTATTTAAAGCTAAATACTTACCTGTAAAATAAACCCTAATATAGCTACAATATAAATTATAATTATATTATAGCTATTTTAGGATTAATATTTATTTTACAGTCAACTTTGTATTTATTTTAACCAGGTACAATAGCTATTAAATAGTTAATAACTATTTAATAGCTAAAATAGTTAAAATAATTACAAAATTACCTGTAAAATAAATCCTAACCTAAGTTACAATTAAACCTAACACTAAACTATCAATAAATTAATTAAATACAATACCTACAAATAAATACAATTAAATAAACTAACTAAAGTACAAAAAATAAAAAAGAACTGTTACAAAAAATAAAAAAATATTTACAAACATTAGAAAAATATTACAACAATTTTAAACTAATTACACCTACTCTAAGCCCCCTAATAAAATAACAAAGCCCCCCAAAATAAAAAAATGCCCTTTGCGGTGCATGCCCCAAAGAATTCAGCTCTTTTGCCTGTAAAAAAACACATACAATACCCCCCCAACATTACAACCCACCACCCACATACCCCTAATCTAACCCAAACCCCCCTTAAATAAACCTAACACTAAGCCCCTGAAGATCTCCCTACCTTGTCTTCACCTCACCGGGTCCCGATCTGTCCAGAAGAGGGTCCGAATTCTTGATCCAAGCCCAAGCGGGGGCTGAAGAGTGACGTCCATCCTCGGGCTGAAGCCTGGATCCAAGCGGCGGCTGAAGAACTCCATCATCGGGCTGAAGCCGGAAGTCCATCATCGGGATGAAGTCTTCTATCAAGCCGCATCTTCAATCTTCTTTCTTCTGGAGCGGAGCGGAGCCATCTTCTTTCCAACCGACGCGGATCCAACCTCTTAAACTGACGCCTACTCGCCGAATGACGGTTCCTTTAAATGACGTCATCCAAGATTGCGTCCCTCGAATTCCGATGGGCTGATAGGATTCTATCAGCCAATCGGAATTAAGGTAGGAATATTCTGATTGGCTGATGGAATCAACCAATCAGAATCAAGTTCAATCCGATTGGCTGATCCAATCAGCCAATCAGATTGAGCTTGCATTCTATTGGCTGTTCCGATCAGCCAATAGAATGCAAGCTCAATCTGATTGGCTGATTGGATCAGCCAATCGGATTGAACTTGATTCTGATTGGCTGATTCCATCAGCCAATCAGAATTTTCCTACCTTAATTCCGATTGGCTGATAGAATCCTATCAGCCAATCGGAATTCGAGGGACGCCATCTTGGATGACGTCATTTAAAGGAACCGTCATTCGGCGAGTAGGCGTCGATTGAAGAGGTTGGATCCGCGTCGGTTGGAAAGAAGATGGCTCCGCTCCGTTCCAGAAGAAAGAAGATTGAAGATGCGGCTTGATAGAAGACTTCATCCCGATGATAGACTTCTGACTTCAGCCCGATGATGGAGTTCTTCAGCCGCCGCTTGGATCCAGACTTCAGCCCGAGGATGGATGTCACTCTTCAGCCCCCCCGCTTGGGCTTGGATCAACACTTCCGAGGCTTGGATCAAGACTTCCGAGGACGGATCAGTGAACCTGGTATGGTGAAGATAAGGTAGGAAGATCTTCAGGGGCTTAGTGTTAGGTTTATTTAAGGGGTGTTTGGGTTAGATTAGGGGTATGTGGGTGGTGGGTTGTAATGTTGGGGGGGGGGGTATTGTATGTGTTTTTTTTACAGGCAAAAGAGCTGAATTCTTTGGGGCATGCCCCGCAAAGGGCCCTGTTCAGGGCTGATAAGGTAAAAGATTTTTTTTTTAGAATAGGGTAGGGCATTTTTTTATTTTGGGGGGCTTTGTTATTTTATTAGGGGGCTTAGAGTAGGTTTAATTAGTTTAAAATTGTTGTAATATTTTTCTAATGTTTGTAAATATTTTTTTATTTTTTGTAACTTAGTTCTTTTTTATTTTTTGTACTTTAGTTAGTTTATTTAATTGTATTTATTTGTAGGTATTGTATTTAATTAATTTATTGATAGTGTAGTGTTAGGTTTAATTGTAGATAATTGTGGGTATTTTATTTAATTTATTTATTGATAGTGTAGTGTTAGGTTTAATTGTAACTTAGGTTAGGATTTATTTTACAGGTAATTTTGTAATTATTTTAACTATTTTAGCTATTAAATAGTTATTAACTTTATTTAACTTAGGGGGGTGTTAGTGTTAGGGTTAGACTTAGCTTTAGGGGTTAATCCATTTATTACAGTAGCGGCGAGATTCGGTCGGCAGATTAGGGGTTAATAATTGAAGTTAGGTGTCGGCGATGTTAGGGAGGGCAGATTAGGGGTTAATACTATTTATTATAGGGTTATTGAGGCGGGAGTGAGTCGGATTAGGGGTTAATAACTTTATTATAGTAGCGGTGCTGTCCTCTCGGCAGATTAGGGGTTAATAAGTGTAGGCAGGTGGAGGCGATGTTGTGGGGGGCAGATTAGGGGTTAATAAATATAATATAGGGGTCGGCGGTGTTAGGGGCAGCAGATTAGTAGGTAGCGGCGGTTTACGGAGCGGCAGATTAGGGGTTAAAAAAAATATGCAGGGGTCAGCGATAGCGGGGGCGGAAGATTAGGGGTTAATAAGTGTAAGGTTAGGGGTGTTTAGACTCGAGGTACATGTTAGAGTGTTAGGTGCAGACATAGGAAGTGTTTCCCCATAGACAACAATGGGGCTGCGTTAAGAGCTGAACGCTGCTTTTTTGCAGGTGTTAGGTTTTTTTTTCAGCTCAAAATGCCCCATTGTTTTCTATGGGGATATTGTGCACAAGCACGTTTTTGAAGCTGGCCGCGTCCGTAAGCACCGCTGGTATCGAGAGTTCCAGTGGCGTTAAATTATGCTCTACGCTCCCTTTTTGGAGCCTAACGCACTGAAAACCCAGCCATTCTGTGAACTCTAAATACCAGCGATATTTAAAAGGTGCTGCCAGAAAAAAGCACGCGTAGCTAACGCACCCCTTTGGCCGCAAAACTCTAAATCTAGGCGTTTGAACTTACGCATAAAAATGCACCGGCAGATACCACACTTTATAACCAACTACTAAAGGTCAGACAGGACCTCAACAACATAACAAAAGAGACACAAAGAAAAGTCGTTAGCATTAGGAAATTATACGTTTATTAAGGCAATCGAGCCGGACCACTCATAGCAAAGCTCCTAAAAGCCAAAACACTCAGATCCCAAGTACATAAATTGGTCATATCAAATAACCAGAGTTTATATGACAGCAAACAGATAGCCAATTATTTTAGCACATTCTATTCCAAGCTATATAACTTGGAAGTTGAAATCTCACCTGAACACTCAGAGCAAATGAAAGATTATATAGGGAGAGCGGACTTACCCAAACTAGACTTGATGCAAAGAGATGCCATAGAGGTACCAATATTTCTCACTGAGGTGCTAAAGGCAATACATGATTTAGCCACAGGAAAAAGCCCTGGGCTGGATGCCTTCACTAATGCCTACTACAAATCTTTCAGGAACATCCTAACTCTACACTTACTCCACTTCTTTAATACTCTAGACGATAATCACACACTACCACAGGAAATGCTGATGGCCCACATCTCTGTAATCCTGAAACCCAATAAAGACCCCACTGACCCCTTTAGCTATAAACCCATTTCCCTCTTAAATACAGATGTCAAGATCCTGGGCAAGATTTTAGCCACTCAAATCAATAAGATCCTGCATACTTTAATACACACAGACCAAGTTGGTTTCGTCCCTGGTAGAGAGGCGAGGGATAACACCATCAGGCCGGTTACTCTGTCTACCTGCGCCAAATTTAATAAGATCCCATCCGTACTTATAGTGAAGGATGCCAAAAAGGCATTTGACCGCATAAACTGGAAATTCCTAAAGGAAACATTAGTATCCCCAGGATTCAGTCCCAAAATGATAAATCGAATATGTAGTTTATATACACACCCCACAGCAAAAGTTAAAGCAAATGGAATGCTATCAGACCCCTTCTGTGTTTGCAACTGGACAAGGCAGGGCTGCCCCTTTTGCCCATACTGTTTATCCTTACAATGGAAGTTTTAGCCGCACACGTCAGACAGGACCCAGAAATAGAAGGAATCCCCATAGGTCCACATAGTTTTAAAATAGCCATGTACGCGAACGACATATTGTTCACGGTCTCCAGACCTTTCTCTTCCATCCCAAAAGTACTTGAGCAAATGGATGCCTTTGGCATATTTTCAAATTTCTTGATTAATAAACAAAAGTCAGAAATACTAAACATATCCCTCCCGCTAGCCGCTTTCCAAACTATAAAAGATATCTGCCTCTAAACCTTCAAGAGAAATCTCTCAAATACCTGGGTATACAACTCTCACCTAACATCCCACAGCTCTTTGATGAAAATTATTTGACACTCTCCCAAAGAATACAGCTAGATTTAAAGACGTGGGTGGCGAAACCAATCACATCATAGGGAAGAACCCAATGCGTTAAGATGACTACCTTGTCCAGGGTCTTGTACCTGTTTCAAACCCTCCCCATCCCCGTACCCAAATTGTTTACATCACAACTAAAAAAACACATTCATTAATTCATTTGGGGAAAAATCAAGCCCAGAGTCCGTGGGGACAACTTATACAGAGCATACGGTAATGGGGGACTGGGTTTGCCATGTATTGCAGATTACCTAGACACAATAACCCTGCAAAGGCTAATGGACTGGCACAGATCCAAAATTTCCAAGGCTTGGGTGGCGATAGACTCCCACATTCTGAAAGCCCCAGATATGGGGGCACTCTGCTGGATACCAAAATACCTCAGACCGACCCAATGTGCAATCTTAGAGGTTCATGGCTGTGTGTTTGAATTTTGGGATTCAATTATACGGCATAGGAAACATAAATCCAATGTTCCCAATACCCAGGAATGCAGAACTGATAGTAGGCTTAGACAAGGGCCAAAGAAGACTGACGGAATGGGATTACACTACTCCATTATGGGAGTTTACCATACATGGGAAACTAAAGAATAGGGAGGATCTGGCAACTATAGTGGGAGGTAGATACTCTAGTTAGCTGAAATACTCTCAACTAGCTTACTTCATTCACACCTCCCCAAACAGACAAGACTACTTCAGAGAGCCTATACCATTTGAGAATTACTGTGCAAATCAGGGAGACACAAGACATTTATTATCAATGGCAAGCAAAATAATACAGACAGCACATATGGAACAGCTTCCCTCCTATACACTTATCTGGCAGACCGAATTAGAGACTACCAAGGGAAGAATGGCACAAAATATTTTTACAGAAAAAATTCACTGGAATTCAATTTTAAAGTCCTAATGTGATGGTACCTTAACCCCGACAGGTTACAATCTATTTACCCTGGGACATTGTGAAGGTGTTGGCGAGGGTGTGATGGCAGGGGAAATTACCTTCATATGTGGTGGACTTGCCCCAAGGTTCTACCTTTGTGGAGGGCAGTGGAAAAATACTTTCAAGCGCTTCTGTCCAGAGACTTCTCCTTAACGCCTAGAATAGCTTTACTGAATGATCTACCAAACCTTCCCTGTAAACTTAGGCTCACTTAACTACAGATGGGACTGACGGAAGCAAAGGCATTGATAGCCCTCCACTGGAAAACACAATTTACCTTGACGATGACTAATTGGACGGACAAAGTTGTTGACTTACTGACACTAGAGGAATATGGTTACACAAACAATTGACAACAAGTACTTTGACACCGCTACGTCCTTTTATTTTTTTCTGGCCCTCCTCCTAGGACATGTCATGTGTCTTGAGCTATCTAAGTTGTTTCTGTTTGCACATCCTCCAACTACACACGCAGACAATGGTTGGGACCAGCTGAATTATAAATAGGACTTTAGGACTTTAGGACTAGTATTTTAATAACGATTACATCACATAGGTCTATTTACAAGCGACTGACATTCAATTTCTTTTAATTTAATTTAATTTGGTTGGATCTAATTTGATCTAATTTGATTTATTTAAGGTAATTCGATTTGAATTGAACTTAAGCCAGGATTAACTTAACTCGATAAGGTCATTATTTGCATATCAATACATCACCAACATCATGTAATTATGACTGTGCTGCTATACTGTTGTAAATTTATATTGTATGACTTGGAAGACAATAAAATACGCTTAAAAATAAAATAAAAATTAAAACTCGATATTAATAATATCATGCTTTTTGTCCTACCCAGAGAAGTAACAAAAAAAAGAGAGAAGGATCATTATAACGATTATTTTATTAGCTAAAAATCTTATATTCTAATTATGGATAGAAAAAAAAGACAATTAATATACTAAGAAGAAATATATGGCACCAGATAAATATAGAGAAAATGAATGTGTTAATGGATATCAACAATAGAATAGAACTCTTTTTTGAAAAATGGTCTCTATATATAAAAATCCTGCCTGAAGCCAAACAAAGAGAAATATTAATAGCCTTTAAAAACATAGAATACTTCCTTGAATTACAATTCAGATTATTATAACCTTGGTGACTAAATAATCTTGATTTTATTAAAGACAGGAGGCGAATATTTTTGCATTATTCTTTACTGAAACCAAAACAGCATCAAAGAAAAAAGTGAAAGGAAGAAAAATAACATAGCAACAGAGTATAAACAATCAGGATACAGTATAGTAATAAAGAGTCCAGAACAATCTAAGTCCTTCCTCTTTTCTTTGGTGAATCTCTTGAAAGACTACAGAAGAACGAACATCAATAACATCCTGTGAAGAAAGGAATTCGAAGCTTTGTGGAGCCTTTAGAGATGCAATGAAACATCCATTCCAGAGAATTAAACTGTAAAGAAGAAATAAAATGACAATAATAATTGTTCTCTTAGGTACAGAACTATAGAAAAAAACATTACCATAAAATATATAAACATTAATATCTCTACCCTGAAATTTTTTTTTTTTTTTTTTTTGTAATTCTACACAGGGAGAGGCAAGAAGAAAAGGGTGGGAAAATATTCGCCTCCTGTCTTTAATAAAATCAAGATTATTTAGTCACCAAGGTTATAATAATCTGAATTTTATGTCAAGACAGGAGGCTTCATATTTTTGAAATTTTAACGCAATAAAAGTAATGACTCAGAAGTGTGAACAATGGGTTTGAAATAGAAACGAGAAAAGGTGGTTGAAGAAGACCAATCTGCGGCTTTAAGGATATCATGAAGATTACTGCCCGTTAAAAGAGCTTTGGATGCAGCAGCAGCGCCCCGAACGGAATGAGCTCCAAATGAAAGATCAATGCCTATGGAGGACATGAGCCAACGAACCCATCTAGCTAAAGTAGGGGAAGAGACGGGACGGAAGGGGGGAACAAAGGAGATAAGTAATTGACCCCCAGAAGAAGGGCGGGAAGAAATCGTCTTAGAAAGATAAGATTTCAAACAGAGAGCCACACAGAGTTGAGGATCCTCAGGGAAATAGGGATAGAAAATGGAAGATGACATGGATTTTGTGCGTTTAGAGATCGAAAAAGTAACTCCCTCAGGGGAAAAGGAAATGCCTTCTACGTCCAGTGCACGGATGTCTGAGATCCTGCGGAAGGAAACCAAGTAGAGCAACATAGCCAATTTGGCTGACAATTGTTTAAGGGAAAGTTCTGCATTGGGAGGCCAATTCCTAAGAAAGGATAACATGATGGAAACATCCCACAGGTGAGAATATCGAGCAGGAGGGGGAACCTTCAATCGAATGGCTTTTAAAATCTGGCAAATTAGGGGATGTCTTCCAACCGGATTACCATCAATCGGAAAATGACCCGCTGAGATTGCAGAAAGGACGACATTAATGGAGCGGTAAGCTTTCCTTTGGGAAAAAAGTTCAGAAAGAAAATTTACAATAAAAACTACAGGAGCTGAAAAGGGATCAACCTGCCTGTGAGAACACCAACTAACCCATGATGCCCAGGCTGAAGAGTAACATTTCCTGGTGCCAGGGGCCCAAGATTCTTGAAGGAGAAGTTGAGCGTCTTTAGAAAGGCCTTTCGGAAGACCAGGATCCCCTGAAATCTGCCAAGCCAGCAGGGAGAATCAGGGGATGAGGTTCTCCCTTCGGGTCTGAAAGAATGTCGAGACGATTGGGTAGAAGAAGAGGTGGAGAAACAGCCATCTCCAGAAGAAGAGGGAACCAAGGCTGCATTGGCCAAAAGGGGGTAATTATTGTCAGGGAACATTTGAATCTCCTGACTGTCCAGAGGGTTCTCGTGATGAGAGAGAAGGGAGGGAAAGCATAAGCTCCGGATTGGGGCCAATTCTGTAGGAAAGCATCCTATGCTTCGCTCCCTGGATCTGGAAGCCAGCTGAAATAACGAGGCAACTGATGATTGATCCTGGAAGCGAAAAGGTCCACCGAAAAGGGAAAAAATATTCTCTGAATTTTCAGAAAAATTGGGCGCAACAGCCGCCAATTGCTGGAGTCTCTCCAAAAATGAGAGAACCAGTCTGCAACAGTATTGGAAACTCCAGGAATATACTGAGCCCGGAGAGAAATGTTGCGGGAGGACAGAACCTGAACAGTTCTGAGGCAAGATCTGATAGCATCTTGGATTTCGTACCTCCCAAGCGATTGATGTATTGGACCGCAGATATGTTGTCCATACGGAGGAGGATGCAGAAGTCCGTAAATTGTTTGGAGAAAGAGCGGATGGCAAAAGAGCCTGCCAAAAGCTCTAGACAATTGATGTGTAATGACTGTTCCAGAGGGGACCAAGATCCTCCCGTTGCAGTGGTCTCGAAAGACGCTCCCAACCCAGAAGACTGGTATCTGAGGAGAGTATAAAGTCTGGTGAGGATCCAAAGATAGCCTTGCCATTCCAAGACTCCATGTGAAGGAGCCACCAGGACATTTCTGCTCGGACCTCCTCGTTCAAACAAATCATCTGATGATATGAATGGCATTCTCTGAAAGACTGAATCTTCAGCCTCTGCATTGCTCGGGAAAGATCACCTGAATGGAAGAGGCGAGGAGTCCGATGATTCTGGAAAGCTGGCAGATAGATACCATGGGGGATGCCAGCACTTCTCGAATTTCCAATTTGATCTTGTCGATCTTTTCCTAAGGTAGAAGGAGCAGACCTGAGGTGGCGTCTAGGAGAAAACCTAGAAACTCTACTTTCTGAGAGGGAACTAAAGCCGACTTTTCCGAATTGATAACAAAACCTAGCCCTTGAAGAAGGGAAGAGGTTGTGTGTAAGTGACAAAGGAGGGAAGTACGATCCTCTGCTATGAGAAGAATGTCATCCAGGTATATGATAAGGCGAATACCTTTGCCTCTGAGGGTTGAAAAGGGATCAACCTGCCTGTGAGAACACCAACTAACCCATGATGCCCAGGCTGAAGAGTAACATTTCCTGGTTCTTGAAGGAGAAGTTGAGCGTCTTTAGAAAGGCATTCGGAAGACCAGGATCCCCTGAAATCTGCCAAGCCAGCAGGGAGAATCAGGGGATGAGGTTCTCCCTTCGGGTCTGAAAGAATGTTGAGCCGATTGGGTAGAAGAAGAGGTGGAGAAACAGCCATCTCCAGAAGAAGAGGGAACCAAGGCTGCATTGGCCAAAAGGGGGTAATTATTCCAAGACTCCATGTGAAAGAGCCACCAGGACATTTCTGCCTTGTTCAAACAAATCATCTGATGATATGAACGGCATTCTCTGAAAGACTGAATCTTCAGCCTCTGCATTGCTCGGTAATGCAGAGGGGTGGGAAAGATCACCTGAATGGAAGAGGCGAGGAGTCCGATGATTCTGGAAAGCTGGCAGATAGATACCATGGGGGATGCCAGCACTTCTCGAATTTCCAATTTTATCTTCTCGATCTTTTCCTAAGTTAGAAGGAGCAGACCTGAGGTGGCGTCTAGGAGAAAACCTAGAAACTCTACTTTCTGAGAGGGAACTAAAGCCGACTTTTCCGAATTGATAACAAAACCTAGCCCTTGAAGAAGGGAAGAGGTTGTGTGTAAGTGACAAAGGAGGGAAGTAAGATCCTCTGCCATGAGACGAATGTCATCCAGGTATATGATAAGGCGAATACCTTTGCCTCTGAGGGTTGAAAAGGGATCAACCTGCATGTGAGAACACCAACTAACCCATGATGCCCAGGCTGAAGAGTAACATTTCCTGGTTCTTGGAGGAGAAGTTGAGCATCTTTAGAAAGGCCTTCGGAAGACCAGGATCCCCTGAAATCTGCCAAGCCAGCAGGGAGAATCAGGGGATGAGGTTCTCCCTTCGGGTCTGAAAGAATGTCGAGCCGATTGGGTAGAAGAAGAGGTGGAGAAACAGCCATCTCCAGAAGAAGAGGGAACCAAGGCTGCATTGGCCAAAAGGGGGTAATTATTCCAAGACTCCATGTGAAGGAGCCACCAGGACATTTCTGCTCGGACCTCCTCGTTCAAACAAATCATCTGATGATATGAATGGCATTCTCTGAAAGACTGAATCTTCAGCCTCTGCATTGCTCGGTAATGCAGAGGGGTGGGAAAGATCACCTGAATGGAAGAGGCGAGGAGTCCGATGATTCTGGAAAGCTGGCAGATAGATACCATGGGGGATGCCAGCACTTCTCGAATTTCCAATTTGATCTTGTCGATCTTTTCCTAAGGTAGAAGGAGCAGACCTGAGGTGGCGTCTAGGAGAAAACCTAGAAACTCTACTTTCTGAGAGGGAACTAAAGCCGACTTTTCTGAATTGATAACAAAACCTAGCCATTGAACAAGGGAAGAGGTTGTGTGTAAGTGACAAAGGAGGGAAGTAAGATCCTCTGCCATGAGAAGAATGTCATCCAGGTATATGATAAGGCGAATACCTTTGCCTCTGAGGGTTGAAAAGGGATCAACCTGCCTGTGAGAACACCAACTAACCCATGATGCCCAGGCTGAAGAGTAACATTTCCTGGTTCTTGGAGGAGAAGTTGAGCATCTTTAGAAAGGCCTTCGGAAGACCAGGATCCCCTGAAATCTGCCAAGCCAGCAGGGAGAATCAGGGGATGAGGTTCTCCCTTCGGGTCTGAAAGAATGTCGAGCCGATTGGGTAGAAGAAGAGGTGGAGAAACAGCCATCTCCAGAAGAAGAGGGAACCAAGGCTGCATTGGCCAAAAGGGGGTAATTATTCCAAGACTCCATGTGAAGGAGCCACCAGGACATTTCTGCCTCGTTCAAACAAATCATCTGATGATATGAACGGCATTCTCTGAAAGACTGAATCTTCAGCCTCTGCATTGCTCGGTAATGCAGAGGGGTGGGAAAGATCACCTGAATGGAAGAGGTGAGGAGTCCGATGATTCTGGAAAGCTGGCAGATAGATACCATGGGGGATGCCAGCACTTCTCGAATTTCCAATTTGATCTTGTTGATCTTTTCCTAAGGTAGAAGGAGCAGACCTGAGGTGGCGTCTAGGAGAAAACCTAGAAACTCTACTTTCTGAGAGGGAACTAAAGCCGACTTTTCCGAATTGATAACAAAACCTAGCCCTTGAAGAAGGAAAGAGGTTGTGTGTAAGTGACAAAGGAGGGAAGTACGATCCTCTGCCATGAGAAGAATGTCATCCAGGTATATGATAAGGCGAATACCTTTGCCTCTGAGGGTTGCAATGACGGGCATTAGAAGTTTGGTGAAACACCAAGGAGCTGAACTGAGACCGAAAGGAAGGCAAGTGAATTGCCAGATCCTGTCGTCCCAGAGGAACCTGAGGAATATCTGATGGTCTGGAAACACCGGAACCGTAAGGTAGGCATCCATCAAGTCCAGACGGACGAACCAGTCTCCAAGACGGAGTAGGTCCCTGAGCATGTGGATACCCTCCATCTTGAAATGGTGGTATACTATGAAGTAATTTAATTCCCGAAGGTTGATGACAGGACGGAACCCACCTGTCTTCTTCTTTACTAGGAAGAGGTTGCTTAGAAATCTTCCCTCTGGGTTCAAACCTCCTCTATTGCTCCTTTGAGTTGGAAAGACTGAACTTCTAAACCAATAAGGTCTATATTTGATTTTGAAAGATTCATGGGTCTTGGGTGAGTACTCTGGAAAGGAGGGCCTATGAACTCCAGCTTGAAGCCTCTCACAGTCTGAGCAATCCAAGGGTCCTGAGAAATTAAATCCCACGTATGGGAAAAAAGGGACAGTCTGCCTGCAAAGGGAGATGTGGGGAAAGAAGTCAGGTACAAAGGAGGAGTACTCACTCTGGGTAGCGGGTGGGCCTGGAGGTAAGGTGGGCCTGGGAAGGACTGATCTGGTCCTGACAGCTTGTGATCTTGGTGGGAAGAATGATCTCTGAGGATAGGAGGGGTACTGTTGGAAGGTGACTGCTTGGCGTTGCTGAACCATGAACTGTTGACGTCTGGGCAGACGACCCCTGAATCTGCCAGCCCTGCAAAAAACCCGATTAGAGGGATTGAAAACTCTCCTAAGGGAGGCTTGAATCTTATCAATAGAAGTTAAGGTGGAAACATAATGCCTCATAATATCCAACATGGGTTCTCCAAAAAGAAGACCCTTGGGTGAAGAGCCTGCTTCCTCGACAGCGAGAACAGCCAATCTAGGATTAATTCTCAAGAGGGCAGATCTTCTGCGTTCCGTAGAAATGGTGAGAAAGCTCGAAAAGCCCATTCTCAAATGGCGAAAGGATCCAAAGGAGAGTCAAACAAAAGGGCTTCATCTGAAAGATGTAAAATCCCGAAGTGTCCAGGAGTTTATCCTGAACACCTCTGAGAGCCTTGTCTAGACCCTTCCTAGGATCCCTTCCCCGTCTAGTTAGAAAAGTTTAGCGTCAAACTCAGGAGTTACGGATTCCCTACCAGGGAGAGAAGGTCTACGGCATTCTGCTCGTAATTTATTGCGATCTTCACGATCGAGAGGCTTTCTGAGAGATCTCTGCAAAAAATGAGAGAGATGAGGAGCTAATGCCCAGTCCGATGACCTGGGATGTTTAATGTGTTTAGGGCTAAAGATGGGATTCCAAGCCGGATCAACCATTTTGTCCTCTAGCTCAATATGAGAAGACCGGGAGCGAGAAGCCCCAGTCTGAGGAGCTGGACATGGATCAAGCTCTAGGTCAGACTGAGGATCCTCCTCCCAATCTAATACTGGAAAGGACTCCATATAGTCCTCCATATCAAAATTCTCAGAGTCTGCGCTCTGAATCCCCTTTGTACACCCAAGGGGGAAAGGGTTTGTTTACCCCGTTTAGCCTCTGGGGAGGAGGTTCTGGCACCCCTATGTGAAACGCCGGGGGAAGGGCTTTAGATTTTGGCGTCTTGCCTTTATGTGGGGCAGTGCGAGAATGAGGCTTCCAATGATGCTTGCGCGATATTGGAGGGTCGGAATCAGAGGATTAGGATTCCTCAAAATGAAGGGACTGGAGATGTTGCAAAACTTTGTCAGGAGGGGGAGAAGGAACATTATGTTTAAGGGCAGAGGCTATGGCCAAATTAATATAGGCTAAAATATCCTCTTTGGATTGGGAGGAAGAAGGGGTGGGGTCAATGACAGGGTTGGCAGACTCTCTTTAATTGGTGAAAAGAAAAATGTGTTTGATCTAAATGAAAAAATAAAATATTGAAATAAAAATCAAACCCTTCTGAAATATTTTAGTTATACTTTTTTTTTTTTTTATAAATGTATGTTTTAATAAAAAGAGAGAGGCAGGATTTGAACCCTGAACCTACAATCTACAAGCATACAGTGAAAGCTATTGTGGAAGCTTAATGATGGTAGACATAAAGAAGATTTTTTTTTTTTAAATAAAACTGCTACTGACATAAGGTAGTAAGGCTAAGCAATATGCTATAAGAGCTTGGGTATGCTTATGGAAAATTTTGTATAATAAAACCTTTATTTTTTTTTTTAAAAGCAAATTTGGCAGGAAAAAACGGCTAATTTCCAAAAATGCCCAATAATTAATTTTAATATTTTGAATTAATTAACAATCCTACCGCCACACCCCCGCTCTGGAGCCGACACAGGCCGCGGCTCACACATCCAACCAGAATAATTAAAAAATAATTAAAAATAGCCTCCGGTCAGATGTGTGTCCGCGAGATCCGAGCGGCACCGGTGCTGTAAGTATGAAAGGGGCAGTGAGCAGAGAGTCACAAGGGACCGGAATACGGTCCGGGGACAGGCAACGGAGCAGTCAGTCCTCTTAAAGCGGCTGCTCCGTTGTGAGGCAGAAGTGGCAGCAATCGAAGCCACGGACCAAAGGAAAAATGTTATTCTACACCTCAGGAAAAAAATTACAAGTGGGGCCAAAACTATTTGTGAATATTAAACCACTAACCCACTACAGCATACAGAACGGTTATAGTAATAATTTCTAACAAAACATTTTATGCTAAAAATAAAAGACAAGAACACATATAATCTTACAATAATATCCTAGTTAAATAAATAAATAAATAAATACTTCCATTTTTTTAATTAATGAAATAAAATATATACAAAATACAATATACAAAAGGAATACGTGCTGTCTTGGTAGCAGCAAAGAAAAGAGGAAGGACTTAGATTGTTCTGGACTCTTTATTACTGTACTGTATCATGATTGGTTATACTCTGTTGCTATGTTATTTTTCTTCCTTTCAGTTGTTTCTTTGCTGCTGTTTTGGTTTCAGTAAAGAATAATGCAAAAATATGAAGCCTCCTGTCTTGACATAAAATTGTTGGGAGAGTGGAGTAACATTACTTGAGCCATATTTATGAAAAGAATTAGGCTTAAGGATAGAAAGATGTTCCTTTATTAACACAAAATGTGCGTAATTGTAAAGAATATCGTAAAATCACTAAACTGCTACTTAAGAATATGTTCAAAATCTGAAGCACAAATGTCACAAGCACCAACCTATGCGGTACTAAGGGACCAAAATAAGAAACATAAAATAAATAGAACAGCATTTAAATTTCTTAAAGGAACATAAAGTACGAAATAATTAAGCAGTGTCTTAAAGAAATATATTAAAAAGTATATATGTATAAAAAAAAACTCACTTAACCCTCTCAAAACTCCCACACTGTTCCCAAAGCATGGGATACCCTCAGCCAATACAAAGGTGATATGGGGGAATTTCAGGAGCTTGCATTTGGAGGACAATACAAAACAAAAGAGGAAGCAACACTTTTGCTTCAAGAGTGGGACGCTTTAATGCTTAATAATATTTTTAAGGCTGTTTAAAGGGACATTAAACATTATGAAGTACTGTCTAACAGTGCCAGTGTGGGTGTTTTGGAGCTGGCTGGACTAGAGAACTAAGGGGTTAGATGGGGAGGAGTTGGGTTCCTTGTGTAATTGGGCTAGGTGGTTTGGTGTGATCTTGGAGGTAGTGTTCCCTCTAAGGCCAGTTTTGTGTGCTGCCTAGCAATGAAACAGTTAGGGCTAGATTACAAATGGATTGCTCTTTAGCAACCCTGTGCTAACTGAACTAGAAGTAAGCTTTTTGTCACACATTTCCTAGCGCGTGCATTACAAGTTGAAAGTAGGAAGTTATTGCCCGTGCGCTAATCCTATGTGTGCAAAAAGCTGAACTTAGAATATCGCACATGCATTAACATATTTCCCCATAGAAGTCAATAGAGCAAAAAAAGTGGGAAAAAACACCCTACTCACATGCAAACACGATTGCATATTCTCAAGTGCACTAACCCAACATGAAAATATGAATATTTCACATTCCAATGTTCTTCACATAGAAGAATATGTTCTATTTATTCTTAAATACATATATGTATATATATATATATATATATATATATATATATATATATATATATATAAAATGGTATTTTGGTACAATATATATCTATACCTACATATCTATATATAATCACATATAAGTATAGATATACACAGATATATATAGGAATATCTATTTATAAATACAAAGAACATATAAGGGCTAAATCCCCATTGGACATTCTTATCTAATAGAACCCCCTACCCCTCAACCTGGAAAAAATACTCAGACACGAAAGTTGGGTTAAGACCGGTCATGGTCACTTTTATTTAATAATTTAACTTTATTAACCAATAGACTTCGCAGAAGTCTAACATCACCAAGTGGTGGCATAACGAGCAAACTGCTAACCCTAAACACCAAGAGGACAAGGCTGGAGAGGAATATTGGTTGTGAGTGCCTTTGCTAGGCCTCGCTCATGCGGAGCAGCGAAATGCCCTAGAGGAGCACGGTCAGCAGGCCTGCGGGGTGGATTACCCCATGGTCGGCACCTAGGGACATACGCTCCACCCATTAGCTCGACTGTCCCCCCTTTCGGGCTTACGCCCTTAGATGGAGCCTTGACCTCCCGCTGTAAGGGGATAATTTAACCTAGCCTGAACTAAAGGGAAATCGCCTAGAAAGCCTTCCAGCAAACTAGAACAACAAGGGACGGGAAATTAGAGCTGAGGTCTTACCAGAGAGAGTTCTACTAATCAGACTCCAGCCTTAGGAACTAGAGCTTAATACAATTTTCCTTTGCCGCCATTCCCACAATCCTGCAAGAAAGTACATAAAAAAGAGGAGGGAGGGAGGGTAAAAAACGCTTGAACAATCTGGAACAAAGAGGATGAAGACAGGAATGCATCTGCTTAAGTAGTGCGTACAAAGATCCTCCCCTTACCTTGCAACAATGTTGCAAGGAATACATACACACTGCTAGATCCCATGTCAGGCAGGGGGTAAGCCCTTAAAACGTTCCCTGCTGACAAGTAGCCCTACACTATCATAAGGGCTAAACCCCCATTGGACATTCTTATCTAATAGAACCCCATACCCCTCAACCTGGAAAAAATTCTCAGACACGAAAGTTGAGTTAAGACCGGTCATGGTCACTTTTATTTAATAATTTAACTTTATTAAGAAATAGACTTTGCAGAAGTCTAACATCACCAAGTGGCGGCATAACAAGCAAACTGCAAACCCCAAACACCAAGAGGACAAGGCTGGAGAGGAATATTGGTTGTGCATGCCTTCGCTAGGCCACGCCCATGCGGAGCAGCGAAACGCCCTAGAGGAGCACGGTCAGCAGGCCCGCGGGGTGGAGCACCCCATGGTCGGCACCTAGGGACATATGCTCCACCCATTAGCTCGACCGTCCCCCCTTTCGGGCTTATGCCCTTAGATGGAGCCTTGACCTCCCACCACAAGAGACTACCTTACAAAAGGAAGCTCTTGCCGCCACAACCCTTAAATTTGAGTAAACAAAGCCCTCCTTATGTCAGCTAGGAAAATTCCCAATCCCTCGTCAGACAAATGAACCCCGTCTTGCCTGTACAAATGCCGTTTATCAGCTGACAGGGCCTCGTGCATCAACACAAACCCGCCAGTGACCATGACTGCTCTACCTAACTACCTGTTCACCTTCTTACGCACTCTATATGCTGCTCTAGGTGGGAAATCGTGCCACTGTAGCTGGGCCATTATGTTAGACCACCCAATTCTAACTCCCTGAAAAGTTGTTGCTAACCACCGGATATCCGACTTCATGGCAGATTTAAGATCTAAAGCTGGGGTGGAGCCTAAATCATTACCCCCAAAATGTAGCAAAACTATCTGGGGAATACCCCATCTGCGTCGGGCCTCTTGAAGCAATTGGGGAAAATCAGACCAACGCAAAACCCTGCGTCCAAGCCATCTCAGGGATGCCCGGGAAAGTGGGAATCCTAATTGCTGTCCTTCTGGGAGGGATAGGGCTCTGATGGCGGCCCAATGAAAAAAGGAGTGCCCAACTATCCAGACCCTAACAGGATGATTGGCGACACCTAGAATAGATAAAGATAATTATCACAATGGACCAGGTTGGGAACCATACTGTGCCAATCGAAATGGGGAGGTGGGAGGGGAATATGGGGAAATTGGAACCCGAACAGAGAAAGCAGCAACAGCATGCCCCATTCAACTACCTAAAGCTGGGCGGATGTACCCTTTGTAATGCTGCGATTTCCAGCGCCCCAACCTCTTTATTGCTTCCACAGGCCACCCTAACGCTGCAGCAGTAGTGGCGGCTCCAATCCTAAACGAATGCTGAGCAATCTTTTCCGTATCCAACCCTGCCAAAGCGGCTGCCTTAGACAAAACTCGCTGGAATTGATATCTTGATAAATTAGACCCATCCTCATGTACCAAGAACTGGGCCCCGCCTGCTGACCTAACTTCCATAAAGGACAATTCACAAGCGCCAATCCGGCAACCCATACAACTTATTAAAGAACGTCAGAGCTGACAATCTCCCGTGCACTCCGCCTTTTTTAACTCCTATATTCCACAAACTCAACAACCACTCCAACAACAACTCTTGGGAACTATTGACTAGTGTCACAGACCTTTTGCGACAGAAAACAAGCCACTCCTCCCAATGATGCGAGTAAGATGTTCAAGTTGACGGGCTAAGGATGCCCGCACTAGGCACAAAACTGTATCCCGTTTTCCGCAATCTGCCAATGAAAAGGGGGACACAGGAGACCCTCAAATGCTGCCTCCCGCACCAATCTCCTAAACTGCTCCCACTGAAATCTGGATAGCGCATCCGCCACCCTGTTCTCAACCCCAGGCATGTGACGTGCCTGGAAATTAATATTCAGCACCAAACATTTAAGTACCAAATAGCACAGGTATCGCACCACCAGGCGGGACGAAGCAGACAATCTATTAATGGCAAAGACAACGCTCATATTGTCTGACCATAAAATTATAGAGCGGTCCTTCAACCTCTCGCCCCATAATTCCACAGCCACCACAATTGGAAACAATTCCAATAACGTCAAGTTTTTTGTCAGCCCCAAAGCTGGTCAGCTACAAGGCCATTGCTCCGCTCTCCACATTTCATTCAGAAACGCCCCATATCCGAAAGCACCAGCTGCATCAGTGTATAGGTGAAGTGCCCGACTAGACACCGGGCCTTCCCTCCATAACAGCACCCCATTAAATTCCCTCAGGAAGCGGTGCCAAATGCCCAAATCCTCTCTCATATCTGAAGTGATCCTGATCAGTGTACCCTTCTTATCGCCGCCCTTTAATGGCTCTTCCATGCAGCGATTAAATAACGGACTGTAAGTCCTGCAGTGGCATTGAGCTTGCTGCAGCAGCCATCAAAACCGCTTCCAGCATACGTTGCACCTTGTCCTCAGGCAAGCGGCAGAGCTGAGCACTAGAATCAATCTCAATGCCCAAAAAGGTGAGCCTCGTGCAAGGTCCCTGGGTTTTATCCTCCCCAAATTTACTCATCAGCTCCCTCATTATCCCCATCGCCCAAACGCATTCCTCTGACCCTGAAGCCCCGACAAGCAAAAAGTCATCGAGGTAGTGCGCAACGGAGCCCCCGCCCATCGCCATCTCCACTGCCCAATGCAAAAAGGTACTAAACATCTCGAAGTAGGCACAAGAGACAGAGCAGGCCATCAGCAAACACTTATCCACGTAATACTGGCCCTCAAATTTGATGCCCTTCAGCCTAAACGAAGAAGGGTGAATGGGCAGCAAGCGAAAAGCAGATTCAATATCTAGCTTTGCCATCAAGCACCTGTATCCCGCTGCCCTCAACAAGCCGAGTGCCTCATCAAAAGACCGATAGTGAACTGAACTGACTACCGGATCAATCGCGTCGTTCACCGACTGTCCTTTGGGATATGATAGGTGTTGGATGAGGCGAAATTTACCTGGTTCCTTCTTTGGCACCACTCCCAAAGGAGAGACTACCAGGTCAGGAAGAGGTAACTCGGAATATGGACCCGTAATGCGCCCCAACGCCACCTCCTTCCCCAATTTATCACGGACCACTGAAGGATAGTCACTGGCGGACTTCAGATTACGATGCCGTGGTGACCCCCGAACCACTGACAACACTGGAATGATAAACCCGTCCCTAATCCCCTTGAACAACGTTACTGCCGCCTCCCTGTCCGGGTAAGCGTCTAGCCACAGCTTAATTGCGGCCAGCTTCAGGGGTGTTGGGCCCCTTGTTTGCAGCAAGCCCTCTGCCGAGTCCCCTGGACCCTCCAGTTTCTCGTTTTCTGGAACAGTCAACCCCTGGGTGAGGTCCACTGCAGTACAGACAGACGTGCCGAAAGGAACAGCCGCTCCCTTTATCGCACTGTTTGTCATTAAACTTCCAGCATTCTCTCCCTTTTCGCCGAACACCCTGCAAGGTCTGCCCGACGGCAAGGCGCTGAGCCTCTACTGGGACAGAGGTTGCTCGGAACCAACCTCGCCCAAAGGTACATGTCCATGGCCCTGTATGTTAACACGGGGTTACCAGACAGCTTGAGCCGGAACTCCATATCGTAGCTATGCCACAAACCTTCCCCGTATCTGGCATGGACATAATCTATCTATCAGGGTGCTGCTCAATGTAGCAAGATGCTAGGACCCTAAAACAGCGCAGCCATTCAAGCTAACTGTCCGGGCGCTTGACATTCTTGGGCCCCGTCCCATCCTTGCTGCGCTCCTTATCCCTATGAGCCTCCAGGTATAGTTCAAACACGTTAACGTATCTGGTATCCCTGATCTTAGAAACCACTTTAGGCTTCAAGTGCGCATGGAGTGACAGCACAAAGCATGGATAGGAGTCTCCCCCCATGGCAACCCTCCTCAGGGAGATGCCTGTATCCCCACTCAGAGGTTTTCCA
Source organism: Bombina bombina (assembly GCF_027579735.1). Classification (NCBI taxonomy): domain Eukaryota; kingdom Metazoa; phylum Chordata; class Amphibia; order Anura; family Bombinatoridae; genus Bombina; species Bombina bombina. The sequence goes on along the minus strand of NC_069499.1, from coordinate 1,025,307,434 downwards.
TACAGCACAATGTGCCCTGCCGTGCTGACACTACCACCTCCCTGACCATAACCCATTGGGGTGGGGACACCACCCAGCGGGATAAGTGATGCTGTCCCTATGGATGACTCCCCTGAAGGTGCAGCTTGGAGGGACAACCCCTTCACCGACGTACCCTGATGAGACGTTAGCGCCCTAAGCATGCGGTACATCCTTCTCTGCCCTTTGGAATTTAACCCTAGTGTACGCCCACTATCTGATTCAGAGTCACTGCTAAACCCTGTCTCCTCCCACTGAGCAAAAGATACCATCTCACCTTGTCTTCCAAAGTTGGGCCCGCTGGCCTCTGACACCGAATCCTGGAAGCTGCCACTCCGATAAGGAACTGCCTCAGATGCTGCCCCCGAAGTTGAGGGTCCTGCAGGGGTTGCCATGATCCTGGAACCGACAGCCCTCACCTGAGGAGGAGACAAAAAAGAGATGGGAGTACCCAGGCCTGCAGCATAGGGGCCTACACCATTCACTTCCCTCCCAGCGGCTGTAGCATCTGCAACCCCCATGCATTCTCTCCTGCCTGCTAGGCTCACCTGATGCGCCGGGGTAGAAGTAGCTATCAAATTTTCCCCCACCTGCAGTATCTGATTCTCACCAAGCAGACCCTTGGTCCCTTCTGCCCTTCTAGCTGTTGCGATCTCTTAGCCTGTGCCCAATTCATTGCTCTCCCCCTCAATGTTGCTGCTGCCCCGCTGCCAGCTGCACTGTACCCTTAGGAGCCCCCCTTCCCCCGCCGCCGGCTCAGGGGACCCCCATCTTACCCGCTGGCAATGGAGAAGCCCTTCTCTTCTGACGCTGCGCAGCTCCACTCTTTGCGATGATGCCGGAAGTGACGTCATTGCTGCACGTCTGGAGGACCACCGAACCGGAAGTGAAGGGCCTGGGCGCCATGCTGCCTAGAAACGCTGTGGGGGCCGTGACCGACTGTGGACCTGCAGGAGCTGGGGAGAAAGACCCGGACGCCTCCCCAGGGGGCCACTGCCGCCTCGATGACCTGCACCAGGGACATGACCGCAGACAAGGCCTCAGCCGACAGGCCTGTCATCGCCAAAGGGGCTTGAATTGCGGCCCCCACCCCCGGACCACTAAAGCCCTGCCCAGATGGAATTGAGGGAGTGGCGGGAACCCCACTACTCATGGAGGGAGGTTGGGAAAACAGAGAGGGGGTATTAGATAGATCGGGGGAGGACTCCGGACCTAGCCCATGACATGCAGGGCCCGGACTCACCTCCCCCAGGGTGCCAGAAATAGGCACAATTGGAGAAGGCTCAGCAGCACAAGGAGGTGCTGGAGGGGAAGGAGGGGAAGTGAGACCGGGTGATGGCTCTTGCACAATACTTATCCGTTTTTCTGCAGGTGACACACAACGAACAGGGGCCCCTGAAGAAGCCCTGAACCGGCTCGGCACTGCTGCAGATCTTCTGGAATGCTCCATCCTGACTGTAGCTTCACAAAAAACGCTTGAACAATCTGGAACAAAGAGGATGAAGACAGGACTGCATCTGCTTAAGTAGTGAGTACAAAGATCCTTCCCTTACCTTGCAACAATGTTGCAAGGAACACATACACACTGCTAGATCCCATGTCAGGCAGGGGGTAAGGCCCTTAAAACGTTCCCTGCTGACAAGCAGCCCTACACTATCATTCTGCTCTGTGCAGAACATTGGAATGTGAAATATTTACAGTAAAACCTTTATTAAATATGAATATTGCATAAATATGATTTTACGAAATTTGACATGGAAACTAATAATCTCCTACAAGAAATCAAAGAGCCTGGAAACAAAGGAGTCTTCTGAATCTGTTTTACAGACCGATGAGGACTTGGAGCAGGTAATGCTTAAGATTCAACTAGAGGTACATAACTGTAAGCAGATAACTAATTTTATTACCAACCTTGGAAGCCAAAGTACACTTCTAAGACTACCCAAGGCTCATTCAAGTGCTTGTACCCTTCAAGCTGGGACATTTTTACCACATTGCTATTGCCTAAAAGATCTAATATATACATATCAATGGATGCAGCCAAACTGGAGTGGGTTAAAAGGAAGAAGGGAAGTTTGACACCATGGACTGTGTCATATAAGTGCTTTAGATTAGATCCGAGGTTGGGACAAATGCCTCTTATAGTCTGGTATGATGTTCTGCTAAACTGATGTATGTGGCAAAAGAGGCGCTATGCAGAGACTAATTATCTTATTGTTCATATTGAGAAAATGTGATCCTGTTCTGTTCTTGTTTATGTTTATGTCTTTTTTTTATTGTACGTATCATTATTAAGATGCTGTATGGCTATATGATATTTCTTCTCATTCATAGATTATTTAATGAATAAGGTAAACTAGGAAGACCGCGTACCTTATATCCCCTGTTGAGCCAGTATATATTTTCATTACTAAAGCATTTAACCTCTGCTCAGTTGTCAGTGGCCAGGACAGTAGAGTAGGTTCTACATGTAGATAAAGGGGTTCCATATAGTCTCTTGGTATGCAGTACCTGAAATAAGTACAAATCTGCACTAGTTATCTCATTCCGTAAGTCCCTACTAATAGAATCCTTTTTGATAATTGTGTCCATGCCTTGGGTGCCCCCGTTATTCACCTTGTTCCTGTTATTTTACTCCAAGTGCTATTTGACTCCTATATATGCTTAATTTGGATATCTTTTTTCTACCTGGTTATTTTCATTGGATTCCATGTTTGATGATGAGTATAATCTCTTACTTTATATATAGATTTATCTTTTTTTGCTGAAAATTTTATTAAGGGTTGTCAACAATTCTAGATACAGCATATAGGGGGGTAGTTATCAAGCCGTCTACTTTTCTGGCTTCGCCGGCCCAATACGCCCGCCTAAGCTCGCCTACCTTCGCCGCCGCAGACCTGAAAAAATACGCCTAAGTTATCAAATAAAGCTGTCAAAAAGCCGCGGGGCGATGAGCAGCGGACTGTGACAGTTATCACTCGTCCGATTTCGCTGCTCTTCGGCTTTTTCCCAGCTTTATTGCTAGCCTGTCACTAAGCACTCACACTAAACTGCACTGTTCTACCCCCTATACCGGCGCCCCCGGAGCCTCCCGCAACTCAATAAAGTTACTAACCCCTAAACCGCGGCTACTAGACCCTGCCGCAACTCTGATAAATGTATTAACCCCTAAACCGCCGCTCCTAGACCCTGCCGCAACTCTTATAAATGTATTAACCCCTAAACCGCCGCTCCTGGAGCCCACCGCCACCTACATTATACCTAGTAACCCCTATCCTGCCCCCCTATACCGTCGCCCTCTATAATAAAATTATTAACCCCTATCCTGCTGATCCCACACCTCGCCGCAACTAAATAAATAGTTTAACCCCTAAACCGCCGCTCCCTGAACCCGCCGCAACCTATAATAAATTTATTAACCCCTATCCTGCCCCCCCTACACCGTCGCCACCTATAATAAATTTATTAACCCCTATCCTGCCCCCCACTACGACGCCGCCACTGTAATAAATTTATTAACCCCTAAACCTAAGTCTAACACTAACCCTAACGCCCCCCTAACTTAAATATTAATTAAATAAATCTAAATAATATTTATATTATGAACTAAATTAATCCTATTTAAAACTAAATACTTACCTTTAAAATAAACCCTAATATAGCTACAATATAAATAATAATTATATTGTAGCTATCTTAGGATTTATTTTTATTTTACAGGCATCTTTCAATTTATTTTAACTAGGTACAATAGCTATTAAATAGTTATTAACTATTTAATAGCTTACCTAGCTAAAATAAAGAGAAATTTACCTGTAAAATAAATCCCAACCTAAGTTACAATTACACCTAACACTACACTATACTTTAATAAATTAATCCTATTTAAAACTAAATACTTACCTGTAAAATATACCCTAAGATAGCTACAATATATCTAATAGTTACATTGTAGCTATCTTAGGATTTATATTTATTTTACAGGTAACTTTGTATTTATTTTAGCTAGTTAGAATAGTTATTAAATAGTTATTAACTATTTAATAACTACCTAGCTAAAAGAAATACAAAATTACCTGTAAAATAAATGCTAACCTAAGTTACAATTAAACCTAATACTACACTATCATTAAATTAATTAAATAAACTACCTACAAATAACTACAATTAAATACAATTACATCAACTAACTAAAGTACAAAAAATAAAAAAAGCTAAGTTACAGAAAATAAAAAAATAAGTTACAAACATTTTACAAATATTACAACAATTTTAAGCTACTTACACCTAATCTAAGCCCCCTAATAAAATAACAAACCCCCCCAAAATAAAAAAATGCCCTACCCTATTCTAAATTAAATAAAGTTCAACGCTCTTTTACCTTACCAGCCCTTAAAAGGGCCATTTGTGGGGGCATGCCCCCAAAAGTTCAGCTCTTTTGCCTGTAAATGAAAAATACAAACCCCCCCCAACATTAAAACCCACCACCCACATACCCCTAATCTAACCCAAACCCCCCTTACAAAAACCTAACACTAATCCCCTGAAGATCATCCTACCTTGAGTCGTCTTCACTCAGCCGAGCAGCGATGGAACCCAAGTGGACATCCGGACCGGCAGAAGTGATCATCCAAGGGGCGCTGAAGAAATCTTCCATCCGATGAAGTCATCATCCAGGCGGCGCTGAAGAAGTCTTCGATCCGGGCGATGTCATCTTCCAAGCCGGGTCTTGAATCTTCCTTCCGCCGCCGCGGAACCTCCTTCTTCACCGACGGACTACGACGAATGAAGGCTCCTTTAAGGGATGTCATCCAAGATGGCGTCCCCTCAATTCCGATTGGCTGATAGGATTCTATCAGCCAATCGGAATTAAGGTAGGAAAAATCTGATTGGCTGATGGAATCAGCCAATCAGATTCAAGTTCAATCCGATTGGCTGATCCAATCAGCCAATCAGATTGTGCTCGCATTCTATTGGCTGATTGGAACAACCAATAGAATGCGAGCTCAATCTGATTGGCTGATTGGATCAGCCAATCGGATTGAACTTGAATCTGATTGGCTGATTCCATCAGCCAATCAGATTTTTCCTACCTTAATTCCGATTGGCTGATAGAATCCTATCAGCCAATCGGAATTGAGGGGACGCCATCTTGGATGACGTCCCTTAAAGGAGCCTTCATTCGTCGTAGTCCGTCGGTGAAGAAGGAGGTTCCGCGGCGGCGGAAGGAAGATTCAAGACCCGGCTTGGAAGATGACATCGCCCGGATCGAAGACTTCTTCAGCGCCGCCTGGATGATGACTTCATCGGATGGAAGATTTCTTCAGCGCCCCTTGGATGATCACTTCTGCCGGTCCGGATGTCCACTTGGGTTCCATCGCTGCTCGGCTGAGTGAAGACGACTCAAGGTAGGATGATCTTCAGGGGATTAGTGTTAGGTTTTTGTAAGGGGGGTTTGGGTTAGATTAGGGGTATGTGGGTGGTGGGTTTTAATGTTGGGGGGGGTTTGTATTTTTCATTTACAGGCAAAAGAGCTGAACTTTTGGGGGCATGCCCCCACAAATGGCCCTTTTAAGGGCTGGTAAGGTAAAAGAGCGTTGAACTTTATTTAATTTAGAATAGGGTAGGGCATTTTTTTATTTTGGGGGGGTTTGTTATTTTATTAGGGGGCTTAGATTAGGTGTAAGTAGCTTAAAATTGTTGTAATATTTGTAAAATGTTTGTAACTTATTTTTTTATTTTCTGTAACTTAGCTTTTTTTATTTTTTGTACTTTAGTTAGTTGATGTAATTGTATTTAATTGTAGTTATTTGTAGGTAGTTTATTTAATTAATTTAATGATAGTGTAGTATTAGGTTTAATTGTAACTTAGGTTAGCATTTATTTTACAGGTAATTTTGTATTTCTTTTAGCTAGGTAGTTATTAAATAGTTAATAACTATTTAATAACTATTCTAACTAGCTAAAATAAATACAAAGTTACCTGTAAAATAAATATAAATCCTAAGATAGCTACAATATAATTATTATTTATATTGTAGCTATCTTAGGGTTTATTTTACAGGTAAGTATTTAGTTTTAAATAGAAATAATTTATTAAAGTATAGTTTAGTGTTAGGTGTAATTGTAACTTAGGTTAGGATTTATTTTACAGGTAAATTTCTCTTTATTTTAGATAGGTAAGCTATTAAATAGTTAATAACTATTTAATAGCTATTGTACCTAGTTAAAATAAATTGAAAGTTGCCTGTAAAATAAAAATAAATCCTAAGATAGCTACAATATAATTATTATTTATATTGTAGCTATATTAGGGTTTATTTTACAGTTAAGCATTTAGTTTTAAATAGGATTAATTTAGTTCATAATATAAATATTATTTAGATTTATTTAATTAATATTTAAGTTAGGGGGGCGTTAGGGTTAGTGTTAGACTTAGGTTTAGGGGTTAATAACGTTATTATAGAGGGCGGCGGTATAGGGGGGCAGGATAGGGGTTAATAGGTATAATGTAGGTGGCGGTGGGCTCAGGGAGCGGCGGTTTAGGGATTAATACATTTATTATAGTTGCGGTGGGCTCCGGGAGGCGGCGGTTTAGGGGTTAAACTATTTATTTAGTTGTGAAGAGGTGTGGGATCTGCAAGATAGGGGTTAATACATTTATTATAGAGGGCGGCGGTATAGGGGGGGGCAGGATAGGGGTTAATAGGTATAGAGTAGTTGGCGGTGGGCTCCGGGAGCGGCGGTTTAGGGGTTAATATGTATAGAGTAGCTTGCGGTGGGCTCCGGGAGCGGCGGTTTAGGGGGTAATAACTTTATTTAGTTGCGGCGGTGTAGGGGGGACAGATTAGTGGTGTTTAGACTCGGGGTACATGTTAGGGTGTTAGGTGCAGACAGATCCCATAGGAATCAATGGGATGTCTGGCAGCAGCGAACTTGTACTTTCGCTATGGTCAGACTCCCATTGATTCCTATGGGATCCGCCGCCTCCAGGCTGGCGCTTTGAAAACAAGGTACGCTGGGCCGTAAAAGTGCCGAGCGTACCTGCTAGTTTTTTGATAACTAGCAAAAGTAGTGAGATTGTGCCGCACTTGTGTGCGGAACATCTGGAGTGACGTAAGAATCGATCTGTGTCAGACTGAGTCCGGCGGATCGAAGTTTACGTCACAAAATTCTACTTTTGCCGGTCTCGAGCCTTTGATAACTAAGGCGAATCAGCCTCGCCACAAATACGCTGCGGAATTCCAGCGTATTTGAGGTTGACGGCTTGATAACTAGGCCCCATAGTTTACTATAGTCATAAAATAACAAATAGGTTATTGTGATGAGATCCATAAGTGGTCTCCTTAATTTTAGGTTGCTCTCTACTATTGAAATTGTACCTAAATCGTATAAGGTCTAAGAGTGGCCTATTGAATTGTTTAGAAGGATTAAAGTTGATTTGGCATATCCTAGCTATGTTATTGCACTGTAATTGCTACTAATGTTCATTTCTTGTACTATTAGCAGCATCGTTCTCCTTTAATATTATTCCTACTGCAAAAATTGATTGATGTGGAATGTGCTTAGTCAGATATTATTGATTCATGATTGTGTTCTGCTGTAATGTGATATTTGTATGCCATAGCCTCAATAATAAGAATGTAAAAAAATTTAAATTATACATATGTAATAGATAAAAATTGCATGCATTAATAGAGTAGTATCTCTTTAACTGAAGCTATGACATCATTCTAAGTTTAGCCCTTTATAAGGGGGATTTAATGTTTGCTTTTAGGGCTATGAGTACGGCTTAACAGCTAAAATGCTTTAGCCTAATTGAATGTATGTCAACTATGGTCTGATGCTCCATTTTTTAACTTACTGTAGGTACATTCTTACGAATATAGCTTAGATTTTTTTTGTAAGTTTGATTTCTTCTTCTATATTTTGTGATATTGGCTGATCCGGCTGAGAGCTTGAAGCAGCAGCTACGTTCCAAAGCTGTCTGTCAACCACATTGGGTATAGCGCTCATGTTCCTGTGATGTCAGCAGGGGATCCCAGAATGGAGATGGGTGAAGATGCTTAGAATACCACAGGAAAATTCCATGCTATAGTGAGTGGCTTACATCTATCTGAGACAAGCAGACGAGACACATGTGAGTGAGCATATGTACACTGTGCTGTAGTGGAATGTACGATTTCAGTTTGAGACAGCATATGAGACGCATGTGAGTGAGTTCACGTAAACTTATTGTGTAACTTGCTATTTGCAGTGTAATGATATGGATGTATAAAAGTTGGCCATCAGCAGGATATATGTACACTGTGCTGTAGTGAAATGTCTGATTTCGGTTTGAGACAGCAGATGAGACGCATGTGAGTGAGTCCACGTAAACTTATTGAGTAACTAACTATCTGCAGTATAAGTATATGGATGTATAAAGGTTGGCCAGCAGCAGGATATATCTATGGTGACATACCAGTGTGAATATCTGAGGTCCCCCCTTCTCCCTGATACACAGATACACATAATATATCATAATAACAATAACATAATAAAAATATGTCATAACTACCTTTATTTGGCTTTTGGTAATAAAAGATATAGCAATAAGATTATATTGATTTTTTCTTACTTCAATTATTGATGTAAGCTTCCCCCTATGCACCTGTATTTTGTTTTATATAAGTGTAAAATGTTTAAAGGTGATGTGGTGACTGAGAAATGGGGGAAAATTGGTACTTATTGACTTTAGTGTTGGCTTATATTCATAAAATTATGCTTGCAGACTAGGTTAAAGCGTCACATAAGGGTTAAAACTTTTTTCTTAGGACCTTATATTCAAAGCCTCACTGGTACGGAAAGAAATCACACAAAATCTTTGGGATTTTCTAGACCTTGTATTGTAATGTAGGAGTCTCTATTTCACATAAAGAGCACTAAAAATAAACATAATCAAGTTGTGTATGAGGCTCACGGTATGGCACTGGCTTTTCTTTTGGTACTGTAATAGTTAAATTACACTGTGTAAGGTGGGGGGGAGAAGCTAGCTAGCCATGTCGTTGACTGCTTTTTGAAGGAACTCCTGCATCCCTGCTGTGTGGGATTGTTATAGGCAGTAGGCGACCAGCTCTTTCAACTGGCACTTACAGGGTCACTCACTCAAGACCCATTCACACGGACTCTGGTATGTGACTTAAGCCTCATAGCCTAGACAGATCACAACTGGCTGTTGCGCTAAACAAGGAGTAATTTGGCGCCCCATCTGAAAACGGTTCTCGGACTGACAACACTTCACACAATCAGGATAGTAAGCCCGGTGAGTGTTTATATATAGATAGAGGATTCCCTTCATACCACTCTGCTGGAACTTACTCACAGACATAAAATCAGCACTGTAAATTAGAGCTGCGTATGCTTAGGCCTGCGCCTACCAACAGCTCTATCTTATTTAGCAGTGCACCGTGCAGCTTGACATGCATGGGAAAACAGCACTGTCTTTTTCTCATGGTGGGTTAAACATGCGAAGGTTGCTGACATATTAATACCTGCACATGATGAAGTGCAATACAATTACTCTTTTTTGAGGGGCTTTATACCTTCTACCATGTTGATAGGCCTGTCACCCCATACCAATACAGGCTGTCGAATAATGGCCTAATAAAAGCATAGAATTACAACCATTATAATTGCTCACCAGCCTGCTGCCTATTCCACAGCACATAATAGAAATAGCCGACAAGACAGGCATATGAGGCATAAATATAACATAGCAGCTCCATTTTTACATACACTTGTGGCTTAGGTACAGCTCTTAGGGGATTTTATTATTTGCTCTAAGCACATAGCAAATAGAATCTGCAGATTTCTGTAAGTAGGCAGCTCTTCTACATCACCTTTTTGCTTTTTGGCTGAACATTGTGATACGTCCTCTTGCTCACGGGGTCCTGATAAGGTAGCATCAATCAGAATCAGAACAGCATTGACATCCGATCACAGGTTCACGTATTCAGCCAAAATTTCTCCTAAAAAACCTAGCAAATCAGGAAAGGGGCCTAAACAGCAGCTGTTAATAATTTTTCCAAGGCACTGGAACCAGCCACTCCATCAGCCCTTGACATTAGGGCCTCTAATCCGATAGATGCTTTATCTTATTCTGATTCAGAGTCTGATCACAACTCAGAATCTATCACTATATCTAAAGTATTGTTTGAATCTTTACCATCCAAAAGAGACTTCTCTACTTTAATCTCTCAAGTGAAGCAATGTATTAGAGAGGAAATCCCTGATTTCAAGAAGGACATTTCTGAGATAGGATAAAAAGAGTTGAAACTCTGGAAACTAACCAAGATTTGCATTCTGCAACTATCTCTAATCTTCATACTCACATCAAAAGGCAAGATAACATCATCTCTGAATTGGAAAATAAGGTGGATGATGCAGAAAATAGGAGCTGGGGTCATAATGTACGACTAAGGGGTATACTCGAAACCATTCTCCCTGCAGATTTAGACCCCTACCAACAAGATTTCTTTAGTTCCCTCAAAAGTGAAGACAAGCCCTCCAAAGTAGAAAAAGATAGGGCTCATAGAGCTTTGCGCCCTAAACCTCAAGAGGGACAACCTCCCAGAGGTGTCATAATCCGAATCACTAACTACACCGTCAAAGAAGAATTAATGAAACTCGCCAGACAACAGCAACCTCTAACATTTGAAAACTCGCACCTGCAGATGTTTGCTGATATTTCTCAATGGACTCTACAAAAACGCAAGGAGCTACAACCACTCACAATGCTTCTACGGAAGCAGAATATTCCCTATAGATGGGGATTTCCATTTTATCTGCTGATTATCTGGAAAGGCAAACGCATAATATGCAATTCCCCTGGAGACATAGTATGTGTATGTAATTCCCTCAATATCTCTCCACTGATACCTGAAGACGCTCCGCTGCATCAGCCTGACGAAATCAACTCTGAGACCACGCCTCCACTACCACAAAGGAAGGAATGGAAGCAAATTCCACAAAAAAGATCCTGCAAGTAACTGATTCCCGCATCACACATAGGGAGACTTCCCTAAGTGTCATAATTTGCATAAATAAAAAGAGAGAAGCGCTCAACCTGAGAACGAACAATAGCATATTAGCTTGTTCTATGGCCAGTGACCACCCAAGAAGCATCCTCTTTTTCCTCAACATGTGCCTTTAACAGAGAAGAACTTTCCTGAAGCATATCAGTCTGATCCTGACTTCACAGTACAGTCCAGCCCCGAAATACCAGGCAATCCCTCTCTGAACGAGAGAAACAGCAAAACCCCAGATGTACGTTTCAGCCTATTGTGGGCCTCGTCAGTGAGGTGCAGCCATATCCCTCTAGGCACACTGAGCAACGGGTCCATTTCTGGATTCCCACATCACACATAGGGAGACTTCCCTAAGTGTCATAATTTGCATAAATAAAAAGAGAGAAGCACTCAACCTGAGAATGAACAATGGCATAATAGCTTATTATAAGGCCAGTTACCACCCAAGAAGCAGCCTCTTTTTGCTCAACATGTGCCTATCACAGAGAAGAACTTTCCTGAAGCATATCAGTCTGATCCTGACTTTACAGTACAGTCCAGCCCCGAAATACCAGGCAATCCCTCTCTGAATGAGAGAAACAGCAAAACCCCAGACGTACGTTTCGGCCTATTGTGGGCCTCGTCAGTGAGGTGCAGCCATATCCCTCTAGGCACACTGAGCAACGGGTCCACGTCTGGATTCCCGCATCACACACAGGGAGACTTCCCTAAGTGTCATAATTTGCATAAATAAAAAGAGAGAAGTGCTCAACCTGAGAACGTACAATAGCATAATAGCTTGTTCTATGGCCAGTTACCACCCAAGAAGCAGCCTCTTTTTGCTCAACATGTGCCTTTCACAGAGAAGAACTTTCCTGAAGCATATCAGTCTGATCCTGACTTCACAGAACAGTCCAGCCCCGAAATACCAGGCAATCCCTCTCTGAGCGAGAGAAACAGCAAAACCCCAGACGTACGTTTCGGCCTATTGTGGGCCTCGTCAGTGAGGTGCAGCCATATCCCTCTAGGCACACTGAGCAACGGGTCCACATCTGGATTCCCGCATCACACATAGGGAGACTTCCCTAAGTGTCATAATTTGCATAAATAAAAAGAGAGAAGCACTCAACCTGAGAACGAACAATAGCATAATAGCTTGTTTTATGGCCAGTTACCACCCAAGAAGCAGCCTCTTTTTGCTCAACATGTGCCTTTCACAGAGAACTTAGAACTTTCCTGAAGCATATCAGTCTGATCCTGACTTCACAGTACAGTCCAGCCCGGAAATACCAGGCAATCCCTCTCTGAATGAGAGAAACAGCAAATCCCCAGATGTTCGTATCAGCCTATTGTGGGCCTCGTCAGTGAGGTGCAGCCATATCCCTCTAGGCACACTGAGCAACAGGTCCACATCTGAATTCCCGCATCACACATAGGGAGACTTCCCTAAGTGTCATAATTTGCATAAATAGGTTGAAACGTACGTCTGGGGTTTTGCTGTTTCTCTCGTTCAGAGAAGGATTGGCTGGTATTTCGGTGCTGGACTGTACTGCAAATTATGACATTTTGGGAAGTCTCCCTAAGTGTGATGTGGGAATCCAGACGTGGACCCATTGCTTAGTGTGCCTAGAGGGATATGGCTGCACCTCACTGACGAGGCCCACAATAGGCCGAAACGTACATCTGGGGTTTTGCTGTTTCTCTCGTTCAGAGAATGATTGCCTGGTATTTCGGGGCTGGACTGTACTGTGAAGTCAGGATCAGACTGATATGCTTCAGGAAAGTTCTTCTCTGTGAAAGGCACATGTTGAGCAAAAAGAGGCTGCTTCTTGGGTGGTAACTAGCCATAGAACAAGCTATTATACTATTGTTCGTTTCCAGGTTGAGTGCTTCTCTCTTTTTATTTATGCAAATTATGACATTTTGGGAAGTCTCCCTAAGTGTGATGTGGGAATCCAGACGTGGACCCATTGCTCAGTGTGCCTAGAGGGATATGGCTGCACCTCACTGACGAGGCCCACAATAGGCCGAAACGTACGTCTGGGGTTTTGCTGTTTCTCTCGTTCAGAGAGGGATTGCCTGGTATTTTGGGGCTGATCTGTACTGTGTAGTCAGGATCAGACTGATATGCTTCAGGAAAGTTCTTCTCTGTGAAAAGCACATGTTGAGCAAAAATAGGCTGCTTCTTGGGTGGTAACTAGCCATAGAACAAGCTATTATGTTATTGTTCTTTTCCAGGTTGAGCGCTTCTCTCTTTTTATTTATGGATTACATTCTAGTTGACCATTTAGTACTCTCTCATATTACAAATTCATATATTAAACACATGTCATGGTCAGATCACTCCTTAGTTACGTGCTCGATTAGCTGGAACTCTGCTCCCCTCAAGCCTTTTCGCTGGAGACTAGATGATTCATTCTATCTTGCTTCATAAAAATCAGGTAAAACACTTTTCTAAGCACTTAAAAACATACTTCTCCATTAACAAAACCCCAGATGTCAGCATAAGCACACTCTGTGAAGCTCACAAATGGACCTTCAGGGGCGAATTTATAAAATTTAAAGCCCAAATTACAAAAAAAACACAGAGAGGAATTTATATCAATGGCTCAGGACATTTCATATATAGACTTCAAGCATAAGGTCAACCATGACGATGCTAATCTACTCAAGCAACTTCAGGTTAAAAGAGAGCAAAGTAATAAACTATTACAGATTAAAGCCCAATGACAACTCTTGTTTGTACAACAAACCTTTTATAGAGAGGGTAATACGTATGGTAAATTGCTGGCCAAAACTCTTAAAAAAAAACCTATATACATTCAATTAACTCTCCACAAGGTAACACCCTTGAGGATACCTCCAACATAGCAGAAGAATTTAAAAAATATTATCATAAATTATATAACTTGTTTCCAAACAGAATGCACAGTTCCCATATTAACAAATGCACACAATACCTTAAAAATATCCCAGTCCCCCAAATCACACCTGAATTCAGTACCTATCAGTACTCAGTATTCAGTACCTATCTTGAACAACCCATTCAACCTACAGAAATACTTGAGGCGATAGAGGGCCTAAAGCCTAATAAAGCCCCAGGTCCAGATGGATTAATTTTACAGGCTTATATTATAAAACATTTTCAAAGTACCTCATGCCTTATATTACCCCCTTTTTAATTCAATTCCAGACATGTTAAAATTTCCAAATACGATGCTACAAGCCCACATTTCAGTTTTCCGAAACCGGGGGAAAATCCCAATACGCCAGGGAATTTCAGAGCAATCTCGTTACTGAACGTAGATTTAAAGTTATATGCTAAAATCCTCGCCACCCATCTTAATAAGGTTTTATCTATTATACATCAAGATCAAGTGGGATTTGTCCCCCAAAGAGAAGCTTGAGACAATACAGTTAAACGCCATCCATCTTCTTATCTACCGACACCGAAAGGCTTTTGATCGACTACACTGGTCATACGTATCTGCCACTTTACAACACTTTCACTTCCCAGATAAGTTCATACAGAAAGTACTAGCCCTATATTCCAATCCCACGGCTCAAGTGAGGATTAATGGCGCTTTATCAGACCCTTTTGAGATTCGCAATGGATCTTGGCAGGGTTGCCTGCTCTCCCCTCTCCTTTCTATTCTGTCTCTAGAACCACTTGCCATCAAGATAAGGTTAAATGATCATATCAAAGGTATAGACTTAGGAGAACAGACCCACAAACTTGCCATCTATGCTAACGATTTGCTTTTATTGCTCACCCAACCCACTGACTCTTTAACGGCAGTCTTAACAGAATTATCTAACTTCGGTCTTGTATCCAATTTTTCAGTCAATACGTCCAAATCTGAATTTTCCCTATTAGTCTCTCTCAACAAGCCTTGTATAGTATTAAGTCACAATGTCCTATTAAACCACAGACTAAATATCTAAAATATCTAGGCATACATTTAACTCCTGATATATCAGCACTTTGCAAGTATAATTATGGCAAGCTTATTTCTGAGTTTCAAAATTTGACATCATCTTGGTTACCCAAAAATATCTCATGGCTGTGAAGGATCCAAGCGGTCAAAATGACGCTTCTCCCCAAAGCCCTATACCTCTTACAAACGGTTCCCAAGGACCTAGAAACCTTTAAAAAAAATCATGAATTAATACATATGGCATCATAGACCACAGCAAATAAACAAACAAACACTATACAAATTCCCTAAAGATAGAGGACTAGGGGTACCTTGCCTAAAGACATATAAACTTGCTATCTCCTTACAGCGAGTTTTAGAGAGGTGTAAATATGAAATCAAAAAATCTAGGCGGGATCTGCTGGAACCCTAGGTTCCATAACACTCGTATAATATCCTCCTCCACTCTTTCAAATGAAACATGGACAGATTGGTTACACTTACGTAATTCTTACCCCAAAATCACTACTAAATATTCCCCACTTACCACTCTCTTACACAATCCTGACTTTCCATCGGCATTGGCTTTCTCTGCTCAACCTTCCTCATCATTTTCAGATGTATTGCCTATTTATTTACTAATAGTAAAATTAAGTCTAAAGCCGGATTAGAATCTCTAGGACACCATTTTCTAAACAACTGGTTTAAATACCACCAGCTTAGCCACTTTCTTGTTACACATAAAGGAAAACAAGAGCTAACACGTCCCCTGACGATTTTTGAACATCTATGCACAGACCCCCCAAAAAAGGTAATTTCAAATTTATATAAACTTATATTGACTAGCCAAAATCCATCACTACCCATATACACAAAATGTTGGGGCAGGGAATTAAATACTTCAACATCCGTAAAATCTTGGTCCTATAGATTTAAACATTTAACTTGTTTGGCTCTCTCCGTGCATGCAATGGAGACTAACATCAAAATCCTAATGAGGTGGAATTTAACTCCAGCTAAACTGGAGAGGGTGTAACTCGGAAGGTCACATGTCACATATCTGGTGGAAATGTAGCATCATCAGAAGTTATTGGGATAACATTTTTCTTACCATCAATAAGGAACTACAAACTCATCTTACCCCTAATCCAGAGATGATATTACTCAACCAACCATGTAAGATCACCTGTAAACTCAGGAGACACTTATTTCATATAATGCTTAATGCGGCCAATCAATTAATCCAGAGGCATTGGAAATCACTGCAACCGTCCACTGTAGTGGAATGGAAGAAATTAGTTGAGACAAATATTTCCATTGAAAGATTCTATTACCTCAAATTGGGGCAGCTATCTTTCTTCCAAGACATGTATTTCTTATGGGAATCTTTTTCTCAAACACTCTAAAGGTAGGTGGTTTCCAAGGGCCATTTAGGTTCCTCAACCAGGTTTTGAGACAAACTGAGTCAGTCATATCCGTAGTTATACATATTCATTTTTAATCATATTCACAATACCAGGTGACATCGTAGTTAAATGTTAGTAATTGAGTATTATTTTTATTAGTTAAGTTATCAACATTTTTTTCATGCTTGTACTTTGCGTTTCTATGAGATCTGTAATAACTATCTCTGGACTAATCCAGGCTATAATGTTGAACAATCTAATGTGCAGCTGCTTCATGCACTATTCAGGTAGTCTTGGACTCTCGCTTTTTGTATGGACAACTATCTCTATCCTCAGATTCACCTTGATGGATACCTCTAGAGTGAATAGACTTTATCCCACTGTGCTGCAAAGTTTTCACTAATTCTTATACATAAGAAACAGGATAGCAAGGTACATTGTTAAACTTAGTTTTCTTATTGTATTTGTTTTTGTTGATTGTTGGAACCAAAATCTTAATAAAGAAAAATATAAAATAAAAATAAAATACACTGTGTAATGAAGTTAGATATTTTGTTCACATTCTGTCACAAGTTGGACTAACAGCAGACCCAGAGAAAATAACAGCAATACCGAATTTGGATCCTCCTACTTGTAAGAAGTAATAAGAAACTATTCTTGGTTTGATTAATTACCTGTCAAGGTTTGTTCCTGGCCTAGAAGAAGCTATAGCTCCACTAAGAGAAAATTATTTACTATGGGGCTGGGATGAATTAATGAACAATGTTTTGAAGATGCAAAAGGTCTTATTGCGCATTCATCAGAAACAGGATTACAATATTTTGACACTGAGGGGTCTATTTATATGAATAAACAAAGTGATAGCGATCCTTTTGTGAACCAAAATTTCTTTAATTCACTTCAATAAAACAAAACATACAAAATAAAAAATACTTCAATGTGTGCAAGACAGAGGCAGTCTATTTTGAGGACAGACATGATCCGCTATAGCGAACCATGTCCGGCGCACATCGATAAATGCTGACAGAGTATATCATTGCACCAGCAGTTCTTGTGAACTGCTGGTGCAATACCGCCCCTGCAGATCGGCTGCTAGCAGGGGGTGTCAATAAGCCCAATCGTACATGATCGGGCGGATTGCTATACGCCACCTTAGAGGTGGCGTATGAGATTAGGAGCAGGGGTTTTAAGACCGCTGCTTCTTAACTCCTGTTGCCGGCGAGCCTGAAGGCTTGCGCGGAAACAAGGGGAACAGGTGCCATTCGGCCCTTGTTAAATAGACCCCTGAGAAGGAGGTGACAATACAGGTTGATGCTTCTGATTTCGGTTTAGGGGCAGTGCTAGTGCAGGAAGGTAGGCCTGATGCATATGTTTCGGGATCAATTACTCCTAGGCAAAGAAACTATGCCCAAATAGAAAAATTAAATGTTGGCCATTGTAATTGATTGTGACAAGTTTTATCAGTACATCTATGGGTGAAAAATCACAGTTGAGATAGATCATAAACCACATGTAAGCATCATGGAAAAACACAAATGTCTGCACCACTAAGAATGAAGAGAATGGTCTTAAGGCTACAAAAATATTATATACATGTAGTAATAATTCAAGTAGTTGACACCCTTTTAAGGAAATGTAAACCAGGGCAAGATGAAAGAGAGGAAAATTACTTGGAAAAACATGTCCATGACGCAGTCCTTGCACAATTACCTGCCACAGATGAGAAACTTAAAAAATACAGCTAGCAACAAAAAGGGATGCATCTATGGTCAACTTGATTATAATAAGGCAATGAGGGCCAAAGTCAAAAGTCAAATGTTAACAGCAAACCTTACTGGTATGTGAAAAAGGAATGGTATTGTTTTTAAAGGGAAGAGCATTGTGGATCGCCCAGAACTCAGGAAAGAAGTAATAAGAAAACTGCATTTAGGGCATTTTGGAATAATATTATGTAAAAGACAAGCTAGCGATCTCTGTTAGCCTATAATTAAAGACAGATTAAAGACAGATTAAAGACATGGTTAATAATTGTGCTGCATAACAAGAAAATTAAAGACCAAATGAGTCAATTGTAAGCAGAGCACAGCCAAAGAAAGCATGGCAAAGAATTGAGCTCAGAGCTCTTTGCATGGAACCACAACTATCTTATAATGATACTACAGTCATTATTTTATAATAGTTCAGACAAGGGACACTAAAACTAGTGCAGGGGTAAATGTCATTAAATCTATTTTGGAAAGGCATAGCATCTGTGATGAGTTGATATCAGATAATCAACCTCAGTATTTCTCAACAGAATTCACAAACTTTTCACAAACTTTGCAAAATAATGGGGTTTCAAACACAGCTCAACAAAATGCTCAAACTACAAAGAACGTTTTGGAAAAAGCAGCTCAAATTAATCATGATCCATACTTGTGTATTCTAAACGAAGGTACACTCCAATAGATGGAATTGCATGGAATATAAATTGGTTTTGCCTTCAAACCCTTAACAACTTGCCTCAAAAGTACAGTGTCCTGAAATGGTTAAAAATGAGTGAAATTATAGAAAAACACTCAGATAAAGTACTTTTATAGGGGACAATATTTCAAAAACATGTGAACCAGGTGATAGGGTAAGGGTGCAAAATTGAATACATCTGTTTATCTGTTTCATAATAGTACAAATACAGAACACACAAGTATTCAAGATGCAGAGCTTTATGCACAGCCAAGGATGTGACATAGTGACATTAATAAGCCCCAAAGTTCAACTTATGCTTCAGATGTGGAGATACAGGGGCAATTACAACACCACAATCACTAGACTTTAAACAAAGCTCCCAAGTAATTCTTCCTAGCAAAATATAAACAACACAAGTTGAGCCAAACAGCACATTCTTTGGATAGTCTCAGCAAAACTTACTTGGAAGATGCCAGAGGACTGTGCTAACCAATATAGCACACAGGAGGCCTGCTGTGCTAACACAGGTTCGGATATCATGCCCAAGATAGTCAGCCACACTATTATCAAGCCAAATAGTTCACAGGAGAAAAGGGACTGCACTACTCACTCTTCAACCTTCAGGACATAGGGTCACATGTATAAAACTGCATAAAGACAAGGTTCTCAACTTGACTTCCTGTAGGAAGGGGCCTCGGAAGTGAAACCTGTCCAGTGCCTCAAAGAGGTACGCCCACTCAACAAGGTTGAAGGCCTTCTCCGTGTCGAGGGATAGAAGAAAAGCCTTAGAGTGCACCGTTGCAGTGTCCAGCCTATCTCTCTCCCAATAGTGAGTTATGACTTGTAGCACACATCTCAAATTAGTTACAGAGGTGCGGTGGGATACAAAACCTGTTTAGTCAGGATGCACCAAGGAGGGTAATATATCTTTCAAATGATTTGCAAGGACTTTTGTAAAGATTTTGTAGTCTGTATTTAGGAGAGAGTTAGGACAGTAGGACCCCAGCAATGAGTGGTCCTTGCCAGGTTTAGAGATCAGTGTGATGAAGGCAGAGGAGAAGGTGGTAGAGGGTCTATCATTTTCCTGCATAAAGCCATTATATATCCTAGTTAGAATAGGGGACACTTGGGTATGTAACATACGATAAAACTTGGTGGGGAAACCATCAGGCCCCGCTGTCTTGCCCAATGCCAAGGATTTAATAGTGGTCTGGAGCTCTAAGGCAGTAATAGGAGTGTTCAAAGTGTTTAACTGCTCCTTGGTAAGTTGGTGAAGTCTGACAGTTCTCCAGAACCTCTCAAGCACGTCTGGTGATGCTGCCAGCTGCTTGGTATATACATGTTTAAAATAAGTCACAAAGCCTTGAGCAATGTCTGCCAGGGTTATGTACGTTTTATCTTGGCGTCTTAAAGCTGCCACTTCTCTTCTTGCAGTATGTCTATTGATTAGGGAGGCCAGCAACTTGCCCGATCTGTTTCCAAATCTGTGGAATCTACCCGCCGATTTTAATAATGCTGATGATGCTTTTTGCTTTAAGAAGGCATCTAATTCCTCTTTGACCAGAATGGTCAAGGTGTTGAGCACTGTACTCCCGATATGAGTGTTCTACTTTTTCTGCAAGTCATTGTATTTTTGGTAGGTTTTGTGTCGAAGACTGGCCACATAAGAAATTATTTGACCTTTGAGAACTGCTTTTGCGGTCTCCCAAAACAGTAGAGGGTTATTCAGATGTTGTCGGTTGTCTTTATAGAAATAATTCCAACTTTGTGTCAGGTATTTTTTGAAAGCTTCGGAGTGGTACAGGTAAGTCGGAAATCTAAGCGTGTTTCTATTGTGTTTCGGTTTAAAGTGGGAAAGTGTTAGTTCTATAGGAGCATGGTCTGGAAGCAGAATATCATGGCTTTTTTCAGATCTGATTTGTGGTATTAAAGGCTCAGAGATCAGGAATAAGTCTATTCTAGACAAAGAGCCTGCCATTTTTGATAAATATGTATAGTCTCTGTCAGTCGGATGTCTCCTCCTCCAAATGTCGCACACCACCAGATACGAGTGTAATCTGGAAAATATACGTGTATATATATATATATATATATATATGTTTTGTGTCTGACATTTGTTTTAATAGGCTGCAGCCAAGATCTGTCTAGCTGTGGATTTGGAGCTAGATTGAAGTCTCCTCCCAGTATGAACGGAGTGCCCAAAAATGAGAGTAGGACCTGGACTAAGGTATCCCAGAAGGACATGGTTTTGGAATTAGGTGCGTATATGTTACATAGAATCTATTCAATATTATTGATTTTTGTCTTTAGTATGAGGAATCTGCCATCTGTATCTTTATATCTGTTCCCGAATAGAATGGCTAACCCTCTACTGGAGCTTGTGTGTGAAAGGTATATGGTATTTCCTATCCAGTTCCCTCACAACTTGTCATGTTCTGAGTCAGTTAAGTGTGTTTCCTGCAAAAAGGATATGTCGGTTTCAACTTTTTTTATATGTGTCAGAATGTTTATACCGCCCACGTTCCAAGAAGTTAATCTAAGTGCCATTTATGCTCAAGGAGTAGATAAGGAAAAAAAAGGGAAGGGAAGGGAAGGGGAGTGGAGGGGCACAAATCTTGACTGTTTCAGTAAAGGAGTAAAGGAGTTGGGATACACCAGTAGCGAGTGATGCAATTGGAGGTACATAAGTATGGTGTAATGGAAAACATATTTAAACATGTGAAATAGAAACAAAACAACAATACAATACAAACATAAAAAGAAAAAGATTTTTTTTGCAATGTAAATTATACAAATATACATATAGCATTGGTATTCATACATTTTTTCTATGCTGAATATATAACAGCCCTTTTAACTAAGATATACTGTGTATAGAAGGTGGTATGGTGTAAATAAACAAAACTTTAAATAACCAATAAACAGTTTAGAAGTCAGAAATATACTATTCCAATAACAGTTTCTCCAACATGAACAGCTCACATAACAATCTATGTTATAAAATGGCAGATTAGTTCCACCAATTAGGCAAGTGCCACATAGGCTCATTATTAAAGAAGTCCAAAAGGACATTAGTCTATGCTAACAAATATATACGTTAACCACTACATATTTACGTGTTCTTGGGAGGAAGGTCACTTCAGCCAGCTTTCTAATCTGTTTTTTTGAAGTGCACTAAGAGATGTGCTATATGGATAAAACAGGGAGCACAGATATTAATGCTGTTCCTTATATAGTCATTATTGGCATGTTAATCCTGCATGTATTCAGGGATGCACATTGCCACTTCATATAGGTACCACTCCCCTCAGTTGGTCATTAGTAATACTGATAACCTTACATCATTGATTGCTCCCAGTTACCTTGAAATCTCTTGCTGTCTTCTCCTTAGTCCTCTCTTATCTACATTGTGCATTTATCTTCTTACTCCCTGACCATTTGCTGACCTCCTGGACTGTGTCTTTCATTAACCCTTGAAACCTTGCTTGATCTGGATTGACCCTGGTTTATTGAAACAGAGTTTGTTTACTGTGGCCTGATTATACAGTACTGTTTGTGACTTCCTAAGTCCTGCAGGTAAATAACAACATAATTGCCAACATAATTGCCAATGCACCTTTATCCCAGCAACTTGCCACTTAAACAGAGATCTCCTGGTCAGTCACCCAAGTACATCTGCTGCAACAATTTGTAAATTAAAAGCAACTTCAGTCCTGCTTGCTTCTCTTTGGGCTGTTTCTCACAAAAATCCAGAGCCTATCTTGCCTCTACCAGAAAGAAAGATTTTCAGGTGACCGACAACACTACTAAACTTTTATCACTTCCTGCACAGTTCTGTTTTCCATTAAGCCACAAATGTATTCTACAGTTTTTTAACGATCATATCTATAACCCCTCTGCTTACTGATGAGCCTCAGGCCTAGGCCCATGAACTTCTGCAATCTGCTAGCCCTGTTATAGATTCTTAAGACTTTAATTACAGCGATGGATGCTCTATATGATGATCCTTTCAGAGTCTCATATGCCCACAGTGCCCTCCAGTCTCTTCATCAGGGTAAAAGACTGGTAGAAGAATATGTGACATAATTTTGAAGACTTTCCTCTGAAACTGCAGGAATGAGCATACTCTACTGGACCAATCCAGAGTAGAGATCTGAAACTTTAGAGGATGAGCTGACTGGTCTTGATCCTCCCTAAAATTTGGAACATATAATAACCCGAGTAATCAAATTGGACTGGCAATTTGAGAATGCAAGAAAAATAAATCTTCTCTAACTTTCCAACAGTTTCCAGGAACAGTTGTCCCAGACCCATCTACTGGTGCTTCCTCTTCACCCGACACCAAAGAACCTATGCAGATTGGTTTGATTTAGGGATCCTTAACTATGGCTGTGGTTAATAGACATAGATCTATGAACCTCTGCATCTATTGTGGAAAACCTGGTAATTTCGACAGAAAAGCTTGATGGGCTCTGTTTCAGTTCCCCATAACTTATAGACCTGGGATAAAGAACTTCAAAGCAGATGCCCTATCACATATATTTAGCTCCACTTGTGATTCGTCCTGCTCTCTGGATACTATATTACACTCTGGCAGCAAAATATTCTCTTCTTGAAAAGATTAAGCAGCAAAGTGTTCAGTGTCCTTCATCCTTTCAACATTAGTTGACTCATTCCCAAGGTATGATGCGGTTTAAAAAGAGAATCTCTGTACCTCAGTAGAATTTATGCAAAACTTATATGATTCCATTTCTTCTGGTCATGGTGGAATTTACAAAACTTAGGAAGCCATTAGGCAAAAGTTTTAGTAGCTTACTCTACTCTCTGATGTGAAAATCTTTGTGAGTTCCTGTGAGAGACTTGTGCCAGATCTCAGCACTCTACCCGAGAACCAGATGGCCTGCTCCATCCTCTGCCTGTCCCTCTCAGACCATGGACAGATATTGCTCTGAATTTTATAGTTCAATACCACCTTCTGATTTCCATGGTGGACAAACTCACTAAAATGGCTCACTTTATCCCGTCCATTGTTCTTCCCTCTGCAAGCAAAACTGCTACTTTGTTTCTTAAAGATATTTTTCATCCTTATGACCTTCTGTATTCAATAGTATCTGATTGGGGAACTCAGTTCACTTCAAAATTTTGGGTATATTTCTTCAAAATAGTGAAGATCCCTAGCTCATTGTTCACTGCACACCACCCACAGACTAATGGCAAGGTGGGAAGGGGAAATCAGATTACAATACCTCCATTGTTATACATCATATCTTCGAAATGATTGGCTGTCACTTCTACCTGCTGCTGAGCTTGAATACAAAAACCAAATTAGTCAATCAACTAAAATGTCACCTTTCTTCGCTAATAATGGTTACCATCCATCAACTCTACCAGGCTTACTCATATCTATAGTTCCTGATCATTCTACTTGGTTTGGACTTTTACAACAGCACTTTACATTCCTTTGAAATACTCCTAAACTTTCCTTCTAAGAAACTTGATAAAATTGTATTGGTCCTTTTCAAATTATGAAGATTATCAATCATGTGACTGTTCATCTGAAATTGCCTTTTTTCTTATAAGATAATTTTTTTTGAATGTTTCCCTACTTAAACCATGGAACTCTAGTCCATTTTCCCCACTGACCAGTTCCGCGCCTTAAGCTGTGATATTTGATGATTCAGAGAGATTCGAAGTTAAATACATTTTGGATTCTCATTGGCGTAGGGGACTGACGCTGGTGGAAGACATTTGGCTTTTGTTAATTGGAAATTAGTTTGTCTTGTCCATTAAACTTATTTAAACTATTTTTGGCCTAATGAACTGTGGCTTAATAATATGGTACTGCTTGTGACTTCCTAAGTGCCTCCTGCATTTTGGACTTTTCCAAGGTAAATCACAACAGATATGGACGGAGAACCAAGTCAAAGTCTTGGTAAGATTATGACACTACATAACTATTTTTTTTTTATTTCTGCATATCTAATATATATTATTTAATTTAAAGAGGGGAGATGTAATAAATATCTAATAATGTTTTTTTCCAATTGTTATTGTCTCTGTTTGTTGTAGTTCAGAAATTCTGCCACTGGGGACAAGCGTGATGTATTCCAGTGAAAGAGGTGGGTTTTTGTCAGTCACAGGGCCATAATAATCCAAAAATTACATGCCCTAATCATTTAGGGTTCAGCTCGGGTTCAGCAGTGCACCACGGGTCCCACTGTGGGTTTAACCCCTTTCTGAACGTTAAACACACAGTAGAGCAGGGTCGATAGTCAAAAAATGACATGCTCTAAAGGATTAAAGCATGCCATTTTTTTACTATTTTGGCCCTTTAATTAAAGTTCTTGAAGTTGAACAACATGGGATCTGTAAGTTATGTGCACCCTATAAAGAGAAGACTATTATACACTGAATTAACTAGCCAAGATATATTTGTTTTTTTATCTGATTATACTTTGTATATGCTTTTATGCATCATTTTAATAAAACATTTTTACAATCACCTGTTTGTTCCTGTGTATGTCTATAGATATTGTTGGAGTTACTTAGCTGAAAAACGCAGAGCCTTCAGCATGTCTATAGAAACCTTTTGTTCAGTGTTGGAATCCATATGAGCATTGCTACAAGTGTTCTATGTTGACTCATATTTCACCTTTGATATTTTATGTGATGCCTCCTTTGAGCCTGTGGTCTGAGAGGGATGTGGCAGCCTGAGCATGTGTGATTCTGATCTTAGGACATAAACATAGATTTACATACATTGCTATTCCTTTTTTAGTTATCTGCATTTCAATTTGACCACCCTCCAACTTATCATATCCTGCTTATTGGTTATATGCAACTGTATTTATTTTCTTTTATTGAAAGTAATAGTCTACAATAGGCACTTTATAGGGAACTTTTCATTTTTGTGTTATGTGCAGCAACACTACACACACCCCTACTTATCATATCCTAATTATTGGTTATATGAAACTGTAATTATTTTATTTTATTGAAAGTAATAGTCTACAATAGGCACTTCATAGGAAACTTTTCGTTTTTGTGTTATATGCAGCAACTGGGATATATATATATATATATAACGCTGTGTCTATGCCTTGTTTTGACGTTGCCATGGCAACTTGGTAATAAGCGTTATGAGCAAGTCTGTTTATATACGGGTTGCCATGACAACGCCTAACTCCAGCCTTGTGATTGACCAGTTTCTGGTCACATGAGCTATGTAATGCCTTGAACAGGTAGGGTGACCACGCTCCCCGCCGAACACGCTGAAGTTAGCGTGGTAAGTAATGGCGGCTGCTTCGTTTTTGTCATGGATACTGCTCTGTTTTATTGGTTATATTCCTCATATGGCACTGTATACGAGTTTCAAATGAGTGTCATTCATACTGCTGCTTTAACAACTTTTATGGTATTTTATGTTTATTATGATTTATCATACAGATCCATGTCCATTTTAATTTGTCACTGCTTTACGTTTTAGGTTTCATTTTATTCATGATAAGATGTATAATGATTTATTGATTATTACTGAATTTGATATATTACTTGCACATATCTGATGAAATATTGATGATGATTATTATTTTTTGATTTATGTTTGATTAATGATTTGTATACATAATCTCCTATTGGGTGATTGGTTTAATTGAAATGGGGGAGTGGTCTATTGGGTATTTAACAATGTTTGTATCACAATTTTGGTTGTCTGAGGAAGGGGTGAATGCCCCGAAACGTCACTGCCTATTAAATTTGCTGTGTTTAAATCCAGAGAGTGCTTATTATTGGACCTTGATATATATATATGCAGCAACTGGGATATATATATATACATATAACGCTGTGTCTATGCCTTGTTTTGACGTTGCCATGGCAACTTGGTAATAAGCGTTATGAGCAAGTCTGTTTATATACGGGTTGCCATGACAACGCCTAACTCCGGCCTTGTGATATACCAGTTTCTGGTCACATGAGCTATGTAATGCCTTGAACAGGTAGGGTGACCACGCTCCCCGCCGAACACGCTGAAGTTAGCGTGGTAAGTAATGGCGGCTGCTTCGTTTTTGTTATGGATACTGCTCTGTTTTATTGGTTATATTCCTCATATGGCACTGTATACGAGTTTCAAATGAGTGTCATTCATACTGCTGCTTTAACAACTTTTATGGTATTTTATGTTTATTATGATTTATCATACAGATCCATATCCATTTTAATTTGTCACTGCTTTAAGTTTTAGGTTTCATTTTATTCATGATAAGATGTATAATGATTTATTGATTATTACTGAATTTGATATATTACTTGCACATATCTGATGAAATATTGATGATGATTATTATTTTTTGATTTATGTTTGATTAATGATTTGTATACATCATCTCCTATTGGGTGATTGGTTTAATTGAAATAGGGGAGGGGTCTATTGGGTATTTAACAATGTTTGTATCACAATTTTGGTTGTCTGAGGAAGGGGTGAATGCCCCAAAACGTTACTGCCTATTACATTTGCTGTGTTTAAATCCAGAGAGTGCTTATTATTGGACCTTGATATATATATATCAAGTAAAAAGAGTTTATATTCTGCGCCTTTCTTCTGCGGAGTATAAAGTTGTGGGGCAAAAAACAGTCCCTATAACTAAGAACTTACTTCAGGCAACCTCAATCCGTATGAGGTAAGTGATCACCAAAGTATAGATGTTATTCCAGGATCAATGTAGGTTGTCATCCGTAAGCTGGTTCACTGATGTAAATGAAACAATATATCCAATGTGCTATGGAAAACCGGGTTGAGTGCAGAATCTTCGCCACCCAGTCAGATGTCTCAGAGGATATGTGAAAAGGAAACAGACAAGAGTGCCCAACAATAGTGAAGTACGCCTTTATTAATTAAAACATACACACATGTATAAGCCTCAGATGTCAGCCCACTCACACTAAGCGACCTCAATCAATATGAGGTAAGTTAAAAACCAATAATAGGACATCAAGTGGCGAATCAAATAATGCACCAGCCCAGCAAGTAAAACTTCAAGTATCTCCGTACTTCTATCCCTCTGAGGAAGAAGGCAACTTCGAAACGCGTCAGGGACGCAGTACGGTACCAACTGAGTGATTTGTATTTACTTGCTGGGCTGGTGCATTATTTGATTCGCCACTTGATGTCCTATTATTGGTTTTTAACTTACCTCATATTGATTGAGGTCGCTTAGTGTGAGTGGGCTGACATCTGAGGCTTATACATGTGTGTATGTTTTAATTAATAAAGGCGTACTTCACTATTGTTGGGCACTCTTGTCTGTTTCCTTTTCACATATCCTCTGAGACATCTGACTGGGTGGCGAAGATTCTGCACTCAACCCGGTTTTCCATAGCACATTGGATATATTGTTTCATTTACATCAGTGAACCAGCTTACGGATGACAACCTACATTGATCCTGGAATAACATCTATACTTTGGTGATCACTTACCTCATACGGATTGAGGTTGCCTGAAGTAAGTTCTTAGTTATAGGGGCTGTTTTTTGCCCCACAACTTTATACTCCGCAGAAGAAAGGCGCAGAATATAAACTCTTTTTACTTGATATTCTTTCTAACCGTGGAGACAAGCTGGGAGTCTCCACAAATCTTTTTTCAGCAGCCTTTCTGAACATCTAAATAGATCTGTGGACTTGTGCTATTACGCATATATATTTGTATTTATATTAGTTATATTATACGGGATTTATCATATCCTACTGTTCACATTTGCGACCATTATTCATGTATTTACACATACATTTATATTTATACGTCACTTAATAGAACTAATACAGCGCGGGTATCACGTCTTTTTCACATATATATATATATATATATATATATATATATAAATACACAGTAGCCCACAAAAGTGCGTACACACTTCACATTTTTGTAAATATTTTATTTTATCTTTTCATGTGACAACACTGAAGAAATGATACTTTGCTACAATGTAAAGTAGTGAGTCTACAGCCTGTGTAACAGTGTAAATTTGCTGCCCCCTCATTATAACTCAACACACAGCCATTAATGTCTAGACCGTGGCAACAAAAGTGAGTAAACCCCTAAGTGGAAATGTCCAAAATGGGCAAAATTAGCCATTTTCCCTCCCTGGTGTCATGTGACTCGTTAGTGTTACAAGGTCTCAGGTGTGAATGGGGAGCAGGTGTGCTCAATTTGGTGTTATTGCTCTCACACTATCTCATACTGGTCTCTGAGGATCTAAAAAAAAGAATTGTTGCTCTTCATAAAGAAGATTGCCAAGACCCTAAAACTGAGCTGCAGCATGGTGGGTAAGACCATACAGTGGTTTCACAGGACAGGTCCACTCAGAACAGGCCTCACAATGGTCGACCAAAGAAGTTGAGTGCACATGCTCAGCGTCATATCCATAGGCTGTCTTTGGGAAATAGACGTCTGAGTGCTGCCAGCATTGCTGCAGAGGTTGAAGGGGTGGGGGGGTCAGCCTGTCAGTGCTCAGACCATACGTTGAACACTGCATCAAATTGGTCTGCATGGCTGTCGTCCCAGAAGGAAGCCTCTTCTAAAGATGATGCACAAGAAAGCCTGCAAACAGTTTGCTGAAGACAAGCAGACTAAGGACATGGATTACTGGAACCATACCCTGTGGTCAGATGAGATCAAGATAAACTGATTTGGTTCAAATGGTGTCAAGCGTGTGGCGGCAACCAGGTGAGGAGTACAAAGACAAGTGTGTCTTGCCTACAGTCAAGCATGGTGGTGGGAGTGTCATGGTGTGGGCCTACATGAGTGCTGCCGGCACTAGAGAGCAACAGTTCATTGAGGGAACTATTAGTGCCAACATGTACTGTGACATACTGAAGCAGAGCATGATCCCCTCCCTTTGGAGACTGGGCCACAGGGCAGTATTCCAATATGATAACGACCCCAAACACACTTTCAAGATGATGACTACCTTGCTAAAGAAGCCGAGGGTAAAGGTGATGGACTGGCCAAATATGTCTCCAGACCTAAACCCTATTGAGCATCTGTGGGGAATCCTCAAATGGAAGGTGGAGGAGCGCAGTCTCTAACATCCACCAGCTCTGTGATGTTGTCATGAAGGAGTGGAAGAGGACTCCAGTGGCAACCTGTTAAGCTCTGGTGAACTCCATGCCCAAGAGGGTTAAGGCAGTGCTGAAAAATAATGGTGGCCACACAAAATATTGATACTTTGGGCCCAATTTGGACGTTTCCACTTAGGGGTGTACTTACTTTTTTTTGCCAACGGTTTAGACATTAATGGCTGTGTGTTGAGTTATTTTCAGTGGACAACAAATTTACACTGTTATACAGGCTGTACACTCACTACTTTACATTGTAGAAAAATGTAATTTCTTCAGTGTTGTCCCATGAAAAGATATATAATATATATATATATATATATATATATATATATTTTTTTTTTTTTTTATTATTATAATTATTAATTTTAATTGGTGGATCATTCAGTGGTATTTGGTGATGCTTCTTTTTCGCTCCTCTTATATATTGTTATATGCAGCATTCAGCAAATTAGACCATGGCCTCTATTTATCAAGCCGTCGACTTTCTTGCATTCGACGGCCCCAATACGGTCGCCTAAGATCGCCTAACATCGCGGCCGCGGACCTGAATACACTCTCCAAAATTATCAAGAAAGCTGTCAAAAAGCTGCGCACCAAGTACGGAGCGATGAGCAGCGGATTGTTGTTAACTAACAGTCATCGATCTCGCTGCTCTCCGGCTTTTTTACAGCTTTCTAGCTATACTGTCACTAAGCACCCACACTATACTATACTGTTTTACCCCCTAAACAACTACTCCCGGAGCCCACCGCAACTCTAATAAACTTATTAACCCCTATCCTGCAGCTCCCGGACCCCGCCGCAACTAAATAAAGTTATTAACCCCCGAAACCGCCACTCACGGAGCCCACCGCCACCTACATTATACATATTAACCCCTAATCTGCCACCCCCTATACCGCCGCCACCTACATAAAGTTATTAACCTCTATCCTGCCACTCCAGGACCCCGCCGCAACTAAATAAAATGTTTAACCCCTAAACCGCCGCTCCCGGAGCACACCGCCACCTACATTACATTTATTAACCCCTAATCTGCCCCCCTACACCGTCGCCACTATATTAAATGAATTAACCCCTAAACCTAAGTCTAACCCTAACCCTAACACCCCTCTAACTTAAATATTATTTAAATAAATCTAAATAAAATTACAATTAATAACTAACGTCTAGATTTAGAGTTCTGCGTTAGCCGTCAAAAGCAGCGTTAAGGGCTCCTAACGCTGCTTTTTACCGCCCGCTGGTATTTAGAGTCAGCCAGGAAAGGGTCTAACGCTCAACTTTTCCATACCGCAGATCCCCTTACGCCAATTGCGTATCCTATCTTTTCAATGGGATTTAGAGTCTTGACTGAAGTGAGCGGTACACCCTCTACCAACAAGACTCCATCCGCAGAAAAAAGTCAGTAGTTAAGAGCTTTCTGGGCTAACGCCAGTTCATAAAGCTCTTAACTACTGTGCTCTAAAGTACACTAACATCCATAAACTACCTATGTACCCCTAAACCGAGGCCCC
Source organism: Bombina bombina (assembly GCF_027579735.1). Taxonomy (NCBI): domain Eukaryota; kingdom Metazoa; phylum Chordata; class Amphibia; order Anura; family Bombinatoridae; genus Bombina; species Bombina bombina. The sequence continues at coordinate 1,025,275,969 of NC_069499.1, read as the reverse complement.
CCACATCACCGCCACTATAATAAACTTTTTTAACCCCTAATCTGCCGGCTGCACATCGCCGCCACCTACATTATCCCTATGAACCCCTAATATGCTGCCCCTAACATCGCCGACACCTACATAATATTTATTAACCCCTAATCTGCCCCCCCAACGTCGCCGCTACCTATCTACACTTATTAACCCCTAATCTGCCGACCGGACCTTGCCGCTACTCTAATAAATGTATTAACCCCTAAAGCTAAGTCTAACCCTAACCCTAACACCCCCCTAAATTAAATATAATTTTAATCTAACGAAATAAATTAACTCTTATTAAATAAATTATTCCTATTTAAAGCTAAATACTTACCTGTAAAATAAACCCGAATAATTATATTGTAGCTATTTCAGGATTTATATTTATTTTACAGGAAACTTTGTATTTATTTTAACTAGGTAGAATAGTTATTAAATAGTTATTAACTATTTAATAACTACCTAGCTAAAAGAAATACAAATTTACCTGTAAAATAAACCCTAACCTAAGTTACAATTACACCTAACACTACACTTATATTGTTATATTGTAGCTACCTTAGGGTTTATTTTATAGGTAAGTATTTAGTTTTAAATAGGATTAATTTATTTAATTGTAGTAATTTTATTATATTAACTAGGTACAATAGCTATTAAATAGTTATTTACTATTTAATAGCTACCTAGTTCAAATAATTACAAAATTACCTGTAAAATAAATCCTAACCTAAGTTACAATTAAACCTAACACTAAACTATCAATAAATAAATAAATAAATAAAATCAATTAACTACAAGTACCTACAATTAAATAAACTAAACTAAATTACCAAAAAAACAAACACTAAATTACAAAAAATAAAAACAGATTACAAGATTTTTAAGCTAATTACACCTACTCTAAGCCCCCTAATAAAATAACAAAGCCCCCCAAAATAAAAAAATGTCCCTATCCTAATCTAAATTTAAAAAGTTAACAGCTCTATTACCTGTTGAGCTCGCATTCTATTGGCTGATCGGAACAGCCAATAGAATGCGAGCTCAATCTGATTGGCCAATCGGATTGAACTTGAATCTGAATGGCTGATTCAATCAGCCAATCAGATTTTTCCTACCTTAATTCCGATTGGCTGATAGAATCCTATCAGCCAATCGGAATTCGAGGGACGCCATCTTGGATGACGTCACTTAAAGGAACGTTCATTCGTCGGGTAGTCGTCGGTCAAGAAGGATGTTCCCCGCCGGAGGTCTTGAAGATGAGCCGCTCCTCGTCGGATGTCGTCGGATGGATGAAGATAGAAGATGCCGCTTGGATGAAGATCTCTCCCGGTTCGGATGTCCTCTTCTGCCCGTATAGGATGAAGACTTCTGCCGCTCCGGGTGTCTTCTTTTGGTCCATCGGATGAAGAGTTTGGCCCGGTTGGGTGAAGACGACTCAAGGTAGGGAGATCTTCAGGGGGGTAGTGTTAGGTTTATTTAAGGGGGGTTTGGGTTAGAGTAGGGATATGTGGGTGGTGGGTTGTAATGTTGGGGGGTGGTATTGTGTTTTTTTTTACAGGCAAAAGAACTGATTTCTTTGGGGTATGCCGCGCAAAAAACCCTTTTAAGGGCTGGTAAGGTAATAGAGCTGTTAACTTTTTTAATTTAGATTAGGGTAGGGACATTTTTTTATTTTGGGGGGCTTTGTTATTTTATTAGGGGGCTTAGAGTAGGTGTAATTAGCTTAAAATTCTTGTAATCTGTTTTTATATTTTGTAATTTTGTGTTTTTTTGGTAATTTAGTTTAGTTTATTTAATTGTAGGTAATTGTAGGTACTTGTAGTTAGTTAATTTAATTTATTTATTGATAGTGTAGTGTTAGGATTTATTTTACAGGTAATTTTGTAATTATTTTAACTAGGTAGCTATTAAATAGTAAATAACTATTTTATAGCTATTGTACCTAGTTAAAATAAATACAAAGTTGCCTGCAAAATAAATATAAATCCTAAAATAGGTACAATATAATTATTCGTTATATTGTAGCTATATTAGGGTTTATTTTACAGGTAAGTATTTAGCTTTAAATAGGAATACTTTTTTTAATAAGAGTTAATTTATTTCGATAGATTAAAATTATATTTAAGTTAGGGGGGTGTTAGGGTTAGGGTTAGACTTAGCTTTAGGGGTTAATACATTTATTAGAGTAGCGGCGAGGTCCGGTCGTCAGATTAGGGGTTAAGTGTAATAAGTGTAGGTAAAGTAGCGATGTTGGGGGGGCAGATTAGGGGTTAATAAATATTATGTATGTGTCGGCAAATACTTACCTATAAAATAATCCCTAAACTAGCTACAATATAACTAATAATCTAGTTTAGGGTTTATTTTTATTTTACAGGCAAATTTGTATTTATTTTAACTAGGTACAATAGTTATTAAATAGTTAGAATTTAGCTTGCGTTCTATTGGCTGATTGGAACAGCCAATAGAATGCGAGCTCAATCCTATTGACTGATTGGATAAGCCAATAGGATTGAACTTCAATTCTATTGGCTGATTGCATCAGCCAATAGGATTTTTCCTACCTTAATTCCGATTGGCTGATAGAATTCTATCAGCCAATCGGAATTCAAGGGACACCATCTTGGATGACGTCATTTAAAGGACCAGTCATTCGTTGGGAAGTCGTTGGTCTGGATGGATGCTCCGCGTCAGATGTCTTCAAGATGGAGCCTCTCCTCGTTGGATGGATGAAAATAGAAGATGCCGTCTGGATGAAGACTTCTGCCCGTCTGGAGGACCTCTTCTGCCAGGTTGGATGAAGAATTCTTCCGGCTTTGTTGAGGACTTAGGCCCGGTTGGGTGAAGACGTCTCAAGGGTGATCTTCAAGGGGTTAGTGTTAGTTTTTTTTTAAGGGGGGTTTGGGTGGGCTTTAGAGTAGGGTTGGGTGTGTGGGTTGGATTTAATGTTGGGGGGGGTTGTATTTCTTTTTTTACAAGTAAAAGAGCTGATTACTTTGGGGCAATGCCCCGCAAAAAGTCCTTTTAAGGGCTATTTGTAATTTAGTATAGGGTAGGGATTTTTATTATTTTGGGGGGGCTTTTTTATTTTATTAGGGGGCTTAGATTAGGTGTAATTATCTTAAAATTCTTGTAATTATTTTTTTTTTCTGTAATTTAGTTAAATTTATTTAATTGTAATTAATTGTAGGTTATTGTAGTTAATTAATTTAATTTATTTAATTGTAGTGTAGTGTTAGGTGTAATTGTAACTTAGGTTAGGATTTATTTTACAGGTAAATTTGTCTTTATTTTAGCTAGGTAGTTATTAAATAGTTAATAACTATTTAATAACTATTGTACCTAGTTAAAATAAATACAAAGTTGCCTGTAAAATAAAAATAAACCCTAAGCTAGATACAATGTAACTATTAGTTATATTGTAGCTAGCTTAGGGATTATTTTATAGGTAAGTATTTAGTTTTAAATAGGAATTATTTAGTTATTAATTGTAATTTTATTTAGATTTATTTAAATAATATTTAAATTAGGGGGTGTTAGGGTTAGGGTTAGACTTAGGTTTAGGGGTTAATACATTTATTAGAGTAGCGGCGAGGTCCGGTCGGCAGATTAGGGGTTAATAAGTGTAATAAGTGTAGGTAAAGTAGCGATGCTGGGGGGGCAGATTAGGGGTTAATAAATATTATGTAGGTGTCAGCAAATACTTACCTATAAAATAATCCCTAAACTAGCTACAATATAACTAATAATCTAGTTTAGGGTTTATTTTTATTTTACAGGCAAATTTGTATTTATTTAACTAGGTACAATAGTTATTAAATAGTTAGAATTTAGCTTGCGTTCTATTGGCTGATTGGAACAGCCAATAGAATGCGAGCTCAATCCTATTGACTGATTGGATAAGCCAATAGGATTGAACTTCAATTCTATTGGCTGATTGCATCAGCCAATAGGATTTTTCCTACCTTAATTCCGATTGGCTGATAGAATTCTATCAGCCAATCGGAATTCAAGGGACGCCATCTTGGATGACGTCATTTAAAGGACCAGTCATTCGTTGGGAAGTCGTTGGTCTGGATGGATGCTCCGCGTCAGATGTCTTCAAGATGGAGCCTCTCCTCGTTGGATGGATGAAAATAGAAGATGCCGTCTGGATGAAGACTTCTGCCCGTCTGGAGGACCTCTTCTGCCCGGTTGGATGAAGACTTCTTCCGGCTTTGTTGAGGACTTAGGCCCGGTTGGGTGAAGACGTCTCAAGGGTGATCTTCAAGGGGTTAGTGTTAGTTTTTTTTAAGGGGGGTTTGGGTGGGCTTTAGAGTAGGGTTGGGTGTGTGGGTTGGTTTTAATGTTGGGGGGGGGGGTTTATTTCTTTTTTTACAGGTAAAAGAGCTGATTACTTTGGGGCAATGCCCCGCAAAAAGTCCTTTTAAGGGCTATTTGTAATTTAGTATAGGGTAGGGATTTTTATTATTTTGGGGGGGCTTTTTTATTTTATTAGGGGGCTTAGATTAGGTGTAATTAGCTTAAAATTCTTGTAATTATTTATTTTTTTCTGTAATTTAGTGGGGGGGGGGTTTGTACTTTAGTTAAATTTATTTAATTGTAATTAATTGTAGGTTATTGTAGTTAATTAATTTAATTTATTTAATTTTAGTGTAGTGTTAGGTGTAATTGTAACTTAGGTTAGGATTTATTTTACAGGTAATTTGTCTTTATTTTAGCTAGGTAGTTATTAAATAGTTAATAACTATTTAATAACTATTGTACCTAGTTAAAATAAATACAAAGTTGCCTGTAAAATAAAAATAAACCCTAAGCTAGATACAATGTAACTATTAGTTATATTGTAGCTAGCTTAGGGATTATTTTATAGGTAAGTATTTAGTTTTAAATAGGAATTATTTAGTTATTAATTGTAATTTTATTTAGATTTATTTAAATAATATTTAAATTAGGGGGTGTTAGGGTTAGGGTTAGACTTAGGTTTAGGGGTTAATTCATTTAATATAGTGGTGACGGTGTAGGGGGGGCAGATTAGGGGTTAATAAATGTAATGTAGGTGGTGGTGTGCTCCTGGAGCGGCGGTTTAGGGGTTAAACATTTTATTTAGTTGCGGCGGGGTCCGGGAGCGGCGGTTTAGGGGTTAAACACTTTATTAGAGTGACGGTGGGCTCCAGGAGGGGCAGTTTAGGGGTTAATAAGTATATTGTAGGTGGCGGCGGTGTAGGGGGGCAGATTAGGGGTGTTTAGACTCAGGGTACATGTTAGGGTGTTAGGTGTAGACATTTCCTATTGGAATCAATGGGATATCGGGCAGCAGCGAACTTAAGCTTTCTCTGCTGTCAGACTCCCATTGATTCCTATGGCATCCGCCGCCAGGTACACTGGGCCGGAATAGTGGCGAGCGTACCTGGTAGTTATTTGATAACTTCCAAAAGTAGTCTGATTGTGCCGAACATCTGTAGTGACGTAAGCATCGATCTGTGTCGGACTGAGTCCGCCGGATCGTATGTTATGTCACTATATTCTACTTTTCCTGGTCTGTTTGATAACTACGGCGAATCAGGCTTACCACAAATACGCTGCGGAATTCCAGCGTATTTGCGGTTGACAGCTTGATAAATAGAGGCCCATGAGTGTATATCACTGTGTTGGTAACATGGTGGTTTATACTTAGTTTGGTGTCACATTTTCTATATTTTTGTAAATTTCTTCTCAATTTTCTATCCTACACACTATACAGTACATTAATTGTTATGTAAATAATTAGTAAGGCAAAAAAAAATTATTCTAACAACATAGAGCAGATTATTTTAATATTTAATATTGAGAAGTTAAAGTCCCCAAGAACCCTATTCAGCACCCTAAATGTTAATTATTTAGTTTCATTAACTATATTTCTATGATAAGGTAGTACAGCAGAAGTGTTATGGTAAATGTTCTTTGTCTGCTTTTTACTAAAAATACATTATTTGTTTGAATTTTCTACCTAACAGCTTATACTTACTGAATCAAATGTATGTAATAATAGCTAGTTTTTACCTTTGGCCACTAGATGTCCCCCTGCTCATTCCATAGGAAACTTTTATTGCAGGTTGAAAAACATTTCCAAATCATAGGAATCTGTAAAGCAAGTCTGAAGAATATGACCCATGTTAGGAAAGCAACAGCTAATGAGACACAAATACATATCTGTAATGCTGAGTAGTTTTTTAAAAATCTATCAAGATAACTTCCTGTATGCATTTTTGCAAACATTAGTGTATTGATTCCCATTGGGGGCAAGGAGTTCTTGCATCTGCTTATGTCTGACATGGCAAATAGTTGGGATAAGTGTGGGAGCTGCTGCATTTGGTCTGGATTAATGTGGTGAATAGCTGGCATATGTAAATAGAAAGACATGCATGTTGTCAGAGGTCATATTTGGCACATCTATAGGTGAGAAGAGGCCATGCTTGTTCAGTTCATTCTGTATATAGTTTATAAATATTGTGTGCAGTGCAGTACTCCAACCACAGATGACGCACTAGCATTCGTCTCATAGCTCACAGTATGTGGTTTTTCTCCAGTTTTCTTTATCTGTGGTATTCTCTTACACTAAAGTTTAGTGTCAGGTATTGGAAAGCCATGAGATGTGATATATAATACCAGGGAGGGTAGGAGGCAATGGGTGATGAAGCAAGGCAGCTTAATAGTGTTGTACAATTTGGAACATGTTTCATTTCCCTCATGTATATACTGAGGCTTTGCTTAGCAGTGACAACACATCAGGGTTTGCATGTGCTGGGACTCAAATTCACAGAACATACAAAAGTACAGATTTACAGGAGCATTCATGGGACTATTACCTATTGCCAGCAATCACTGCAGCAGCAAAGATAATTCAATAGTGAATAATTTAACCCTTACTTGCTTATTTTGATACTTGCTGTAAAGTTATTCTTCCTTTGCCAATTATGTGCTTGAGAGTAAGGGAGGTGATAAGGAACTTGATGCTTTAAACTGCATTAAAGGGCTATAACAGTGTGTAAAGAAAATACTCTAATATGTTAGAGCAATCTTATTATTGCAGTATTACTTTTATATAGCCATGTGTTTAACCTCTGCAAAATGATTTAACTCATAATTAAAGTAAGTTCCAGAGCAGCAACCCACTGCTGGGAGCTAGCTGAGCACATCAGGTAAGCCAAAGACAAATTACCAGCTAACTCCCAGTAGTGCATTGCTGCAGTCAAGGATATGTACATATCCATTTTTTAACAAAGGTACCATATAACCCTTATGCTGTAAGACAATTTGGCAGCAGTGTTTTGTATTTTTAAGTAAAGAATTTTTATTTATTGTAATTTATCGGTTTAGATGTTGTTAATGGGGAAAAGATCAAGTAGTGGGTCACAAATGGGATCATTAGATTCAATGAGGGCGTAACTGATGTAGGGGTTGTACAGGGGGTGATTTTGATGGGGAGTACATAGCTAGAGTTTATTCTGGTGAGTGCATCAAGACAGAGCAGTTAGTTGTTTGTCGTAAGGGGTTGTGTTTATGTTTGTTCCCAGTTATGAGTTAAACTGTGTTGGGAGTGTTCAGGTAAGAAGAGGTTAAACTGTGTTGGGAGTGTTCAGGTAAGAAGAGGTTAAACTGTGTTGGGAGTGTTCAGGTAAGAAGAGGTTAAACTGTGTTGGGAGTGTTCAGGTAAGAAGAGGTTAAACTGTGTTGGGAGTGTTCAGGTAAGAAGAGGTTAAACTGTGTTGGGAGTGTTCAGGTAAGAAGAGGTTAAACTGTGTTGGGATGAGGTCAAGAAAGAAAATAGTAGCCAGCGCTAACTCTATAGTTAGAATCATTTCTTTTTTATTCTCTGCATTAAATGTTTTGATGAGCAGTTCTACAACAATAATAAAAACTTTAAGGTATCACTACAGCAATGCGCTCAGCTTCAGCACTGCTGGTTGCCACATATTAAAGCAAAAGCTATTATGCTATGATTGGTATTATGTATTAGCAGCTCCCAGTGAGTAATGGTACTTGCTGTTACTATGCCATACACATATGTGGTGGCTGGAGTATGATCTCTAGCATTACTGATGTGATTGTGGAGATGTTGTTATGTGCAAGTCAGAAAAGGAGAGTTCGCATACAAGCAGAAGTGGTGTGAATACAGAATGCACTGCCAAGAACATGATCCCAGTTGTAGGTAACAGGAAGTTGTTTGGGAGTTGACATTGAAGACACTGCATAACAATGTTTTGTTTTTGTGCCAGTGCCAATCTGTAGGATCTGACAATGATTAAGATAATAGGGTAAAGCTGAAATCCACTGTAAAAACAACGTGACAAAAAGGCAGTGAGGAATTTGGTAAAGACCAGGGGAGCTATGGCTAGGTCCAAAGAAAGGAGACCAAACTGAAAATGTTGGTGGCTGAAAGTGGAGCGGAAATATGCAGATGAGCATTATTGAAATCAGTGGAAGATGTGTTTGCTAGGTTACATAGGTTTCAGAATGGAATGGAGCTGGAGCCAGTGTAAATCAGGAAAGTTTGACAAACTTATTGAGAGGTTGAACATCCAGATTTTGGGAGGGTTAAATAAAAGCCTTGTACCTATATGTCCAACATAAAAGGATTAGTTACTCTTAAAGGGGGAGAACCCTCCATTGTCACCAAGAAAGCTTAATAGAGAAGAGTTTGACAGGATTGGGGGGGGGGGGGGTTAAAAAAAATTGAGGAGGGAACATGGTAAAACCTAATTTTGTAGCTGAGGTAAAAAATATTGCAGACACTTGTATAAAAGTGAATTCAGCCATACCCCCAAAAGTGTTCCCATACTAGAAAACATGGACAGAAAAATACTTATGGGACAGTTTCATGAAAGATGTGGTTGGGCTCCTGAGGAGCATTGTAGGTGTGTGGTGTGGTGACAGCAAATGTAAGATTCCTGAAGGGACTGAACATAAGGAGATGGGCTCTTTCCATCCTGGGAATAAACTAAACTGTAGACTCTGATGAAGTGTAGGGTCAAATCAAGCCATATGTTTCCATCAAATGGTAAGAACATAAAATTAAGATTAGAGGGATTGTCAGCTAGCCAGGTTTTTTTACAATAGTGTTTGTTGTGCTTGCACTGTGAATGCTAAGGCTCTCACCAGGTAGCATAATGCATCAATTTGTGATTACAGACTTAGAGACTGGATGATTCAATAAGAGATCTTCTGCTGTAGTAACCCCGTGATTTATATGTAGCATGCACTGCTTCAATGACTTCTGGGGTGAGATTACATATGTGGCGCAGGCTTTAGCGCAACTGCTGAAACCCGTGCCGCCCGTAATTTCACCTTGCACATCGGGGAATCACATAAACCCCGCCGGCAATTCATAAAGTGCCGTAAGTCGGATAAACGGTAAATACACATTTCCTGGAGTCGCCAGTGACTCACTTTAGAAACTGCTGGCGCATAAGAAAGAAAAATGTTAAATCTCCCGTAAAGGTCTAAACCCCCTCCAAAAAATAAACCCGACACGTAAAAATCCCTATATTCGCAACCCCCCACATTGCAACTAATAATAAAAGTATTAATCCCTAAACCAACAACCCCCCTACAACGCAATATGCCTAATTAAACTATTAATCCCTAATCCGCCACTCACCAACATTGCAATCTACCTAATAAAAGTATTAACGTCTCAATCCGCCAACCCCAACATCGCAAACTACCTAATAAATATATTAACCCCTAAACCGCCAACCCCCCACATCGCAAAATAACTACTTAATTTATTAACCCCTAAACCGCCAAACCCCCACATCGCAATAAACCTAAGTAATCTATTAACTCCTAAACCGCCAACCCCCCACATCGCAAATAACTTATTTAATTACTAAGCCCCCTAACCTAACAGCCCTAAATTAACCCCAAATGACATAAAATACTAAATTACAATTAAAATAAAAAATCCTAAAAGTACTTAAAAAAAATCTATTAAATTAATCTAAAATTACAAAAAATAAAAAAGTCTAACATTACAGAAAATAAACCAAATTATCAAAAATAAAAAAATTAAATGGTGGGTACCATCCCATAGGGTAGGCTATTAAGCACCAACCGTTCCCAGTTGAGTGATTCTGTTTGTATTTTATTATGTATTATGTTTATTTTTTTCTGTAATGTTAGACTTTTTATTTTTTGTAATGTTAGATTCATTTTTTGTAATTTGATGTTAGGATTTTTTTTATTTTAATTTTAATTTAGTAGTAATTGGGGTTAATTTAGGGGGTGTTAGGTTAGGTAATTAAATTAGTTATTTGCGTTGTGGGGGTTTGGCGGTTTAGGAGTTAATAGGTTAATTAGGTTTATTGTGATGTGGGGGGGTTTGTGGTTTAGGAGTTAATAGGTTAATTAGGTTTATTGTGATGTAGGGGGTTGGCGGTTTAGGGGTTAATAGGTTAATTATGTTTATTGCGATGTCGGAATTTGTTGGTTTAGGGGTTAATAGTATAATTAGCTAGTTGGCGTTGTAGGGTTTGGCGGTTCATGTGTTATAATTGTAATTTATTTATTTTGCGTTGTGGGGATTTGGCGGTTTAAAGGTTAGGTAGTTTGTGCTGTGGGGGTTTGGCGGTTTAAGGGTTAGGTTTATTGTTTCTTAATACTTTCCACGGGCGGGTAGGTTTTCTTTTCTTAATAATTTGTGCGTGTGGTTAGGTTTATTTTTTCTTAATACTTTGTGTGGGCGGGTAGTTGTTTTTCTTAATACTTTGTGTGGGCGGTTCATTGTTTTTTTTATTTCTTGTGAGCGACAACATATTTTATATCATTATTTTGGTTGCGTGTTTTTTTTTTTTAAGACTTCGTTTGCCTACGCTGCATCCAGGTGGATTCTTTTGGCTGCGCGCACAGCCAACATTCTTTTGGCTGCCTTGCACAGCCAACATTCCTTTGAGGATGTGTGCGCAACTGGCGACGGCAACGGACATGTTACAAACGTGATTATAGTATAGATATTTACCTAGCAGCAACTGCAAGAAAATAAAGCAAAATAAAGATTTATCCTACCAAAAGTTTATTTTCTTTTTCTCGCCCTTCCTCTTCTACTCCACTGTTTTTGGGGGTTAAATCTTTAATTTGCTTTATTTTCTTACAGATATCACTAGATTAATTAATGTAACATTAATAACAACATTGACTGTCCCTTTAAATTGAATGCAGTAGAAAATAGTTGTCTGTGAACAACTGGTATTACTGTATTAAAGCTCATTGACTGATAGGAACAAGTTTCAGAGCTCCACTGGTAGAGCAGTACATGTTTCTACAAAACTAACAGGAAAAAGTGGGTTTATTTAACACAAAATGAGCAAAACCAGCTATTTCAAATACAAAAATAAACAGAAGATTCCCATACATTTAATATTCTGCAGCTGGTATAGCAAGTAATTGGGAACACATTAAGACAAAACAAATTTAACAAAACAGTGTACATTTAAGTGCAGGATATACAATGAACTCTTTGTGCTGACTACCAGCACTGTAAATTTTTACATTTAGTTTGACAAAAAAAACATTTCATGAAAACAAGCTAAAGTTTTGTGTTCTTGCATGTGAAAATAATTTCTGTTCCGTTCTTTATTCATTAAATATTTTACTGATCCAAAGTTTATCCATTGTGGACATTAGCACCGAACAGGATAAAGTTCTGAAAGAAAAAGATAGATCCTTCAGTATGCAACTCTGACAGTTTAAAGGAAGAAGCAAAAACAAGTAATCACATTTTAGGCTACACTATAAAATGACATTAAACACTAATAAGTGCTAGATATAAATATGTTTTTAAAGAAAAGATTGTCTAGAAAATAATTAAAATATTAAAATAAGAAAAATAAATCTATATGTTTAAATATTGAAGAAATCAGTGTAAAGTTTTAGTTTCTATAATGTACTTTAGTTATTTAGTTTCTATAAATGAATGGGCACTGCCATATTGAAACCTAAATTACCTTAATCTCTTCTGCTGGGACAGATATAAAAGAGCAAACTACAAAAAAGGGCGCCTCATAGTGTAATCTTGTTTTGAAGTCAGGGATGTAATGGTAATAGGTGTGCTTACCAGAGATGTAGGCACCGTACTGTGACCGGTGCAAAACAGCAGGCTAGCACTTAACAGTGGCTAGTACACTGAATCCGGTTCCACTGGTCGTTACCACCGCTGTGTTTAGACGCTGCACGGCTGTTGGTGAATGCCTTTCCGTATCGGCTATGAGGTGATATAAAATCAAGGACAAGGCTTTTTATTGTCTGAAGAAACGACCTGTGTTTTGGTTGAGAAACGCGTTACAATAAAGTGTTTTCAATTTTTAAATATCGGAAGTTGTTCTTGATTTTATATCACCTCATAGCCGATACGGAAAGGCATTCACCAACAGCCGTGCAGCGTCTCAACACAGCGGTGGTAACGACCAGTGGAACCGGCTTCAGTGTACTAGCCACTGTTAAGTGCTAGCCTGCTGTTTTGCACCGGTCACAGTATGGTGCCTACATCTCTGGTAAGCACAACTATTACCATTACATCTCTGACTTCAAAACAAGATTACACTATGAGGCGCCCTCTTTTCGTTTTTGTCTTTTAACAGTCTACCTTACACTTCGGGATCAAGAGGAGCTGCCCTGCTTAACATCTGTCACATCATTCATTATTCAGGATTCTTATATATATTTGACTATCTGAAACATTTGTTACAAACTCAACGTGCTCAAAACATCTGTGAATACAACAGTACTCACAACATTATACATTTCTCAGCGCGCCTCTTTTTTTCCCCGTCTGGGATTATAAAAGAGCAAACAGCTGCTTTGTGAAATATAACAATTTTAAAGGTTTTGCAATTCTCAAGGGAGAGCATAATTTTAAAACGATATATTTCAGAGGTAAGTTATAGAAAAAGCAGACAAGATAAATATCAAATATACATTGCATACTTTTATCATGTTTAGTAAAATATTTCACTGGGGACTTTAAATCTTTAAGCAGCTCAGATATTGACCACTTTGTGCTATGGACTATAAACTGTATTTCTATGATAGTGCTAAAGTTTAAAACACTCCTGGATGGGAAAAAAGGCTTTTTTCCCATCCAGGGGTGTTTTTGGCAGTTGTCGTTTTGTTTGAGAGAGCAGCCTTCGATCTTCGTCCATCTTCTGAATCCGATTTGTTTGACGCCCAGCGCACCTCCAGAGTTTGATCCGTCATCCTCTTTTTTCCTAATGTTTAAAAGACAGACAAACTAACCTCATATGGTTGTAGGACAACATCTGTGAGCTGCACATGATCCAGCAGTGGCAGTGGGTACCCTTTCTTCAGAATTTCTGGAGAGATTAAAGAGAGAGTGAGTTGTATAAGGTGCATATAACATATTAGACTCACATTACAGAAAAATTCAAGAAAACTGTAGATATTTTTCTCACTAAAAACCAGACATACAAATATGCATTTTCTTTAATAAATATGTATAGGGGTTTCCATGAAATATAGCAGGTCACAAAACAGAGAAGGAATTTAAGGCCTAGATTTAGAGTTCGGCGGTAGCCGTGAAAACCAGCGTTAGAGGCTCCTAACGCTGGTTTTAGGCTACCGCCGGTATTTGGAGTCAGTGATTAAAGGGTCTAACGCTCACTTTTCAGCCGCGACTTTTCCATACCGCAGATCCTCTTACGTCAATTGCGTATCCTATCTTTTCAATGGGATCTTCCTAACGCCGGTATTTAGAGTCGTTTCTGAAGTAAGCGTTAGAATTCTAACGACAAAACTCCAGCCGCAGGAAAATAGCAGGAGTTAAGAGCTTTCTGGGCTAACGCCGGTTCATAAAGCTCTTAACTACTGTACCCTAAAGTACACTAACACCCATAAACTACCTATGTACCCCTAAACTGAGGTCCCCCCACATCGCCGCAACTCGATTACATTTTTTTAACCCCTAATCTGCCGACCGCAACCTACGTTATACTTATGTACCCCTAATCTGCTGCCCCTAACACCGCCGACCCCTGTATTATATTTATTAACCCCTAACCTGCCCCCCACAACGTCGCCGCCAGCTACTTACAATAATTAACCCCTAATCTGCCGACCGCAAAGCGCCGCCACCTACGTTATCCTTATGTACCCCTAATCTGCTGCCCCTAACACCGCCGACCCCTATATTATATTTATTAACCCGTAATCTGCCCCCCTCAACGTCGCCGACACCTGCCTACACTTATTAACCCCTAATCTGCCGAGCGGACATGAGCGCTACTATAATAAAGTTATTAACCCCTAATCCGCCTCACTAACCCTATCATAAATAGTATTAACCCCTAATCTGCCCTCCCTAACATCGCCGACACCTAACTTCAATTATTAACCCCTAATCTGACGACCGGAGCTCATCGCTACTATAATAAATGGATTAACCCCTAAAGCTAAGTTGCTTACGGACGCGGCCAGCCTCAAAAACGTGCTCGTGCACGATTCTCCCATAGGAAACAATGGGGCTGTTTGAGCTGAAAAAAAACCTAACACCTGCAAAAAAGCAGCGTTCAGCTCCTAACGCAGCCCCATTGTTTCCTATGGGGAAACACTTCCTACGTCTGCACCTAACACTCTAACATGTACCCCGAGTCTAAACACCCCTAACCTTACACTTATTAACCCCTATTCTGCCACCCCCGCTATCGCTGACCCCTGCATTATATTATTAACCCCTAATCTTCCGCTCCGTAAACCGCCGCAACTTACATTATCCCTATGTACCCCTAATCTGCTGCCCCTAACACCGCCGACCCCTATATTATATTTATTAACCCCTAACCTGCCCCCCACAACGTCGCTGCCAGCTACTTACAATAATTAACCCCAAATCTGCCGAGCGGACCTGAGCGCTACTATAATAAAGTTATTAACCCCTAATCCGCCTCACTAACCCTATCATAAATAGTATTAACCCCTAATCTGCCCTCCCTAACATCGCCGACACCTAACTTCAATTATTAACCCCTAATCTGACGACCGGAGCTCATCGCTACTATAATAAATGGATTAACCCCTAAAGCTAAGTCTAACCCTAACACTAACACCCCCCTAACTTAAATATAATTTAAATCTAACGAAATTAATTAACTCTTATTAAATAAATTATTCCTATTTAAAGCTAAATACTTACCTGTAAAATACATCCTAATATAGCTACAATATAAATTATAATTATATTGTAGCTATTTTAGGATTAATATTTATTTTACAGGCAACTTGGTAATTATTTTAACCAGGTACAATAGCTATTAAATAGTTAAGAACTATTTAATAGTTACCTAGTTAAAATAATTACAAAATTACCTTTAAAATAAATCCTTACCTAAGTTATAATTAAACCTAACACTACCCTATCAATAAATTAATTAAATAAAATACCTACAATTACCTACAATTAACCTAACACTACACTATCAATAAATAAATTAAATACAATTGCTACAAATAACTACAATTACATAAACTAACTAAAGTACCAAAAATAAAAAAGAACTAAGTTACAAAAAATAAAAAAATATTTACAAACATAAGAAAAATATTACAACAATTTTAAACTAATTACACCTACTCTAAGCCCCCTAATAAAATAACAAAGACCCCCAAAATAAAAAAATTCCCTACCCTATTCTAAATTAATAGAGTTAAAAGCTCTTTTACCTTACCAGCCCTGAACAGGGCCCTTTGCGGGGCATGCCCCAAGAAAATCAGCTCTTTTGCCTGTAAAAAAAAACATACAATACCCCCCCCAACATTACAACCCACCACCCACATACCCCTAATCTAACCCAAACCCCCCTTAAATAAACCTAACACTAAGCCCCTGAAGATCTTCCTACCTTGTCTTCACCATCCAGGTATCACCGATCCGTCCTGGCATCCGGTGCTGAAGAGGTCCAGAAGAGGCTCCAAAGTCTTCCTCCTATCCGGCAAGAAGAGGACATCCGGACCGGCAAACATCTTCTCCATGCGGCATCTTCGATCTTCTTCCATCCGGTGCGGAGCGGGTCCATCTTGAAGCAGCCGACGCGGATCCATCCTCTTCTTCCGGCGTCTCCCGACGAATGACGGTTCCTTTAAGGGACGTCATCCAAGATGGCGTCCCTCGAATTCCGATTGGCTGATAGTATTCTATCAGCCAATTGGAATTAAGGTAGGAATATTCTGATTGGCTGATGGAATCAGCCAATCAGAATCAAGTTCAATCCGATTGGCTGATCCAATCAGCCAATCAGATTGAGCTTGCATTCTATTGGCTGTTCCGATCAGCCAATAGAATGCGAGCTCAATCTGATTGGCTGATTGGATCAGCCAATAGGATTGAACTTGATTCTGATTGGCTGATTCCATCAGCCAATCAGAATATTCCTACCTTAATTCCGATTGGCTGATAGAATACTATCAGCCAATCGGAATTCGAGGGACGCCATCTTGGATGACGTCCCTTAAAGGAACCGTCATTCGTCGGGAGACGCCGGAAGAAGAGGATGGATCCGCGTCGGCTGCTTCAAGATGGACCCGCTCCGCACCGGATGGAAGAAGATCGAAGATGCCGCTTGGAGAAGATGTTTGCCGGTCCGGATGTCCTCTTCTTGCCGGATAGGAGGAAGACTTTGAAGCCTCTTCTGGACCTCTTCAGCACCGGATGCCAGGACGGATCGGTGATACCTGGATGGTGAAGACAAGGTAGGAAGATCTTCAGGGGCTTAGTGTTAGGTTTATTTAAGGGGGGTTTGGGTTAGATTAGGGGTATGTGGGTGGTGGGTTGTAATGTTGGGGGGGGGTATTGTATGTTTTTTTTTACAGGCAAAAGAGCTGATTTTCTTGGGGCATGCCCCGCAAAGGGCCCTGTTCAGGGCTGGTAAGGTAAAAGAGCTTTTAACTCTATTAATTTAGAATAGGGTAGGGAATTTTTTTATTTTGGGGGTCTTTGTTATTTTATTAGGGGGCTTAGAGTAGGTGTAATTAGTTTAAAATTGTTGTAATATTTTTCTTATGTTTGTAAATATTTTTTTATTTTTTGTAACTTAGTTCTTTTTTATTTTTGGTACTTTAGTTAGTTTATGTAATTGTAGTTATTTGTAGCAATTGTATTTAATTTATTTATTGATAGTGTAGTGTTAGGTTAATTGTAGGTAATTGTAGGTATTTTATTTAATTAATTTATTGATAGGGTAGTGTTAGGTTTAATTATAACTTAGGTTAGGATTTATTTTAAAGGTAATTGTGTAATTATTTTAACTAGGTAACTATTAAATAGTTCTTAACTATTTAATAGCTATTGTACCTGGTTAAAATAATTACCAAGTTGCCTGTAAAATAAATAGTAATCCTAAAATAGCTACAATATAATTATAATTTATATTGTAGCTATATTAGGATGTATTTTACAGGTAAGAATTTAGCTTTAAATAGGAATAATTTAATAAGAGTTAATTAATTTCGTTAGATTTAAATTATATTTAAGTTAGGGGGGTGTTAGTGTTAGGGTTAGACTTAGCTTTAGGGGTTAATCCATTTATTATAGTAGCGATGAGCTCCGGTCGTCAGATTAGGGGTTAATAATTGAAGTTAGGTGTCGGCGATGTTAGGGAGGGCAGATTAGGGGTTAATACTATTTATGATAGGGTTAGTGAGGCGGATTAGGGGTTAATAACTTTATTATAGTAGCGCTCAGGTCCGCTCGGCAGATTTGGGGTTAATTATTGTAAGTAGCTGGCAGCGACGTTGTGGGGGGCAGGTTAGGGGTTAATAAATATAATATAGGGGTCGGCGGTGTTAGGGGCAGCAGATTAGGGGTACATAGGGATAATGTAAGTTGCGGCGGTTTACGGAGCGGAAGATTAGGGGTTAATAATATAATGCAGGGGTCAGCGATAGCGGGGGCGGCAGAATAGGGGTTAATAAGTGTAAGGTTAGGGGTGTTTAGACTCGGGGTACATGTTAGAGTGTTAGGTGCAGACGTAGGAAGTGTTTCCCCATAGGAAACAATGGGGCTGCGTTAGGAGCTGAACGCTGCTTTTTTGCAGGTGTTAGGTTTTTTTTCAGCTCAAACAGCCCCATTGTTTCCTATGGGAGAATCGTGCACGAGCACGTTTTTGAGGCTGGCCGCGTCCGTAAGCAACTCTGGTATCGAGAGTTGCATTTGCGGTAAAAATGCTCTACGCTCCTTTTTTGGAGCCTAACGCAGCATTTTTTTGAACTCTCGATACCAGAGTTAATTTTATGGTGCGGCCAGAAAAAAGCCCGCGGAGCGTTAACAGCCCATCTACCGCCAAACTCCAAATCTAGGCCTAAGAGTTTATAAAATAAGGAAATGTCATATTCTGCACTTAGTAGATGACTTTGACTAAAATTTAGCCTAGGCTTGATAAAAAAAAAACTAGGCCTGAGTTTAATTGTTGTGCCATATATTCTAGTAAATAACTACCAATAAAAAAAGAACAAAAGAAGAGGTTAAATAAAAGCGGTATGCTCTAACAAATCAGAGCATTTTATTTTTTTCCAATAGAATGACCTTTTAAGAGGATACATGGGTGACCAAAGATATATATTAGAAGGTAGTAAAAAAATATAAGATCATAATAATATCAATATATACCGGTATATATATATATATATATATATATATATATATATATAAACTTCAAAGACAGAGAAGCACTCTCCGGTTTTGATATATCACAAGAGTATTGTTTAATACAGGTAACGTAATACAGGTAACGTTTTGGGGTTAACTCCTTCCTCAGACCATTAACCTTGAAACGTTACCTGTACTAAACCATACTTTTGTGCTATATCGAAACTTGAGAGTGCCTGCCTGTTTGTATTGAATCTGCAGTGCACCCTGGAAGTTGGGATTAAGTTGAGTGAGTGCTGGTTCCTGGATTGGACTATGTGTGTATGTATGTATGTATATGTATATATATATATATATATATATATAACATCCATCATATTTTATAACTAAGTATAAAACAATTTTGAGATAAATTGCAATTTTTTTAATCAATAAAGTGATATATATTCTAGAAGATTCTGTGACACATAAAAAGACCATACTACTTATAGTAAGAGGTGTCAAGTGCGCATTTAGTTTCAGCTGTGACAGTGGGGTAATTTCCTTGTCTATTTATTTTGACTAAGACTTTTAGATGAAAAGGAAATTGCAAGAATGGCAGCAACAGAGCACTTTTCTCAATCAGTGCCCAGACGTTTAGAATCAGAAATGGACATTTTTCAATGTTGGTAATCGATTTTTATTTGCGTGTGTATATTTGCATGCGTATATTTGTGTGAGTATATTTGTGTGTATGAGTGTGCGTGTATATGTGTGTATATTTGTGTGTATGTGTGTGCGTGTATATGTGTGTATATTTGTGTGTATGTCTGTGCATGTACATGTGTGTATATTTGTGTGTATGTGTGTGCATGTATATGTGTGTATATTTGTGTGCATGTACATGTGTGTATATTTGTGTGTATGTGTGTGCATGTATATGTGTGTGTATTTGTGTGTATGTGTGTGTGTGTATACTGTATGTGTGTATATTTGCATGCGTATATTTGTGTGTAAGTGTGTGCGTGTATATGTGTGTATATTTGTGTGTATGTCTGTGCGTGTATATTTGTGTGTATATGTCTGTGTGTGTATATGTGTGTTTATTTGTGTGTATGTGTGTGCGTGTATCTGTGTGTATATTTGCATGCGCATATTTGTGTGAGTATATTTGTGTGTATGTCTGTGCGTGTATATTTGTGTATATTTGTGTGTATGTGTGTGCGTGTATATGTGTGTATATTTGTGTGTATGTGTTTGCATGTATATGTGTGTATATTTGTGTGTATGTGTGTGCATGTATATGTGTGTATATTTGCATGCGTATATTTGTGTGAGAATATTTGTGTGTATGTGTGTGCGTGTATATGTGTGTATATTTGTGTGTATGTGTGTGCGTGTATATGTGTGTATATTTGTGTGTATGTGTGTGCATGCATATGTGTGTATATTTGTGTGTATGTGTGTGCATGTATATGTGTGTATATTTGCATGCGTATATTTGTGTGAGAATATTTGTGTGTATGTGTGTGCGTGTATATTTGTGTATATTTGTGTGTATGTGTGTGCATGTATATGTGTGTATATTTGTGTGTATGTGTGTGCATGTATATGTGTGTATATTTGTGTGTATGTGTGTATATTTGTGTGTATGTGTGTGCGTGTATATGTGTGTATATTTGTGTGTATGTGTGTGTGTGTATATGTGTGTATATTTGTGTGTATGTGTGTGCATGTATATGTGTGTATATTTGTGTGTATGTGTGTATATTTGTGTGTATGTGTGTGTGTGTATATGTGTGTATATTTGTGTGCATGTGTGTGCATGTATATGTGTGTATATTTGTGTGTATTTGTGTGCATGTATATGTGTGTATATTTGTGTGTATGTGTGTATATTTGTGTGTATGTGTGTGCGTGTATATGTGTGTATATTTGCATGCGTATATTTTTGTGAGAATATTTGTGTGTATGTGTGTGCGTGTATATTTGTGTATATTTGTGTGTATGTGTGTGCGTGTATATGTGTGTATATTTGTGTGTATGTGTGTGCGTGTATATGTGTGTATATTTGTGTGTATGTGTGTGCGTGTATATGTGTGTATATTTGTGTGTATGTGTGTGCGTGTATATGTGTGTATATTTGTGTGTATGTGTGTGCGTGTTTATGACACAGGATGATACATTTCCAGTATGTTAGCAGATAATCTGTTCAGCTACCTACAAATGTTCAAAAGCTCTATTACTGAGAATACAGTCTTGTCTCACCTGTAGAGAGAAATGAGTCTGCATACTGAGAAACTGCTTAGCTGCCCAGTGGGTACTAGCAGATGGTAATTTGCAGAGTTACAGAAGGTTTCTGTTTATCGTTTTTGTGTTCACTGCAAAACTGTTTGCCTGTAAGTCTCTATGTTTTTTTATGTCAACTGACAGTGCAGTTCTTTCTGACGCACTCACCCCACTATTGTAATTATGATATCTTTGGATGTTAAAATGTGTGGTAATGATGTCACTACATCATGTGACTGTGACACGCAGATCACTATGAAGCTTGCAATATGAAAGCAGAAGAATTTTAAAATCTACTTTAGTTAAAACCCCTGAACTTGATTAATAACTGTCAGCCAGATTACGAGTTTTGCGTTATGGCTGGCTCGCTACTAACTTGAAAGTTATTTCCACTGCTCAACTTTAATAGCGCTGCTATTACAGGTTTGCAAAAACACAGAGTTTGCGGGCGATATTGCAGTGTTTAGTTCCATACCGCACACAAATACCAGCACTGTTTTGAGCTGCTTTGACGTGCTCGTGCACAATTTCCCCATAGACATCAATGGGGAGAGCCGGCTAAAAAAAAAAATAACACCTGCAATGACGGAGCGTAAAGCTCCGTAACGCAGTCCCATTAATGTCTATGGGGAAAGAAAACATATGTTTAAACCTAGCACCCTAACATAAACACCGAGTCTAAACACCCCTAATTTGCTGCCCCAGACATCGCCAACAACTACCTACACTTATTAACCCGTAATCTGCCGTCCCCAATGTTGACGCCACCTACCTACACTTATTAACCCGTAATCTGCCGCCCCCAATGTCGACGCCACCTACATAAATTTATTAACCCCTAATCTGCCGTCCCCAACGTCGCCGCCGCCATTATACTAAAGTTATTACCCCTAAACCTCTGGCCTCTCACATCACTAACACTAAATAAATATATTAACCCCTAAACCTAACCCTAAGTCTAACCCTAACACCCCTAACTTTAATATAATTAAAATAAATCTAAATAAAAATTACTATTAATACCTTAATAATACCTATTTAAGACTAAATACTTATCTGTAAAATAAATCCCAAGCTAGCTACACTATAATTAATAGTTACATTGTAGCTATCTTAGGTTTTATTTTTATTTCACAGCTAAGTTTGCATTTATTTTAACTAGGTAGACTAGTTAGTAAATAGTTATTAACTATTTACTAGCTACCTAGTTAAAATAAATACAAATTTACCTGTAAATTAAAACCTAACCTGAGTTACACTAAAACCTAACATTGCATTTTTATTTCAAAAAAAGGAAATAAGTAAATAACTTTATTTCTAGCATTCCAATTTTTTTTCTTTTTTTTTTCTGTCTGTGTGGGTAATTAGGGGTGGGATTATTTTCACCTGTGTGGGCCTTGCAAGGCTATAAATTTAGCACATTTACTCTGTGAGCTTGCTCTTTCAGGCTTGCTGTATTGATTCTCTGTTAAAGTAACATTGTCTGTTTAAGTATAATAGTTAGCTAACCAAGGTAGTTAGGCAAACAAGGTTTTGGGGTAACCAAGGGGAAATATATGTATTTTATACTTTTAAGTTAAACCTTTTATTAAGTATGTGTGAGAATCTCATTCAGTGTACAGCTTGCCACATGTTTGCCTCACTGGAGCAGCCGCTTCTGGGATTATATGTTTGTGGCAAGTGCGAGCATATTGTCTCTTTAGAAACTCGTATGGGGGATCTGGAGGAACGAATTGCAACACTACATGAAATTCAGACACTTGAAAGGGAAATGGATAGGACTGAGCTGGTTGTTAATGGTTCCAGCAGTGGGAATAGGGAGGATTCAGATGAGGAGACTCCAGGATGTAGTTGGGTCACAGTTAGAGGGCGAAGTAAAGGTAAGTGGAAGAGACAGGCCAGTTCTGAGCTGGTACACCCCAATAGATTTGCCAGATTAAGTGAAGATGTTGGGGATATCAGTTCAGGGGTGGCAGTGTCAGAGAGGGCTGTGTTGCCTAGTATAGTGAACTTTCCTTTAGCTGTGAAAGAGGAGCATACTATGGTGAGCAGTCCTTCAGTCATGGAAGAGGGGCATACAAGTCAGGGCCAGAGGCAGATGTTGGTGGTAGGAGACTCTATTATAAGGAAGGTTGATAGGGTAATTTGTCATCCAGACCCTTTACATAGAACAATTTGCTGTCTTCCAGGGGCTCGTGTTAGGCATATTGTGGAGCGTATTGATAGAATGTTAGAGGGATGTGGGTCTGATCCTGCAGTCATGGTGCATATTGGTACTAATGAAGGAATCAGTGGGAGATGGAGAGTCCTAAAAAATGACTTCAGGGAGTTAGGTAGCAAGCTTAAAGCAAGGACCTCCAAAGTAATATTTTCTGAGATATTACCAGTGCCGTGTGTTAACTCAGTAAGGCAGAAGGAGCTAAGGTCTGTTAATTCATGGCTAAAAACATGGTGTAAAAACGAGGGGTTTGACTTTTTAGAACACTGGGCTGATTTTTCACTAGGGTACAATTTGTACAGTAAGGATGGATTGCACCTGAATGACATGGGTGCAGGTGTGTTGGGGGAAAGGATGGTAGCACGTTTAGAGAACCTTTTAAACTAGGCAAAGGGGGGAGGGTCAATTAGAACAAAATAGAACAGAGAGATCAGTCTGTGAATATGTCACTCCCTTAATATCTCAACGAAGGGATGACTTAAGAAATGTCACATTAGAAAGTATAGAGGAAAGCACACCAAGTAGCAGCAGAAAGCACATGAAAATTAAATGTATGAAAACAAATGCAAGAAGCATGACAGGTAAAATGGGGGAGCTGACG
This sequence comes from Bombina bombina, assembly GCF_027579735.1. NCBI lineage: Eukaryota > Metazoa > Chordata > Amphibia > Anura > Bombinatoridae > Bombina > Bombina bombina. The sequence continues at coordinate 1,025,252,233 of NC_069499.1, read as the reverse complement.
CTCTTAGTTGCAGAAGAGGACTATGATGTTATCAGTATAACTGAAACTTGGTGGGATGATTCACATGACTGGGCAGTTAACTTAGAGGGGTTATACTTTATTTAGGAGGGACAGGAATAATAAAAGGGGTGGAGGAATCTGCATGTATATTAAACCTAACCTTAAAAATACAATAAGGGTAGATATTTATGTTACAGGCGACAATGTAGAGACCCTGTGGGAGGAAATAAAGATTGGGGGGAAAAAATAAAAATAAAATATTATTAGGAACATGCTACAAGCCCCCCAACATTAGTGACCTGGATGAAACTCAACTACTAATGCAAATAGGTAAGGGTGCTAATAGTGCTGTAATTATGGGAGATTTTAACTACCCTGATATAAACTGGGCCAATGAAACTAGTAATTCAGCTAAGGGGGATAGATTTTTTAAATGTTCTCAGGGATAACTTCTTGTCACAATTAATAGACTAGCCAACTAGGATGGAGTAAAGCTATATTGGATTTAGTGCTATCAAACAATACAGATATATCAAACATAGAAGTTAAAGAACATTTGGGTAACAGTGATCATAACATGGTCACATTTGAAATCTCTTTTCATATGCAGTGTTTTAAAGGCTTAAATAAGACTGTTAATTTCAAGAAAGCAAAATTCAACGATTTAAGGAAATCATTAAATAATATAAATTGGGACAATGTATTTTCTAATAAAAATACAGAGGATAAATTGATAATATTTAAACATTTGTTAAATAAATATACATATCAACACATACCATATGGTTATAAAAATAAAAATAAAAAAACTTAGCCGTTATGGCTAAATAAAAATGTGTTAAGAGAAATTAGGAAAAAACGTAGGGCATTTAAATTATTAAAAGAAAATAGTACAGACTCAGCATACAATATTTATAAGGAATGTAACAAAGCATGCAAAAAAGCAATCAAATTAGCCAAAATTGAAAATGAAAAATTAATTGCCAAGGATTCTAAGTCTAACCCTAAAAGGTTCTTTAAGTAGATAAATAGCAAAAAATCTAAGAAGGATAATATAGGTACATTTAAATGCGTTGAGGGTAGCATGATAAATAATGACAGGGAGAAGGCTGAGGTACTAAACCAGTTTTTTTCTTCAGTATACACAATAGAGGAACCATTGAATGATACTTTGTAACAGAATAGAACATGCCAGTCCATACCACTAACTGGGTTTTGTTTAGAGGATATCAGGAAAAAACTGGAAAATATTAAGGTAAATAAAACTCCAGGCCCAGATGGAATACACCCAAGGGTGTTAAGGGAACTTAGCACTGTTATAGACAAACCTTTACTCTTAATTTTTCAAGACTCATTATCCTCAGGCATGGTACCCCAGGATTGGTGTAAAGCTGATGTGGTGCCACTCTTCAAAAAGGGAAGCAGGGATGATCCAGGAAGCTATAGACCAGTTAGTCTGACATCAATAGTGGGGAAAATATTTGAAGGGATTATAAGGGATTATATTGATGAGCATATTCGTGTAAACAAGATTATGAGTTCTAATCAGCATGGCTTTAGGAGAAATAGATCATGTCAAACTAATCTAATTAGATTCTACGAGAAAGTAAGTAAAAATATAGATAAAGGGGAATCAGTTGATGTGATATACTTAGATGTTGCAAAGGCATTTGATACAGTGCCACATGAGAGATTAATGCACAAAATGAAGGGACTGGGAATAGCTGAAAATGTTAGCTCATGGATAAGTAACTGGATAAAAGATAGGGAGCAACGAGTAGTAGTAAATGGATCATACTCAGATTGGACAAAGGTAATCAGTGGCGTCCCCCAGGGATCAGTACTGGGCCCTGTTCTTTTTAATATTTTTATAAATGACTTGGAGCAAGGATTAAATAGCGACATCTCTATTTTTGCAGATGATACTAAGTTAAGTAAGGTCATTAGGTCAGAGCAGGACGAACTCTCTTTACAAAGGGATTTGCTAAAATTAGAACTATGGGCAAGTGAATGGAAAATGAGATTTAATACGGAAAAATGCAAGGTTCTACATTTTGGAAGTAAAAATAAACAGGCTACGTATTTTTTAAATGGGACAAGACAAACACAGGAGGAAAGGGATTTGGGAGTAGTAATAGATAACAAGCTAAAGATGAGTGCACAATGCAGGGCAGCGGCTTCAAAGGCTAATAAGATACTAGCATGTATTAAAAGAGGCATTGATTCAAGGGAGGAAAGCATAATTCATTATATAAAGCCCTGGTAAGACCTCACCTTGAGTTTGGAGTGCAGTTCTGGGGACCGATTGCTAAAAAAGATATTGCAGAACTAGAAAAAGTTCAGAGAAGGGCCACAAAGCTAATAAGGGGATTGGAGAAATTAACCTATGAGGAGGGGCTAGCCAAACTGGGTCTGTTCTCTTTAGAAAAAAGGCGCTTGAGAGGTGACATGATTACTTTATATAAATATATTCAAGGCCCATATACAAAGATGGCAGAAGCTCTGTTTATTCCAAGAAAATTGTTTCTGACAAGAGGTCATAATTTAAGGTTGGAGGAAAGGAGATTTAATCTCCTGCAACGGAAACGTTTTTTCACTGTAAGAGCAATAAAATTGTGGAACTCATTACCAAAGGAGGTAGTGAATGCCAATACCATAGATACATTTAAAAATTGTCTGTATAAATTTCTGTATATAAACAAAATTCATGGATATGATTGCTAGTATTAAATGGGTCACATTTTAATGGGGTTACTTTTTGTAAGTATTTTAGATTTGTATAGGTTGAACTCGATGGACTTCAGTCTTTTTACAACCTTATCTACTATGTTACTATGTATGTTACACTAAAATGAAATAAATTAAATTAAAAAAATACATTTATCTAAATTACAAAAAAATAATAAACACTAAATTACACAAAATAAAAAAAGAACTTATCAAAAAGAAAAACAAATTACTCCTAATCTAATAGCCCTATCAAAATAAAAAAGCTCCCCCCAAAATAATAAAACTCCTAGCCTACACTAAACTGCCAATAGCCCTTAAAAGGGCCTTTTACGGGGCATTGCCCCAAAGAAATCAGCTCTTTTACCTGTAAAAAAAAATACAAACAACCCCCCAACAGTAAACCCACCACCCACACAACCAACCCCTCCAAATAAAAACCTACCTAAAAAACCTAAGCTCCCCATTGCCCTGAAAAGGGCATTTGAATGGGCATTGCCCTTAAAAGGGCATTTAGCTCTTTAACGGGGCCCAAAGTCCCTAATCTAAAAGTAAAACCCACCCAATAAACCCTTAAAAAAACCTAACACTAACCCCCGAAGATCCACTTACAGTTTTTTAAGACTGGACATCCATCCTCATCCATCCGGGAGAAGTCTTCATCCAAGCGGCAAGAAGTCCTCAACGAAGCCGGGAGAAGTCTTCATCCAAGCGGCAAGAAGTCGTCATCAAGATGGTATCTTCTATCTTCATCCTTCTGACGCGGAGCGGCTCCAACTTCAAGACATCCGTCGCAGAGCATTCTCTTCATACGGTCTGAGCCGTACACTGAAGGTTCCCTTTAAGGGACGTCATCCAAGATGGTGTCCCTTGTACTCCGATTGGCTGATAGAATTCTATCAGCCAATCGGAATAAAAGGGTAAAAAAGGGTAAAAAAAGGGTAAAAAAATCCTATTGGCTGATGCAATCAGCCAATAGGATTGGGCTTCAATCCTATTGGCTGATCCAATCAGCCAATAGGATTGAGCTCACATTCTATTGGCTGTTCCAATCAGTCAATCGGAATTCAAGGGACGCCATCTTGGATGACGTCATTTAAAGGGAAACTTCATTCTTCAATAGCCATCGAAAGAAGAGGATGCTCCGCACTGGATGTCTTGAAGATGGAGCCGCTCCGCGTCGCAAGGAAGATAGAAGATGCCGTCTGGATGAAGACTTCTGCTCGCCTGGAGGACGACGTCTTGCCGCTTGGATGAAGACTTCTCCCGGCTTCGTTGAGGACTTCTTGCCGATTGGATGAAGACTTCTCCCGGCTGGATGAGGATGGATGTCCTGTCTTCAAAAACTGTAAGTGGATCTTCGGGGATAGTGTTAGGTTTTTTTAAGGGTTTATTGGGTGGGTTTTATTTTTAGATTAGGGACTTTGGGCACCGTAAAAGAGCTAAATGCCCTTTTAAGGGCAATGGCCATCCAAATGCCCTTTTCAGGGCAATTGGGAGCTTAGGTTTTTTAGGTACATTTTTATTTGGGGGGTTGATTGTGTGGGTGGTGGGTTTTACTGTTGGGGGGTTCTTTGTATTTTTTTTTACTGTTAAAAGAGCTGATTTCTTTGGGGCAATGCCCCGCAAAAAGCCCTTTTAAGGGCTATTAGCAGTTTAGTGTAGGCTAGGGGTTTTATTATTTTGGGGGGGCTTTTTTATTTTGATAGGGCTATTAGATTAAGTGTAATTAGTTTAAATATTTGATCATTTCTTTTTTATTTTGTGTAATTTAGTGTTTATTATTTTTTGTAATTTAGATAAATGTATTTTTTTAATTTAATTTATTTAATTTTAGTGTAATGTTAGGTTTAACTGTAAGACAGGTTAGGTTTTATTTTACAGATTAATTTGTATTTATTTTTACTAGGTAGTTAGTAAATAGTTAATAACTATTTACTAACTAGTCTACCTAGTTAAAATAAATATAAACTTACCTGTGACATAAAAATAAAACCTAAGATAGCTACAATGTAACTATTAGTTATATTGTAGCTAGCTTAGGTTTTATTTTACAGGTAAGTATGTATTTATTTTTAAATAGGAATAATTTAGGTATTAATTGTAATTTTTATTTGGAATTATTTTAATTATGTTAAGGTTAGTGGGAGTTAGGGTTAGGGTTATGTTAGGGTTAGACTTAGGGTTAGGGGTTAATAACTTTAGTATAGTGGCGGCAACATTGGGGGCAGCAGATTAGGGGTTAATAAGTGTAGTTAGCTGGCGGCGATTTTGGGGGCAGCAGATTAGGGGTTAATAACAGTAATGCAGGTTGTGGCAATGTTAGGGACAGCAGATTAGGGGTTAATAAGTGTATGTAGGTGGCTACGACATTGGGGGCAGCAGATTAGGGGTTAATAATATTTAACTAGTGTTTACGATGTGGGAGTGCTGCGGTTTAGGGGTTAATATGTTTATTATAGTGGCGGCGATGTCCGGAGAGGCAGATTAGGGGTTAATAATTTTATTTTAGTGTTTGCGATGCGGGAGGGCCTCGGTTTAGGGGTTAATAGATCGTTTATGGGTGTTAGTGTACTTTGTAACAATTTGGTTATGAGTTTTATGCTACAGCTCTGTAAAGTAAAACTCATAACTACTGACTTTCAGGTGATGGTACAGATCTTGTAGTTATGGGTTGTACCGCTCACTTTTTGGCCGGACAGGCAAACTCGTAATACCAGCACTATGGAAGTCCCATTGAAAAATAACTTTTTGAAAGGTGCGGTAGTTACGTTGTGTGACGGCCAAAAAAGTGTGCGGTACAGCCATACCTACAAGACTCATAATAGCAGAGTTAGTGAAAAAGTAGCGTTATGAAGCTTTTTCATTCATAACGCAAAACTCGTAATCTAGCCATGAGTATAGTATATGACATTTGTAAATATGTTTTTTTGGAGGTGGGAATAACGTTTTAAATATGAGTAGATTTGTAGGTTTGATTGCTACTACATATATAGTTGTGATACTTGAAAAAGATAAGCAAGCCAGAAGTTTGAATCTGGATGTCTAAACAATAAAATATTTGTTGAATTGTGCCTTTACACTGCAAACATTTGAAATGTCTAAATGATTTGTATCAAGCTCCCTGGCAAATGAATCTTGAAAGCAGTGTGTGCCATGAACGCTATTTCATAAAATATATGTATAAATAAATAAATAATGCTAGAATGTTTGCTAGAAATGTCACCAGTGTCTTGCTTATATTCAGTCACAGTATTATTAACATACCATTTACTTGTGGGAGCAGGACATTTGAGATATAATAGTTTACTGCCAAATTTAATACTGTCACCTAGAAACAAAAACAAAAAAGTATTATTTTAATGAAGGAGACGTACAAAAGTCAAGTGAATTCACAATTGTTATACTAAAGGGGCATAAAACATAAAAAATATCTGCAATACATAGCAGCGTTTGCATTACTTAAAGGGCCACTAAAACCAGAATTAAACTTTCATGATTCAGCTAAAGCACACAATTTTAAACAGCTTTCCAATTCACATCCATTATCTAAATATGCACAATCTTTTTTATATTTACACTTTTTGAGCCACCAGCTGCTGCTGAGCATGTGCAAGATTCACAGAATATACATATATAATTTGTGATTGGCTGGTGGCTGTCACATGATGTAGTGCAATGGAAAATAAAACTAACTGAAATTTGTCAGAATAAAATCTACTACTTTTGAAAATCCAACTGATTTTGCAGTGTCTTTTTATTATGTAGTTATTGATTATGCTTTTCTGTTTTCAGTGGTCCTTTAAAGGGATAGTAAAGTTAAAATTTAAACTTTGATGAATCAGACAGAACATGCAATTTTAAAAAAAGTTCAAATTTACTTAATTTGCTTTGTTCTCTTGGTATCCTTTAATGAAGAGTAAACCTAAGTTGGTTCAGAATCAGCAATGCACTACTCTGGAAATAGATAGTGATCAATGCCTGCACATACTGTATATGCCTCTTGTCATTGGCTCACCAGATTTATTCAGCTAGCTTCCAGTAGTGCATTGCTGTTCCTGGGCCTGCATAGGTTTACTCTTTAACAAAGGACACCAAGGCAATAAAAAAAAACATGTTTTTCAAAATGGCTTCTGAATTATGAAAGCTTATATTTAACTTTAAAGTCCCTATAAAACACTTCATTGCATTCATACATTGTGATCTTTTTTCTTGTTTCAGTTTATACCTCAAAAGTATGATTCAGCTAAATGTTTAGCACATTATTTAAAAAAGTAAAAGACCATATTTATTATTGTGAAATAAGTAGGTGCAAAAATATTAACATGAAAAAAACCTGCAAATTAGATGGACTGGAATACCACTGTCAGACCTGCCTAATGCAAAACATTGGCAAAGTTAAAGGGACAAAATGGTCAAAGATGAAATATTCAGAGATATATGCAGAAATATCTTTTTTTCCTAACCTCCCAACTCTCAAGCACTTTTTGTTTGATATGATTAAACCAGGCTTTGAGGCCTAGTTATCAACGTGTCTACTTACCTGCCTTCGCCGGCCCAATACGCCTGCCTGAGCTCGCCTACCATCGACGCCGCGGACCTGAATAATCTCGGCAAAGTTATCAAAAAAGCTGTCAAAAAGCGGCGCACCAAGTATGGGACGATGAGCAGCGGACTGTGATAGTTATCACTCATCCGATCTCGCTGCTCTTCGACTTTTTCCCAGCTTTATTGATACCCCTGTCACTAAGCACCCACACTAAACTACACTGTTCTACCCCCTATACCGGCGCCCCCGGAGCCCCCCACAACTAAATAAATTTATTAACCCCTAAACCGCTGCTCCTAGACCCCGCCGCAACTATAATAAATGTATTAACCCCTAAACCGCCGCTCCCGGAGCCCACCGCCACCTACATTATACCTAGTAACCCCTATCCTGCTCCCCCTATACCGCCGCCACCTATAATAAATTTATTAACCCCTATCCTGCCGATCCCGGACCCCGCCACAACTAAATAAATTTATTAACCCTTAAACCGCCGCTCCCGGACCCCGTCGCAACTATAATAAATGTATTAACCCCTAAACCGCCGCTCCTGGAGCCCACCGCCACCTACATTATACCTACTAACCCCTATCCTGCCCCCCCTACACCGTCGCCATGTATAATAAATTTATTAACCCCTATCCTGCCCCCCCCTACACCGCCGCCACTAAAATAAAATTTTTAACCCCTAAACCTAAGTCTAACCCTAACCCTAACACCCCCCTAACTTAAATATTAATTAAATACATATAAATATTATAACTCTTATTAACTAAATTAATCCTATTTAAAACTAAATACTTACCTTTAAAATAAACCCTAATATAGCTACAATATTACTAATAATTATATTGTAGCTATTTTAGGATTTATTTTTATTTTACAGGCAAATTTCAATTTATTTTAACTAGGTACAATAGCTATTAAATAGTTATTAACTATTTAATAGCTACCTAGTTAAAATAAAGACAAATTTACCTGTAAAATAAATCCTAACCTAAGTTACAATTACAACTAACACTACACTATCATTAAATAAATTATTCCTATTTAAACTAAATACTTACCTGTAAAATAAACCCTAAGATAGCTACAATGTAATTAATAATTACATTGTAGCTATTTTAGGATTTATATTTATTTTACAGGGTAACTTTGTATTTATTTTAGCTAGTTAGAATAGTTATTAAATAGTTATTAACTATTTAATAACTACCTAGCTAAAAGAAATACAAAATTACCTGTAAAATAAATCCTAACCTAAGTTACAATTAAACCTAACACTACACTATCATTAAATTAATTAAATAAATTAGCTACAAACAACTACAATCCATCCGGAGCGGAGCAGAGTCATCCTCATCCTGCTCCGCTCCGGATGGATGAAGATTGAAGACGCCGCCTGGATGATGACTTCAATCGGATGGAAGACTTCTTCAGCGCCCCTTGGATGATGACTTCAATCGGATGTAAGACTTCTTCAGCGCCCCTTGGATGATGACTTCGGCCGCTGCGGATGTCCTCTTCTGTTCCATCGGTGGTCGGCTGGCTGAAGACGGCTAAAGGTAGGATGATCTTCAGGGGGGTAGTGTTAGGTTTATTTAAGGGGGTTTGGGTTAGAGTAGGGGTGTGTGGGTGGTGGGTTTTAATGTTGGGGGGGTTGTAATTTTTTTACAGGAAAAAGAGCTGTTTACTTTGGGGCATGCCCCGCAAAAGGCCCTTTTAAGAGCTGGTAAGGTAATAAAGCTGTTAACTTTCGTAATTTAGAATAGGGTAGGGCATTTTTTTATTTTGGGGGGATTTGTTATTTTATTAGGGGGCTTAGATTAGGTGTAAGTAGCTTAAAATTGTTGTAATATTTTTTAAATGTTTTTACCTTTTTATTTTTTATTTTTTGTAACTTTGTTTTTTTCATTTTTTGTACTTTAGTTAGTTTATTTAATTGTATTTAATTGTAGTTATTTGTAGCTAATTTATTTAATTAATTTAATGATAGTGTAGTGTTAGGTTTAATTGTAACTTAGGTTAGGATTTATTTTACAGGTAATTTTGTATTTCTTTTAGCTAGGTAGTTATTAAATAGTTAATAACTATTTAATAACTATTCTAACTAGCTAAAATAAATACAAAGTTACCTGTAAAATAAATATAAATCCTAAAATAGCTACAATGTAATTATTAATTACATTGTAGCTATCTTAGGGTTTATTTTACAGGTAAGTATTTAGTTTAAATAGGAATAATTTATTTAATGATAGTGTAGTGTTAGGTGTAATTGTAACTTAAGTTAGGATTTATTTTACAGGTAAATTTGTCTTTATTTTAACTAGGTAGCTATTAAATAGTTAATAACTATTTAATAGCTATTGTACCTAGTTAAAATAAATTGAAATTTGCCTGTAAAATAAAAATAAATCCTAAAATATCTACAATATAATTATTATTTATATTGTAGCTATATTAGGGTTTATTTTATAGGTAAGTATTTAGTTTTAAATAGGATTAATTTAGTTAATAAGAATAATATTTATTTAGATGTATTTTAGGGGGGTGTTAGGGTTAGGGTTAGACTTAGGTTTAGGGGTTAATAATTTTATTATAGTGGCGACGGTGTAGGGGGGCAGGATAGGGGTTAATAAATGTATTATAGGTGGCGACAGTGTAGGGGGGGGCAGATTAGGGGTTAATAAGTTTAATATAGGTGGCAGCAGGGTCCGGGAGTGGCGGTTTAGGGGTTAAACAATTTATTTAGTTGTGGCGGGGTCCGGGATCGGCAGGATAGGGGTTAATAAATTTATTATAGGTGGCGGCGGTATAAGGGGGCAGGATAGGGGTTACTAGGTATAATGTAGGTGGCGGTGGGCTCCGGGAGCGGCGGTTTTATTTATAAAAGGTAAACATTTTTAAAAATACAAATGTTGTCAATCAATTTGACAAAATGCCGGGCGGGAGAGCAGTCTATGTTTAAAAAATACCAAGCTAAAGTTACAAAAAATAAAAAAGTAAAATTACAGAAAAAAATAAACAAAGCTATCCAAAATAAAAAATTTAAACCTAAACTAATACCCCTATAAAAATAAAAATCTCCCCCAAAATAAAAACACCCCCAAATCTAATACTAAACTACCAATAGCCCTAAAAAGGGCCTTTTGTAGGGCATTGCCCTAAATTAAACAGCTCTTTTACTTACAAAAATTACCAATTACCCCCAAACAGTAAACCCCCCACACAACCAACCCCCCCAAAATAAAAATAAAAACTAACACTAAAAAAACCTAAACTACACATTGAACCTAAAGGGGCATTTGTATGGGCATTACCCTTAAAGGGGCATTCAGCTCTTTTACAGTCCATTAAATCCCTAATCTTAAAAACGAAACCACCCCCAAAAAAAAAATCCTACGACTAAGCCCCAAATAGGCACTCACCGTTCCTAAAGTCTGGTGGAGAAGGTCTTCGTCCAGGCTGCTCCGTCATCTTCTATTTTCATCCTGCGCAAAGGTGGCGCGGATCTGGAGCGGTGAATCCTCCGCTCCGGATAAAGATAGAAGATGATGGAGCCGCCTGGAAGAAGATTTTCTCCGCCGGACTTCAGGAACAGTGAGTACCTATTTGTGGCTTAGTTTTGCGGTTTAGGGGTTAATAGGTTAATTAGGTTTATTGCGATGTGGGAGTTTGTTGGTTTAGGGGTTTATAGGTTTATTAGGTTTATTGCGATGTGGGGGTTTGTTGGTTTAGGGGTTAATAGGTTTATTAGGTTTATTGCTATGTGGGGTTTGTCAGTTTAGGGGTTAATAGGTTAATTAGGTTTATTGCAATGTGGGAGTTTGGTGGTTCAGTGGTTAATACGTTAATTAGGTTTATTGCGATGTGGGGGGTTGGCGGTTTAGGCATTAATATTTTAATTATTATCTTTGTGCGGGAGGTTAGTTTTTTTTTTTTATACTTCATGCGGGCAGTTACGTGTTTTTTATTTGTATCTTGCGGGCTTTTATGTGTTTTATCGCTATTTCATGCGGGCGGTTGCATGTTTTTTTTTAAGGCTTCGGGTTTGCCTACGCTGCATCCAGGTGGATTCCCGAAAAATGGCAGGGTGGTGAAATTCTATTCTTTTTTCGGAATCCACCGGGATGCAGCTTCGACTGTCTCACTCAGCCAACATTCCTTTGAGGATGCGCGCGCAACTGGCGACACCGACGGACGCGTTACAAACGTGATTATAGTATAGATAATTAATTTTTTAACTAGTCCAGTGAACGTGCTTGTTTTTACACTGATTTTAATTCTTAAATGTACAATTAGAATCATCAAAAATAGCTAAAAATGAGGGATCCCAAAAACAGTTTTTTTCAACTACCAGAACCATGCAGCTTTAACATTAAAGGGAGATGAAACATTTTAACATTGCAAACTAAAATATTTAATTATGCACAGCAAGAAAACAACTTTGTGTTATACTTTCATTATTTATATTGCCCCCTTTTCCTGTTATTTAACTCTGAAAACTGTGGTTTTTCCAATTCTGATAATAGAATATGCACAATGCAGACTTCGAAAGCCTTAGCCTGCCTTACATCTGTCCTTAAATGGCATTAGCAGAGGTGATAAGATAATATTCTGTAAAACGATGCATGTTTTCCAAACAGAATGCCAATAGCAAGCCATGTTTACAATAGTGAGTAGCAAGGATCAGTTCCCCCACAAAAGCAAGGTGTGGCAGAAGTTTGGCAATTAAAAGCCAAGTGCAGTTAAGAAGGTGTTAATGTATTTATAAAGTTTTCACCCTCGTCTGGAATGTCAATTTATTGCAACACTAATGAATGGTTTAGTAATTACAATGTATACTACGTATGTCCCTTTAAGTAATGTATAAACACTACTCACAGAGAAAGGACCCACGTCTGAGTGTTTGAGAACCATTTCAACCCTAGAGTAAACGGAAAGCAGATGTCAATATGAGCATTATGTCACATACCACAGACGCACAAAAGGAATTTTGTCCATCTAATAACAGGGTAAAAAAGTTTTCATTTTTCTAAAATACATTTGGCTAGATTACGAGTCGGTAAGACTTGCAGTGCTAACAAGCCTTTTTTTCTCACCGCTCACTTAAGACAGCGCTGGTATTACGTCTCACCTCAATACCAGTGCTGCTTACGGTAGCGGTGAGCTGGCTGAACGTGCTCATGCACGATTTCCCCATAGGAAACAATTGGGCTGAGACAGCTGAAAAAAAAACTAATACCTGCAAAAAAGCAGCCTTCAGCTTCTAATGCAGCCCCATTGTTTCCTATGGGAAAATACATTTTAAGTCTACACCTAACACCCTAACATGAACCCAGAGTCTAAACACCCCTAATCTTACACTTATTAACCCCTAATCTGCCGCCCCCAACATCGCCGACACCTATATTATCTTATTAACCCCTATTCTGCTGCTACGGACACCGCCGCCACCTACATTATACCTATAAACCCCTAATCTGCTTCCCCCAACATCGCCACCACCTACATTATATGTATTAACCCCTAATCTGCCGCCCCCAATGTCGCCGCAACCTAACTACACTTATTAACCCCTAATCTGCCGCCCTCAACATCGCCGCAACCTAACTACAATTATTAACACCTAATCTGCCGCCACTATAATAAAGTTATTAACCCCTAAACCTAAGTCTAACCCTAACACCCCCTAACTTAAATATCATTTAAATAAATCTAAATAAATATTCCTATCATTAAATAAATTATTCCTATTTAAAACTAAATACTTACCTATAAAATAAACCCTAAGCTAGCTACAATATAACTAATAGTTACATTGTAGCTATCTTAGGATTTATTTTTATTTTACAGGCAACTTTGTATTTATTTTAACTAGGTACAATAGTTATTAAATAGTTATTAACTATTTAATAACTACCTAGCTAAAATAAATACAAAAGTACCTGTAAAATAAACCCTAACCTAAGTTACAATTACACCTAACACTACACTTATATTGTTATATTGTAGCTATCTTAGGGTTTATTTTATAGGTAAGTATTTAGTTTTAAATAGGATTAATTTATTTAATTGTAGTAATTTTATTTTGTTTTATTTAAATTATATTTAAGTTAGGGGGTGTTAGGGTTAGACTTAGGTTTAGGGGTTAATAAATTTAGTATAGTGTCGGCGATGTTAGGGACGGCAGATTAGGGGTTAATAATATTTAACTAGTGTTTGCGAGGCGGGAGTGTGGCGGTTTAGGGGTTAATACATTTATTTAAGTGGCTGCGATTTCCGGTTGGCAGATTAGGGGTTAAAAACTTTATTTAAGTGTTTGTGATGTGGGGGGCCTCGGTTTAGGGGTTAATAGGTAGTTTATGGGTGTTAGTGTACTTTTTAGCACTTTAGTTAAGAGTTTTATGTTACAGCGTTAGCCCATAAAGCTCTTAACTACTGACTTTTAAATGCGGTATGAGTCTTGACAGGAGAGGGTGTACCGCTCACTTTTTCCAAGACTCGTAATACCGGCGTTAGGAAAATCCCATAGAAAAGATAGGATACGCAATTGACGTAAGGGGATTTGCGGTATGCTCGAGTCACGGAAAAAAAGTGAGCGGTACACCTGTATCTGCCAGACTCGTAATACCAGCGGGCGTTAAAAAGCAGCGTTGGGACCCCTCAACGCTGCTTTTTAAGGCTAACACAAGACTCGTAATCTAGCCGATAATTTTTTAAAAGAAAGTTTTTAGAGAACTTGTTTGTCTGGTTTTCTACTACACACTGCTCTCCTATAATAACTCTTCTAAGCTGCTTTCTTGACTCCATTGACATAAGCATCCTTATAATCTTATTCCTTTTCCTTCTCTCCCAATAATTACCCAGACAGTAAACATAATAAATGTCCCCTTTGTTAATTATTAAATTGACAAAGTGGATATTATAACCATGGAAGAGATACTTATGGAACCACGCATTAGTCCCTTAGTGGTAATATATATATATATATATATATATATATATATATATATATATAAACAAATCCAAAAGGAAGACGTCAGCACCCACATGAAGACAGAAAGCAGCAACGTTTCAGATCCATCCGATCCTTAGTCATGCCTAAGATGCCTAAGAGCATGACTAAGATGCCTAAGAGCATGACGAAAGATCGGATGGATCCGAAACGTTGCTGCTTTCTGTCTTCATGTCACTGTAAATAAAGACAACACTTTGATGAACTGTGGGTGCTGACGTCTTCCTTTTTGGGTTTGTTTCTATGTATTAGAGGTGTGCAAGACCCTCTGGCGTACGTGCAACCCACAAGAAACAACTACTGCAAACCTTTTCTAGCTAAGGCCACAAATAATAATTAAAAAAAAAACCAACTCTTACCTGCTGAGTTCTAAGTTACCCACAATTCTGCCTGAATTTACTGCAATCTTGACCAAGGCATTTGTTGTCTAAAGGAAGAGATTTGTAAAATATTAGCATTTGCTTGCATTATCACTATACTATCACAGTAAATATGTACAATGAATATGTGCATCTGTTGCTGTGTCCATATAACTGATATAGATTGATTCACTGGGGCCTATTTAACAATGGTCTGACGGACCTGATCCGACAGTGCGGATCAGGTCCGACAGACCTCCCTGAATGCGGAGAGCAATACGCTCTCCGTATTAAGCATTGCACCAGCAGCTCTTGTGAGCTGCTGGCGCAACGCCGCCCCCTGCATATTCACGGCCAATCGGCCGCCAGCAGTGGGGTGTCAATCAACCCGATCGTACTCGATCGGGTTGATTTGTGGTGATGTCTGTCCACCTCCTCAGAGCAGGCAGACAGGTTATGGAGCAGTGATCTTTAGACCGCTGCTTCATAACTGGTGTTTCTGAAACAGAGGCCCTCAAGCTCCATCCGGAGCTTGTTAAATGAGCCCCACTGTGTATAGTGACATTTTTTTTTCTACAGCACACATATTAGTATACCCTATGACTCATGAAAATAAAGTTTCATCTATAGATCCTGGTAGTATGATTACAGTTAAAGAGTTAACAATATGTGTTTGTGTTGTTAATTAATCAAAATGTAGAATGTTACCATATACCAACCACATTCAGAAGAAAAAGAGGAGCTAAAGATGAGTTGGGAAGAATAGCATAGGCTTGAATATCCATTACTGGTGAGATGGTCAGATTTCCTGGTTTTATGTTCAAAAATGGAGCAGATGCAGACTCAATCTTCAGCTTCATGAGCATATTGGGGTACATTTTTGATATCTTTAGACAAGCATAAAAAACATATTAAATATGATATTTAATCAAAACAATTAGCTCAAACAGCTGCCAAGCTAAAAACATGTGTTTAATCTCATACCTGAGGTATCAGTGTGCCAAAGGATGAAGTGTTTAGTCGGACACTAAAGTTTTTTGGGATCTAAAATAAAAGATTAAAATGTGTTACATAACTCAGTGCTTTTTTAGACAAAAAAATTGCAACATATTATTGTATCAATGTCACTCAATGTAATAAAAAGGTATACAGATTTTTCCAAAACTTACATTTAAGTCAGGTATATCACTTACATTTAAGTCAGGTATATCACTTACATTTAAGTCAGGTATATCACTTACATTTAAGTCAGGTATCTGTCACCTTTAAAAAAATATATATATATATACTGTGTGTGTATGTATGTATGTATGCATATATATATAATAGAGAGAGAGAGAGAGAGAGAGATTAATAAGGATATGCACTCTCAGAGTTTGTGAAAAAGCAAGTCAAAATGTAATGACGTTTCAGGGTCACAATTAATCCCTTCTTCAGAACTGTTCTAAAGAAGGGGTTAATTGTGACCCCAAAACGTCAATACATTTTTACTTGCTTTTTCACAAACCCTGAGAGTGCATCCTTATTAATCTATTGTACTCCAATAATGCACCCAGGTGGATGATCTCTGGTGGGACTTAAACAACTGGGTGGATGTATATATATATATATATATATATATATATAATATATATATAAATATTTTAAAGGTGACAGATACCTGATTACTTGTCATAAATACTAGCACATACTTCCACAAATGCCATACCAGATTCACACCCACAATCTGTATCATACCATGTCATCCGTGACATTGAAGACAAGAGCCCCTGCCGAATGATAGACAAAGCCGGCTGTGTTGAACAAGTAACTACCAGCAGCAAAGTATACCATAAGATCATGATCCACTGGAAAGGACATAGGCAGAGCTGGGAATGGTGGTGTAGAACGGTGAGAGAGGTAGAAAAATTCCCCCTGTGGATAGAGACTGTGGTTATATATACTTAAGGAGATATACATCCTCTCTGTATAAAAACATTTCATCTGCACATATAACCATTGAAGAAGATATGTTCCCTGTAGATATTCACCTAAGGCATACATTACCGCTATAGATACATACATATTTCCTATATTGTCCCCAATAAACATACCAACACTGAAATTATATTTCTTCTGTTGATAAAACAAAACAGATATATATATATATATTTATATATATTTATTTATATATACAAACACACATATGTAAACAGTCACTCAAGCTCACACTCACGGTACAGTGTACAGCAGCCTGGGGTGCTCTCCCAGGTCTTTTACATTCAATTTATTGTACTGATTATGATTATATAATCCTTTTATGGATATGGTGTACATATCATATCTGTGTGTACGTCTTGTGGTTAAATAATTCAATCAATGGCTGGTATATCGTTGATATGTATACCGAAAGGGATACAATGCACGTTGTAAAATGTCAGTATAAAAAACCCTATATATATATATAAATTGTGACCTCAAAATACTTCTGACACCTCAGTATCTATTTAAAGATTTTCTACCATACTCCTAGAGACTTATGAAGCGCCACTTCTCCAAGATAGTTAAATATGTAATCTTTAGTAATCCTGTAGTATAGGTTTTTTACCTTGGTTTTATTCACTTTTATGTTATATCCATTTTAAGCTGGATCCTACAAGTATTGTGGGCCGGTATATTGCGCTATGGGAGATTCACATGCTCGGCACTACTGCTGATGGTTGCGGCTTGAATGAGTTCTCTAGCGTTCTTGTTGCTTTGACAGCTGTCAAAAGTAAGGTGAGAGCCAGTACATGCATTATGGGAGTGACCAACATTTGGCAATGACGTCACAATGGTGCTGCCGGCCCACTATACGCTCCGTACATTGCAGATGACGCTGGTGTTCTGGTAAGAGGCCGAACTTTTGAAAAGAGCAAACCATGTCACTTCCTGTGACGTAACATCAGCTGTTTTACAAATTTTGGCCCTAATGCTCATGCGTGCCAGCGTCATCACATACCTGGCCGCATACGTCACTGGTAAACTATTTAGACCTGTGGAATTCAGAAACCCTTTCTATAGCGTATGCGTGGGATTTTGTATCACAAATGGAAGTTTATGGAAAGCTGTTTATTCGTCTCCTCTGCAATATTCTGAACTCTGCCCCCCCACTGCAACTACTCCCATTAAGCTGAGTGTCCATGCGTGTAATGACAAACAGCCACTCGGCTATCGCCACTGCTTCCTCTGCTGATCCAATGCAGCTTTTCACAGTCTCCCTTCAATGTCATTGTTTAAACATTTGTTGCAGCAGTAAGCATTGGATCAGCAGAAGCAGCAGTGGCGATAGCCGAGTGGCTGTTTGTCATGCACGCACGGACACTCAGCTTAATGGGAGTAGTTGCAGTGGGGGGGCGGAGTTCAGATTATTGCAGAGGAGACGAATAAACAGCTTTCCATAAACCCCCATTTGTGATACAAAATCCCACGCATGCGCTATAGAAAGGGTTTCTGAATTTCACAAGTCTAAATAGTTTACCAGTGACGTATGCGGGCAGGTATGTGATGACGCTGGCACGCATGCGCATTAGGGCCAAAAGTGTAAAGCAGCTGATGTAACGTCACAGGAAGTGACATGGTTCGCTCTTTTCAAAAGTTCGGCCTCTTACCAGAACATCACTTAGAGAAAGTATTGGATCTTGTGTCACCAGTTAATTTGTTTTGTGGTCTGGAATAATATGATTTTTTTTTACCCTGCAAATACTTCTACCTGCTTTAAGTTGTGGCAGACTAACCACATACGACAGGAATTTCTATAGAGATACAGAAGATGAAACAGAGAAGCAACAGACCAAATTCTTTTGCCAGAGCAGAACCCTAAGAAGTCCTAAAAAAAAAATATATTTATGGTAATTTTAATGGAGATAATGGGGCATATGTATCAAGCTCCGTATGGAGCTTGATGCCCCGTGTTTCTGGCGAGTCATCACAAAGACTGCTGCTCCATAACCTGTCCGCCTGCTCTGAGCAGGCGGACAGACATCGCAACAATACAACCCGATCAAGTACGATCGGGTTGATTGACACCCCCTGCTGGCAGCATATTGGCCCGCGAGTCTGCAGGGGTCGGCGTTGCACCAGCAGCTCTTGTGAGCTGCTGGTGCAATGATGAATACGTGTTGCTCGCCGTATTCAGCAGCTCTTGTGAGCTGCTGGTGCAATGATGAATACGTGTTGCTCGCCGTATTCAGCAAAGTCTGGCGGACCTGATCCGCACTGGCGGATCAGGTCCGCCAGACTTTCATAACTAGAGGCCTATGTGTGTATAGTGTTATGATTGTGTCTCCAAATTACTTTTGAGAAAATGACAATGAAATTGTTTTACTTATCTGAAACCAATAGAACAATTGATATTCTCTTTGTTGATAACATATTTTTCACATCACCCACGACCTCCCTGGGAGGTCTGGAGACTTGATCCATCAGCATACATCTTAAATCTAATACTCTGTGTCCTAATGCCAAGAAATGTTGAGCTACTGAATCTTCAGCCTGCTGGTAGAATTGTGATTTGCTATCCTTTCTGTGCTCTGTATTACTGACATACAGGTTATGAAGGACATGTTTGATTTACATGTCAGTCATTTTGAGTTCACTGAATATAGTTGTTTTCATCATAATTTTTTTTTTTTTTAAAAAGTAAATAATGAATATTGTTTTCATATCTACAATTAACTTTCCATAGGCAACCATTATTTTTCCTTCTTAGTAACACTTCATAAGAACTGAAAAAAAAGTAAGCATGAATGCAGGTGCATAGCTGAATAAAAATGTGTTTCATTGTGAGTATAGGCAGTAGCTCTATCTAACAGAAAACAATTTTACCCTATTTATAAAAGGGATTTGAACAAAGTATTTTTACAATAAACAAAAGCAAACTCTAAGCAAATCAAGTTCTATGAGCAGTACCACAGATGATGAAATAAACAAACCTCTTTAAAAAGAATAACCTTGCTCATAAAGTCCTTTGGAAGTATCCACTGGCCAAAAAATGATGCTCCCGTGAATTATGACCGTACTGGCTCAGACTAGCTGCAGAAATACACTCAGCCAATATGCAGCAGCTATAATTCACTTGAACACATGTTGCTTTGATATATTTTTATGTTGCACAATACAGTCACATAAATTAATAAATTGTAGTTATGTTTTCCTGATTAGCGATCTATTTCGCCAGTTAAAGGGATATTTACATATGTAGAGTATTTCTAACTTTTGCTGTTTATAATATCACAGTCTCTCCCTGATGGTATTTCTGGTATCAAAGGGTCTGTGTCACCCAGCATAGAGTAAACAGTATATTGTGTAGATCTCGCACCTTAAGTTGTGCATCAAGAACTTCAGCAGTCACAGATGGAGGACCTATAAGTGAGTAATCAATAGCTGCTACATGGTCAATTTTTGCTGTAACTGCAAAACAAAAAAATAAATAAAAATGAACAAAGAGAATGAGAATAAATCATTTGCTGCTTGTGTTTATACTCATTAATATTTTTGTCCTACTAATATGGTTATCATCTAATTCTTCAGTCCCAAAAAATGGTTTTCAGGTGTACAAATTCTTCACAAATTATCTAAATTTACATTCACTTGAACTTTCTAAACTCAAATCCTTTTCTAAATATTTGAATGTAAGGGTAGATTATTTCCAGAAAATACAGTCTACAATGCAGGTAAATATTTCACCACATGATATCAAATGGGGTATTATGGAGGGAAGCCATTTTGTTATAGCTATCACAGCTTTGACTGTAAGATTTGGACTATGTCCTTATCACGTGTATCAAGTAGATAATGGAGTATGGCCATACATTGCTCTAAAGACCTCAGACTGGTTTTCCTTGATAAATAGATGACATTAAGTTTAGACAAACAACACTTTGGCTTTTTGACAAGTCATTTTCATGGTTAAATGCACAGCTAAATCAGTTTGAAGATAATGAATAACCTGTATTTGGAATTGTCTAATTTCCATTACATACATGGATATTTTAAACTTTCTTTAGATCCATGAGCCCTCCTATATTATACTTTTGACAGATTCTAGGGACAGTCTAGTCTGAATTAAACTTTCATGATTCAGATAGGGCATGTAATTTTAAACAACTTTCCAATTTACTTTTAACATCAAATTTGCTTTGTTCTCTTGGTATACTTTGTTGAAAGCTAAACCTAGGTAGGCTCATAAGCTAATTTCTAAGCCCTTGAAGGCCACCTCTTATATGAATGCATTTTGACAATTTTTCACAGCTCAAGGGCGTTAGTTCACGTATGCCATATAGATAACATTGTGCTCACGGTGGAGTTACCTAGGAGTTAGCACTTATTGGCTAAAATGCAAGTCTGTCAAAAGAACTAAAATAAGGGGGCAGTCTGCAGAGGCTTAGATACAAGGTAATAACAGAGGTTAAAAGTATATTAAAATAACAGTATTCGTTATGAAAAACTGTGGAATGGATAATAAAGGGATTAAACAATAAAAATTCTTTAGTAGACTGTCCCTTTAAATTGATAATATGAAAATGATGTATGGAAGGACTATTACTTTAAAACTTTACAAATATATATATATATATATATATATATAGATATAGATATATACACACACACATATCTAGCTATCTATAAATCTAGCTAGCTAGCTATCTGTATATATATATATATATATATATATATATATATATATATATATATATATATATATATATATATATATATATATATATAGGGGAAAACAAGGAAACTCCTCGGCACACCAGGGATACAATAGGTAAAAAGCCAGTCTTTATTCGGTAGATAATAAAAACATAATCCTCATACAGCAACTTGGTAAAAACATATTATATGAACTGGAACAGGGGGAACATCACCTCCTGTGACATCATATATATATATATATAAAACAACATTTTAAATTAGGGGGATGTAAAAGGTGAGTTTAAAATCCTCCACTACGCATAAAATATAGAGAAATATAGAAAGGTTTTCTGTGGGAAAACAAGCCTTCTGGCCTCTTTAGATTTGTTAATGAACTACACAATGAGTTACTTTCTCTATATTTTATGCATAGTGGTGGATTTTAAACTCACATTTTACCTCCCCCTAATTTAAAATGTTGTTGTATTTCTCTCTCCACTCTCTCCACTCTCTCCACTCTCTCCACTCTCTCCACTCTCTTCACTCTCTTCACTCTCTTCACTCTCTCTCTCTTCTCTTTCTCTCTCTCTCTCTCTTGTGCAGCCAAGTAAATGTTGATTCTGATGAAATGTTCATTCTGAATATTTGGGGAAATTCGTTCCCCAAATATTTGTTGGCTGCACTATTTGGTATTTGTTTTGTTTAAAACTCTGAACACTGAATATTAGTTAAACATTTACATTAGTTTTTGTTAAAAAGCACTCTTCTTGCCAGAGCCCTGGCTGTGCTAACAGGAGGCTTAGCATGCTCGGCTCCCAGGAGCTGCGCTAAAAGAGGATCGGGTTAAGGAGCTCTCAAAGCGAGTATTTTTAAAGTTTCTTTAAATTTTTCTGGTGCATTCATTCGGATATTCATTTTGAACGAATGCAGATCCCTAATATACAAATATATATATATATATATAAAACTATACATTATTACAGTGCCTATAAATAAACTGGTTCCCTCTTACCTGGCAGGGTCTGAAGAAGAGGCCCCAGCTTACTGCTAATTGATTGTGAAACTAATGGACAAATCTAAATGAAGAAAAAAAAAAAGAGTATAAAAAGACATTATGCTTCTGTAGCAAAAATAAATCAATTTGCTAAGCAGTTAACTTTTTACCAAAATGGCAAGAAAAAAACATATTATTGCAGTCTTGCTACAGAGATGCTAGTTAGGAAATAGGAACATTCACACTGCGTAGCAGTCAGTATCAGAATGATTAGTAACAGGTCCAAACAGGTCAGAAAGTATTATCTAACAACTGGTATCCACACTCAGCAATGAAAAGAGATGAAGAAAAAAATCACCCATGAGCTAAACAGGAACTATGTAATTATATTCCTATGGTGACAGGATTTCAACTCAATGTAAACCCCTTGATATCTTTGTTATATATAAATAAAAGCATTCACAACCAAACCTGATCTTCTATAGCTTTTCTAAATGCTGAATCAATCTGATGATGAAAGATGTCAACCAGCCAGCTGTAAGAGAACAAAAGGTTATTAAACATTTATTTTTAGTAGTTTTTGATGAATAGAAAATTATTTGATTATGAAAAAATTATAATATAGAACTTTTTTAATACACTGAACATATGTTTTCCCCTTAAAGTGTTTACAATGACTTGTTACAACAGCTGCAGTATATGAAAACTCCTTTAAGCAATACATTTGGTGTATGAAATATCTGCCTCTGGTAATTGAAACCACAACCCAATGAAATGGGCTGAGCTTCCAGGGACAGCAGACTTCATCAGCTTATCTCTATAAATTTACAGGAAATCCTCCTTACCTTATCTCTCTATATACAGTGAGACCAACACTTAAGGGCCGATGATCGCTGGCGAGATTATTTAAGAATGCTCACCAATACTTCTATTTCCCTAAGGGCCGATGATCGCTGGCGAGATTATTTAAGAATGCTCACCAATACTTCTATTTCCCTAAGGGCCGATGATTGCTGGTGAGATTATTTAAGAATGCTCGCCACTACTTCTATTTCCCTAAGGGCTGATGATCGCTGGCGAGATTATTTAAGAATGCTCGCCAGTACTTCAATTTCCCTGGTGGAACGATCTAAAGCCACTTTTTACCCTGAAAACAGGGTGTCTCACTAACGGGCGAATACTGCAATTTTTTTTTCATATGAGAAGGAGATGCATACATTACAAAAGTTCACAACAAAAAACTAATAATTGAACCATTCACTCAAAAATACTCAGGAAGAAATGGTATTGTTAAAATGCATGAAAAATTGTAGCAAAATTATTCACCAAAAATCATATTTTAGCAAAAATTTTAAATTTGTATCTAAATTAGATAAGAATAAATCATATTACATATGCACAGCGTAAATGGTCATTTAAGTACACTGGATGTGCAAAAATTCTTACAAAATACAAAGCATAGATGTTGTTTTATGGTAAAATGAGCTGAACGAAGGTGTTCCATGGGCGTGTATGAAATTGTCTCCCAAATCCAAGTGTAGTTTTCTAAACATTTCCGCTCTTCAGATCTCAGTTTTTTAGGTTTCATATACCTGTAACATTTAGGTATTGCCCTGGATGAATGAACATATTTGTAACCAACCTGCCAAAATGAGGCAAATAAGAACTGCGCAGAAAATTACTAATATTAAAAAAACTGTCTATTTTTCCTGCAGCACAGCCAGCTCACAGTTCTTATTTGTGTACTGGTAGATATATATTCTCTGCGCTGATAAGGTATAAGCTCTTATAACTGATGGAAGCTTCTTCTATGCTTCCTGCAGAGGTATTTGGCGAAAGAGCGCTAGAATAGCTAATACCCAATGGAGATAGAGAAAAAAATTGTCTGTAATGGATATTTTTCTTATTAAAAAGTGATAATTTTTATTAATAGAATTAATTTTTAGTAGTAGTGACGTCTTTGATTAGCAATAATCAAATGGTATCCTAGGTGCAATTTTGTGGGTTTACGGATATCAAATGCACCCTCCAACCAAATGTTATCCATCCAGTAGTTGTATTTAATACCCGTAAACCCACAAAATTACAGCTAGGATACCAGGACGCTCCTCCACTACCACGACATACTGAGGGGGTAATAAGGTCAGACAGGTACACCTTGCTAACTTGTTGCCGTTATTATAGGCTCACAGCAGCCGTATTTTACATAACTAAAGGCACTGCCTTTTCTTCATTTATATTTTTCTCTATTCGTATGAATTTTAATATGAACTTAATTTACTTTCATTTAGGAAAGGATACTCATTTGATTATTGCTAACGATGTGCTGTTCTTGTTTTTAGCTTACATTTGATGTTTAAATTGATTTTAAATTGAAATAGTGTTTGCTTATTGTGTAGGTTTAGCAGCGTAAAAAGGTTGGCCAACCTACTGCTTTTTTATTTTTATTTCTAATTTTCTAATTTACTTTTCATTGTTTACACTACAAACAAGTAGCTACACACTTGTGTAATATCAAATCCTTTTTTACAAACCAAGTGTATACAATTTTTAGTCCGAAAAAAACAGTCAGAAAGACGTCACTACTACTAAAAGTTAATACTATTAATAAAAATTATCACTTTTTAATAAGAAACATATTCATTACAGACAAGTTTTTTCTCTATCTCCATTGGGTATTAGCTATTCTAGCGCTCTTTTTTCTAAAACTCTTTCCCCAAATACCTCTGCAGGAAGCATAGAGGAAGCTTCCATCAGTTAAAAGAGCTTATACCTTATCAGCGCAGAGAATATATTCTACCAGTACACAAATAAGAACTGTGAGCTGGCTGTACTGCAGGAAAAATAGACAGTTTATTTAATATTAGTATTTAATATTAGTAATTTTCTACTAATGTAATCTGTTTCCATTTAGCCCCTTAACGACCAGCGGCGTTCCCTGTATAGCGCTGGACCGGTCTTTAAGCCCTTAAAGGGACAGTATACACTCATTTTCATATAACTGCATGACACTACTATAAAGAATACAATGCATAGATACTGATATAAAAATCCAGTATAAAATTGTTTAAAAACTTACTTAGAAGCTGTCAGTTTAGCTCAGTTGAAAAGGTAGCTGGAAAGCCCACTACAAGTGGGAAATAAGACACTCCCCCCCCCTTCTTTTGCATATGAAAAGACCCTTTACACAAACAGGAGCAAGCTGGAGAAGGTAGCTGACGGTATTCACATAAAACTTTGGGGCTTGGTTAGGAGTCTGAAAATCAGAGCAATGTTATTTAAAAATAAGCAAAACTATACATTTAAAAAAAAAAAAAAAAACTTTATGGGCTATATAAATAGATCATCTACAAAACATTTATGCAAAGAAAAAATGAGTGTATAATGGCCCTTTAAAGATCAGCTGTACAAAGCTGCTGTACTGGGTCTCTTTCTGCTGCGATCTTGCTAACAGTTGCAAGATTACGATTATTTCTGCATGCCCCACTGTGTGGCACTCTGTGTCCCTCTCTGCATCGGGTAGCAGTGGTTCCGATTGTTTTGGTGTTTTAGGGTTAGGAGGGTGGGCGGCCCATCACTGGAGGGGGGAGGGATGGGTGTGGCTGCTACACTGCAGTAAAGAATCAATGCTGAGAGCAGGAGGGAGGGGGAGGGAGGGAGAGGGAGTTCTAGAGTGGAGCAGGGAATAAAGAGTAGGGGAAAAGATCGCTTGGAGGGGGGGGGGGTTGGGGTAAATGAGGGTGCAGCTACACTACAGACAAATTAGTTTTTGGTTTTTTTTTGTAAATAAAGAGATACATTGATAGAAAACTGGGTACTGGGAGACAGCTGCCAGTACTTAAGATGGGTGGAAGGTTAGAGAGCTTCTACACTGTAGAAAATAATAATAATAATACAAATTTTTTTTTTTTTAAATGACCTGATATTTGTTGATTGAAAACACTGCAATCACATAGATTATGCATTAGTTATCAATGTTGAATCAGTTAGCTACCATGTTTTACATTTGCAATGGCCATGTATATTTCACTTTCATGTGAAAATCCACTAAACTCAAAGAATAAGCCCGTGTTGTTCAGTTTTTAATGTGTTTATTGAACAAAAGTGTAAAAAAAAGGCCACCAGTGTTTGGGCATATGTCATTTATATAGCTTGGCTAATTCATTGGCACTATTACAAATAAAGCTGAAAAACAAGAGAATTAAATGTAACATTTAGTTAGTTTTTTATATTTTATTAAATAACAAAAACAAAATATTAATTAATGTTAAAACAAAATTTCTAAAACTATTTTAATTGTTAGTATTTTATGTGAAATATTTATTATTTGAATAGCATGTTAGCTTGACAAGTGAGTATATGGTTTCTCTACATACAAAATAGGACTAATTAAAATATGATAATTTGAGGCAATTATTATTGTATTCTTATAAATCTATTAATATATAACTATGAAATTTAGATTATTTCATTATTTTATTATAATGCTTGACTGAGTTGTGTCTCATGAGTGCAATGGATATTAAAATAATTTATTTTATTCTGAGGTAAAAACAAAGTTTACCTTTTAAGTTTCTTTTGTTTCATCAAGAATTATATTTTAAATTAAGTTTTTTTTTTTTTGTTTTGTTTTTTGTTTCTTTTTAAAATCTAGAATTTCTTATAAAATATACAGTAATTTAAAGCTTCCTAGATGACAAATAATTTTTCAGAGTATATTTAAATGTACAATATTACTATAAATATTTATTATTGCCTTATATTTGATATGCATGATATCAATGATGCAATTAATAATCTATATGTTATGGAATTTGTATTTTTTTTTTGATAATATAGACAATTTCATGATAGATATTATATAATCTATAATTTAATGAGTGATGTCATTAATATTGATTATGTCAGACTATATTGTAACCTTAAAAGGGCATTAAAGGGATATCATACTCATATGCTAAATCACTTGAAAGTGATGCAGCATAACTGTAAAAAGCTGACATGAAAATATCACCTGAACATCTCTATGTAAAAAGGGAAAATATTTTACAATTACACACAATTTCTTCATCTCACAATTGAAAGTACTCTGTGAACAGTTATGCTTGCTGCTATCCAGCTGCAAGTTGAAAAAAATAGGCAATCAGCATCAGCAGTACTGAGGTCATGTTGTGAGATTTTAAAGTAAACTTCCATAAACTGAATAGGAAAATAACATGACTGTGCATGCACATGCCAGATGCACACTCCCTTGTAAGTCCTGGGACTAGCATCCTGGTTGGATGCTTAAAGTCTCTTTACAGGGGTGTGTGAATACTTATGACATTTTAAGGTAAATGCCTTCCTTTTTTACATAGAGATGTTCAGATGATATTTTCTAGTCAGCTTTTTACAGCTATGCTGCATCACTTTCAAGCACTTCAACATTTGGGTATCATGTCCGTTTAAGTACAAAATTGTGCTTGTCCCACACTCCCTATAGATGCCAAAAAACAAATTCTGTAACCTTCCCAGCCTCATGCATACAGAAATACTGATTCCTTCCACCTTCAAATCAAATAGTTTTGATAATTAGCACTATTTTATAAACCTAGATTACAGCTGTTCATTTTTAACCTCTCTAGGAATGTGGGACAAAGCACACTTTTCACACAGCAGCGAATGTCCCTTTAACTCTATAATTACAATATTAGTAATTAGTAGATACAGTTTATGGATCTGAGATGTAGGTTAGTTTTAATTATGTCTGTAAGTTGTGAAAAGATTGTTATCTAGTGACTGATTCATACCCAGACAAGAATATATCATAAAATAACAGAAGTTTGAAACCTTTATAAGAGGAATATTATCCCTTTTATAAAATGCATATTTATATGATTCTAAACTGTTGCCCATCTACACTAGAAGTGGGAAGTAGAACTCATATATTAGAAAAAAAAATTTGCTTATGATATTTAAAAATATAAGACAATCTTTTCAATAAGATATATGGAAATTAAATATGAAGTTTATTAACAGGTGGTATTTTGCACCTAGCAGATTGAAATTGATTCACTTGTGTACAGATGAGAAGCGTTGGAGGGGTTATATTAAAAATGACACATATTGACAAATTTGGTGGACATGCCATTTAACCTCTACCTTTTGGTAATCCATCATAGCAGAAGTTGAGAAAGCAATATCGGCTAAAATACCATTAGACCCTTTAATATTTTTCTTTAATAAATTTCCTAAGATAAAGTGCTAATTACGCTCAAAATTATTGGTAATAATGGTTAATAGTGCAAAACAATTGATTCGAACAAATTGAAAAAAGCCTATAATTGCCTCCATGATAGAATGGAGAGACTTGGTGTCCCTTAACATGCAACTAAAAAAGTTTCACGTCTTAGCCACAAAATTCTTAAACAAATATTACAATATTCGTTTTTATATGGGATGAATATTTGTCACACCAGATTAGACACTTCAAGCATTACATTAAAGGTTCTTGAGAAACTAATTTAGATGTTTTTGGGAAGGATTTATCTCTCTTTACATTTTACAAAGCGGTAATGTTATAATGGTCTCACTTTTCATGTCATATATATTTATCAGAACTTGCATATCATGTAAAATTGACTCTGTGGTCCTTACAAAACTGTTATCTTATTATTATATTTTGGCACTGTTGGTTTTGATTGTATTGTACACAACTTCAAATCAAATATAATAAAATGCAAAAAGAAAAAACAGAAGCATATGAATTACCTGAACTTTCCAGAAATGTGCACATCAACATTTGAGATGTAACTACTGCAGTCAGAGGGACTAATTGTGGGTCTGCCTTGTCCATCGCTTCCCAGCTTCATACCTACAGAAATACTGATTCCTTCCACCTTCAAATCAAAGTGTCCATGGTCTGATCTAAGAACAGGAGACAATTCCTACAATCAGTGAAACTACTGTACAAAATTCCATATATTTGTATGATTGAACATGTAAGCATATGCATAAATAGGCTTTGAAGAATATAAAGGGCCATAATAATTGAAAAAATATTAGCACTTATAATTTTAACACTTGTGAATAGAAAGAAAAGTGCTCAACCAGGAACGAACAGTTGCTCAATAAGCCTCTTTTAGCCCAATTGTACTTTTCACAGAGGAGAAATGTTCTGAAGTATATCAGTCTGATGACGCCTATACAGGGACTGTACAGACCCCAAAATGCCAGAAATCTTTCTCTGAACGAGAAACATGGTAACCCCAGATAAAAATTGTGGCTAAGTAACTTTAACACTAGCGATATCCAAACTCTATGTGTTTAACCCTGCAAAGGGGTTAAATGACAGTTAAAGTACCCTTTGGTAGCCAAAGAACACTGCTGTCTCTAGCAAAAACTACTGGTTACCCAATCAGCAGTGCTAGTCACAAGACCCAGATGTGCAACTAGGGCTGCTGATTGGCTCAGCGGAAGTTTCTGCTCGGGACCAACAGTACTCTACGGATCAAGCCATAACTATTGGCTAGATTATGAGTTTTTCGTTTTGAGCTGTGCGGTGCTAATGAGCAGTTTTGTGTCACCGCTCACTTACATACAGCGCTGGTATTACAGGTTTTTACAAACCCGGCGTTAAAAGGCAAGAAGTGAGCGTTGAGCAAAATTTTGCTCCTTATCGCACTTCAATACCAGCGCTGCTTAAGTCAGCGGTGAGCTGGTCGTACGTGCTCGTGCACGATTTCCCCATAGGAATCAACGGGGAGAGCCGGCTGAGAAAAAGTCTAACACCTGCAAAAAAGCAGCGTAAACCTCAGTAACGCAGCCCCATTGATTCCTATGGGGAAACACATTTTATGTTTACACCTAACACCCTAACATGAACCCTGAGTCTAAACACCCCAAATTTTACACTTATTAACCCCTAATCTGCCACACCCGACATCGCCAACACCTACATTATATTTATTAACCCCTAATCTGCCGCTCCGGACACAGCCGCCACCTACATTATACTTATGAACCCCTAATCTGCTACCCCCAACATCTCTGACACCTACATAATATTTATTAACCCCTAATCTGCCACCCCCAATATCGCTGCAACCTACCTACACTTATTAGCCCCTAATCTGCTGCCTCCAACGTCGCCGCCACTATAATAAACATATTAACCCCTAAACCGCTGCAGTTCCGCCTCGCAAACATTAGTTAAATATTATTAACCCCTAATCTGCCATCCATAACATCGCCGCCACCTACCTACATTTATTAACCCCTAATCTGCCGCCCCCAATGTCGCTGCCACTATACTAAATTTATTAACCCCTAAACCTAAGTCTAACCCTAACACCCCCTAACTTAAATATAATTAAAATAAATCTAACTAAAAATTTCTATAATTAACTAAATTATTCCTATTTAAAACTAAATACTTACCTGTAAAATAAACCCTAAACTAGCTAGAATATAACTAATAGTTGCATTGTAGCTAGCTTAGGGTTTATTTTTATTTTTCAGGCAAGTTTTTATTTATTTTAACTAGGTACAATAGTTACTAAATAGTTATTAACTATTCAATAACTACCTAGCTAAAATAAATACAAATTGACCTGTAAAATAAAACCTAACCTAAGTTACAATAGCACCTAACTCTACACTATAATTAAATAATTTAACTAAATTAAATACAATTATCTAAATTAAATTACTCTAATAGCCCTATCAAAATAAAAAAAGCCCCCTCAAAATAAAAAAAAACCCTAGCCTAAACTAAACTACCAATAGCCCTTAAAAGGGCCTTTTGCGGGGCATTTCCCCAAAGTAATCAGCTCTTTTACCTGTAAAAAAATACAAACAACCCCCCAACAGTAAAACCCACCGCCCACACAACCAACCCCCCAAATAAAACCCTGTCTATAAAAAACTAAGCTCCCCATTGCCCTGAAAAGGGCATTTGGATGAGCATTGCCCTTAAAAGGGCAGTTAGCTCTATTGCAGGCCCAAACCCTAACCTAAAAATAAAACCCACCCAATACACCCTTAAAAAAACCTAACACTTACCCCCCTAAAGATCAACTTACAGTTCTGAAGACTGGAAATCCATCCTCAAGGAAGCGGCAGAAGTATTCATCCAACCGGGCCGAAGTCCTCAACGAAGCCAGGAGAAGTCTTCATCCAAGCCGGGCGAAGTGGTCCTCCAGATGGCAGAAGTCTTCATCCAGACGGCATCTTCTATCTTCATCCATCCGACGCGGAGCGGCTCCATCTTCTAGACATCCGATGCGGAGCATTTTCTTCTTCCGACGACTAAAGATGAATGAGGGTTCCTTTAAGTGACGTCATCCAAGATGGAGTCCCTTAGATTCCAATTGGCTGATAGACTTCTATCAGTCCATCGGAATTAAGGTAGAAAAAATCCTATTGGCTGATGCAATCAGCCAATAGGATTGAGCTTGCATTCTATTGGCTGATTGGAATAGCCAATAGAATGTGAGCTCAATCCTATTGGCTGATAGGATCAGCCAATAGGAGTGAACTTCAATCCTATTGGCTGATTGCATCAGCCAAAAGGATTTTTTCTACCTTAATTCCGATTGGCTGATAGAATTCTATCAGCCAATTGGAATCTAAGGGATGCCATCTTGGATGACGTCACTTAAAGGAACCTTCATTCGTCTTTAGTCGTTGGAAGAATAGGATGCTCCACATCAGATGTCTTGAAGATGGAACCGCTCCGCGTCTGATGAATGAAGATAAAACATGCCGCCTGGATGAAGACTTTTGCCCGTCTGGAGGACCACTTCACCCAGCTCTTGGATGAAGACTTTTCCCGGCTTCGTTGAGGACTTTGGCCCGGTTGGATGAAGACTTCTGCCACTTCCTTAAGGATGGATGTCCGGTCTTCAGAACTGTAAGTCGATCTTCAGAGGGTTAGTATTAGGGTTTTTTAAGGGTGTATTGGGTGGGTTTTATTTTTTAGAGAGCTAACTGCCCTTTTAAGGGCAATGCCCATCCAAATGCCCTTTTCAGGGCAATGCAGAGCTTAGGTTTTTTTTAGATAGTATTTTATTTGGGGGGTTGGTTGTGTGGGTGGTAGGTTTTACTTTTGGGGGGTTGTTTGTATTTTTTTTTTACAGGTAAAAGAGCTAATTACTTTGGGGCAATGCCCCGGAAAGGCACTTTTAAGGGCTATTGGTAGTTTAGTTTAGGCTAGTTTTTATTTTTATTTTGGGGGACTTTTTTATTTTGATAGGGCTATTAGATTAGGTGTAATTAGTTTAAATATCTGTAATTTGTATATTATTTTCTGTAATTTAGTGTTTGTTTTTTTTGTACTTTAGCTTATTTAATTTAATTTAGGTAATTGTATTTAATTTAGTTAATTATAGTGTAGTGTTAGGTGTTATTGTAACTTTAGGTTTTATTTTACAGGTACTTTTGTATTTGTTTTAGCTAGGTAGTTATTAAATAGTTAATAACTATTTATTAACTATTCTACCTAGTTAAAATAAATACAAACTTGCCGGTAAAATAAAAATAAACCCGAAGATAGCTACAATGTTAGTTATATTGTAGCTAGCTTAGGGTTTATTTTATAGGTAAGTATTTAGTTTTAAATAGGAATAATTTAGTTAATTAATTTTATTTAGATTTATTTAAAGTATATTTAAGTTAGGGGGTGTTAGGGTTAGACTTAGGTTTAGGGGTTAATACATTTAGTATAGTGGCGGCGACGTTGGGGGCAGATTAGGGCATAATAAATGTAGGTAGGTGGCGGCAATGCTAGGGACGGCAGATTAGGGACTAATAATATTTAACTAATGTTTGCGAGGTGTGAGTGCGGCGATTTAGGGGTTAATATGTTTATTATAGTGGCGTGACATTGGGGATGGCAGATTAGGGGTTAATAAGTGTAGGTAAATTGAGGCGACATTGGGGGTGGCAGATTAGGGGTTCATAAGTATAATGTAGGTGGCGGCGGTGTCCGGAGCGGCAGATTAGGGGTTAAAAATTTTATTTTAGTATTTGCGATGCGGGAGGGCTTCGGTTTAGGGGTTAACAGGTAGTTTATGGGTGTTAGTGTACTTTTTAGCACTTTAGTTATGAGTTTTATGCTACGGCGTTATACCATAAAACTCATAACTACAGACTTTTAAATGCGTTAGGACTCTTGACAGGGTAGGGTGTACCGCTCACTTTTTGGCCTCCCAGGACAGACTCATAATACCGGCGCTATGGAAGTCCCATAGAAAAAAGACTTTACGAAGTTTACGTAAGTCATTTTGCGGTAAGGCCAAAGAAGTGTGCGGTACACCTATACCTGCAAGACTCGTAATAGCAGCGGGCGTAAAAAAGCAGCGTTAGGACCTCTTAACGCTGCTTTTTTACCTTAACGCACAACTCGTAATCTAGCCGAATGTGTTTAATCCATGTGCAGCGGTTATATATATAGAGTTAGGGTGTCATTAGTGTTAAAATTACATGTTCTAATGAATTAGAGCATGGCATCTTACTTTTCATTATTATCACCCTTTAAATTAGAGCTTAGTGGAAAAAGTTTACAGATTTTTGCTTTCCATAGCATTCTAAAGATTTAGCAGCAATGTTCTAAGCCTGCAGCTGGATGAGTTTCAAACCAATAATTCTTAAAGGGGCAGTAAACCTATAAAAATGATGTTATATAATTCTGCACATAGTGCAGAATTATGTAACATTATCTTGGCACAAACATTATACATTAAAGTATTACAGCCATATTTTATGATAAAGTCTAGTTTTTCAGACCGCCGCCCCTTGCTCTGCTGAGCGGGTCTGTTTTTTTTCTTAAAGGGACAGTATACACTCATTTTCATATAACTGCATGTAATAGACACTACTATAAAAAATAATAAGATGCACAGATACTGATATAAAAATCCAGTATAAAATTGTTTAAAAACTTACTTAGAAGCTCTCAGTTTAGCTCTGTTGAAAAGGTTGTTGGAAAGCCAACTGCAAGTGGGAAATAAGATCCTCCCCCAACTGTGGAGCCGAGCAGTCGCAGGTTTTGTTAGCTCCTGCTCTACTAACCTAGCAAAACATTTCAAATGGCTCTATAAATAACGTTTTAGATAACAACCTGAATATAAATATCTCTGACCATATACTGACGGTCCCTACAACTCATTTCTGCAACATTCGCAGGTACAGAACCTACTCGTGTCACAGTGAACCGGTCAACATGCAGATCATCTTCTACTGTCCCACATTGTTTTGCAAGACAGGATCACTCTACAGACTGCGGTGAACATAACGGTCAAACACCTATTGACCAAGCTTCTGGCAGTGGCACTTTGGGGCAACTTGCAGAGAGGCGCGAATGCCGCCATTGAAGTAGTGATGTCACGAGTATACCGATCCCGCCGAAGGTGAAATCCCAGCTGCCGCTACAACTACCACTGGAACTATTTAGCTTATGACCCACCTGAGCCTAGTTCCTGAATTCCCACTTAATGATTGCTTTTGGAAAGCAGCTCTAACTTTACGACCAGGAGATGGAATCCCTAATCAAGAATACGTTAGCAGTGCTAGAGCTCCGCATGGATACCCATTTCAACATACTTCATCAACTCCTAACGCTGGACACGGAGGACATACCCAACATCTCAGAGGATGACCTCAGTAATCAATCTCTCTTTGCAGCTCACGCACCGGAAGAAGAGGAAGACCCACTGCACTTTCGTCCCTGCACCGTGGCAGCGGATGAGACCCATGGAGGCACGTCTGTACTTTGTGTGTCGTCTGCAGTCCTTCCTAGCTCAGAGAGATCCTCTGACATCGCAGTCGACTCCTCTGACATCGCAGTCGACTCCTTTACTGATTATTCAGCTCCCGCTCCAAAGCGACCGGTCGAGGTGGGTATAGAAGGAGATGGAGATAAGTTTCCAATCAGCTTCGCAAATGACTTGGGGATACGCCAGAGCCACCTATGTAAGTCAAGATCTCCCCTCATAGCCCCTCCACTGCACTCCACACTTTTGGTGGGCACTTGGGAATATCTTTCCTCTCTCAGGACTATCAACCGCAAGCTCACTCAAATAATGCCAGGGAAGGTATCGGTTAGCTTGTCGGTCTCTGTCTTGGACATCTAACCTTAACATGTGGCAATCAGAACTGATCCCATAATACCCGAGGTTATGTCCACTATATGCAGTTTATTGTTGTTCTGATCATTGAGAGCCAGTTTATTTTGTGTTATTTTAAGTATTTAAGGTTGTATTTATTGCCACTACATCCTATGTCTAAGTAGTAGAACTCTCTCAACTACACATCTTATACGTTTGCTGTAATATGGAGCACTGTTTTCTACTCCCTTGTTGTGCCTACTCTTATTGTATTTTAAACTTCGCTACTTACTGTCTATGGTTAATAGGTGGTCTATTGAGAAATATGTGGTCTTGAGCTCATATACCCACTCTATTTACAGATACAATTACTCATTGACTCAAAATCCTTGTTCATATTCAACCTAGTACTATATATTGCTTGGCCTCTTCTTATTTTGATACTAAATCCTATCAACAAATGTACTACACTCTAAAGCCTGTTATGTTATACTTACACATGGTATAAGTTCACAGCTTCATTAAGCCCCAGATGCTAGTATGATAATACATGTTTTCCACAAGCTATACCATTCTGAGAGAACTCACCAATAAGAGATGTAGCAAGATAATATCAGTACCAAGCTTTAATCTTTTCTAATGCCCATTGTAAAATAGCTAGCAAAGTTTTCCACCCTTACCATAAAGCCACACTCCTTAACACAGGTCTTTTATCACTACATGGGTTTCATTAATTCATCTCTTCACTATGGGACTTCTTATACACTCCTACTCCTGGTACCACCTGAGCACATATGTAAGGGACAATAACTGAGATTACTACATACTATCATTATAAATTGCATAATCTGAATGGATGATGGTTCTGTTTGTCCTCTGTATATATATGTATGTGTATGTATGGGTGCATGTATGTGTATATATGTATGTCTATGTATATATATATGTATGTGTATGTATGGGTGCATGTATGTGTATATATGTATGTCTATGTATATATATGTCCATAGCAAATTAAGTATTTAAGAGACCTGTTATTTTACTTCTTGTTAGCTTTTGAGAGAACCCAAGAAAGACCCCTTCTGACTATGGACATGTGGTATTCATGTATTTCATATAAGTTTTCCTCTAATGTACGCGATAACACCATATATCATATTCTCCTTAAGGCACATTATACATTGGCGTTCTTGTTATACTTTTTAGGTGATATATTTTAACATACTTTCTTAATTGACCACTTCTCTGATTATATCTGGAAGCCCATACTGATGTTATGTCTTCTATATTAATGTCACACATTATTCTTATCAGCTTATACTTTAAAATATGAGGCTCTACTTTGCTCACGTTGAGGAACATACTAGCTATGTATAGGGTGTGTACAATCACTTATTTTCTGATAATCCACATAGCGGCATGGTTTTTGGTTCACTTAGCTAGATTTTGCCAAAATCAGATCTGTCCTATTTAAAATAACTAATAAGGTCTTAAACCTTTCAATGTAATGGATGTCTTATAGTGGGCTAACTTACAATAGATCATTATAACCTCTCTTATATGTCTTTCGAAAATATATAGCAGGATTATATAGTTGTTTTTCTCTTATTTTTCTTCCTAGAGGCCTGCTGTCATTTGTCAATAGTTTTCTAAATTCTCTGTTAGATACCCATCTAAGTGGATAGCTTCCCCCCCCCATGCTGTTTAACTTTTAGATACTGGACATTGTATATTCAACATAGCCCGCAGCCTCTAAAGTAGATAAGAGGCCGGAGAATTATTTTGCTGTTTTACCCAGGGGAGCTCCGCCCCTCCCCCTTTTTTCCTTTTTATTTCGAGAGGCTCTGGCCCGCTCAATTTTACCCCCTCCGCCTCACATACTATGGCCCAACACTGGCTAAAACAAATGCTAATTCTCCACTTCCTGATATTATTAGAATTGTTAGAGTACAGATAGTTGATGTGGGGAACATGCGCTACACAATAATATAAACTGAAGTTCCATCTTATTTGCTCCAGACACTTTTATCACAAAATATCTTGGCATATCTGATCCTTTCTCTATATGTTCACCCCACATTATAGATTTCGTTACCCTCATGCAAAAGGTAAAACTTGAGACAACACTATTTTTCATTACTACTTAGATGTTATTTCATGTGACCATGGGAATATTATGTGAAGACGCAATCTTTAGTTGATTTGATCATCTTTATGTGATAACAATGTATATCTTGCCCTGTTGCAATTTTTGTGTTTGGACAAACTTTGTATGTCATTCTTTTTCGCACAACTTCAATAAAAACCGTTTAAAAAAAAAAAAAAGATCCCCTCCCCCTTCTTTTGCATATGCAAAGACCCTTTACACAAACAGGAGCAAGCTGAAGAAGGTAGCTGACGGTATTCTCATAAAACTTTGGGGCTTGGTTAGGAGTTTGAAAATCAGAGCAATGTTATTTAAAAATAAGCAAGACTATACATTTAAAAAAAACAAAAAAACTTTATGGGCTATATAAATAGATCTACAAAACATTTATGCAAAGAAAAAATTAGTGTATAATGTCCCTTTAAGCTCATCTGGGCAGCTGTCTACTCACAGCTGGCCCGATCACGCCTTTAAACTCAATGTAGCTCGCTCCCGCTTCCAGACCAGAGCGGGAGCAAGCTACTTTGAGTTTAAAGGTGAGATTGGGCCGGCTGTGAGTAGACATCGCCCCAGATGTGCTTAAGAAAATAAAAAAAACACTGCTAAGCAGAGCAAGGAGCGGCGGTCTGAAAAACTAGACTTTATCATAAAATATGGCTGTAATACTTTAATGTATAATGTTTGCGCTAAGATAATGTTATATAATTCTGCACGATGTGCAGAATTATATAACATTATTTTTTAGGTTTACTGCCCCTTTAATAGGCAGAAAGAGAAGTGAGCTTAAATTGATTTATTTTTGTTAATCTTCAAATCAAGATAAATTGATCCAACATCTTTGTCTTTTTGGTATGTTTTCTACACTGTAGTATTACAAGTTGAAAGTAAATGCATTCACTCAAGCGCAATTAAATTTAACGCGCATTGGATTAGTGAAAGTTCAGATCTCTGATTAATGTTTATGCTTGAATAAAAAGTTGCACTAAACACATAAAAAATACATTAAAAAGTACAGTTACACTCATAATAAAACAATCAAATAAAAATCATTTAAAAATAAAATTGCAATAAAAAGGGCTCAAAAATATGAGGTCTCAGGTGTAAGGAAAAAAAAACATGCAAAGGCCTTTAACATAGAGATACATACATATACATGTCTAAATATGTATATATTTGTATACATGTTTACATGTGTGTACATATTTATTTATGTATTTATATTTGTATATATATATTTACTGACATATATACACTTATGAACAAATAAATACATATCTACACAGATATAGACATACTTACTTTATTTATAAGTGCATTGGAGCCCTTAGCAGTCAAGTAGCTGAAAACATGAAAAATCATATTTAAATGTTTAACTGTGTATGTTGTACTGTAAATATTTCACATTCCAATGTTCTTCACATAGGGGAATATGTTCTAAGTATTTTTAAATACATATTATCATATCGGTTATTTGTAGAGCGTCAACAGATTCTGCAGAGCTATAAACATAGGCAGTATACAAGGTCTTAGGACATACTTGAAAACGAGAGAAATCTCAATATATGTAAAATATTATATAAATAATAATAATAAATAAATAAGATAACATTTATAGTGATCAAATGGGTAGAGGGTCCTGCCGAGAGTTGCACTGTTGTAGTCAGCTCTTATGAAGGTGAGCTGCAAAAGGCTGGGCTCTTAGGCTTACATGCTAAGGGGGTTCATGGCATATAGCAATGGAGGAGAGGAACTGGTACTAGGTAGGTTGTAAGCATCCCTAAACAGTAGAGTCTTAAGGGAGCACTTGAAGCTTTCAAAACTAGGGGAAAGGTCTTGTGGAGCGAGGCAGAGAGTTTCACAAGATGGAAGCCAGTCTGGAGAAGTCCTGTAAATGGAAGTGTGATGAGGTAACAATAGAGGAGGAGAGTAGGAGGTCGTGAGCAGAGCGAAGGGGACAGGAGAGAGAGTATCTGGAGACAAGGTCTGAGATATAGGGGGGAGCAGTGCAGTTGAGGGCTTTGTATGTCAGAGTCAGACTTTTGTGTTTAATCCTGGAGGCAAGAGGAAGGCAGTGAAGGGATTGGTAGAGAGGTGCAGCAGATGAATAGCGATGGGTAAGGAGGGCTTGATTCTCTAAAACTCCACCATACCCAACAAATTCACATTTGGGTGATAAAATTGACAAACATAGATAACATTAGCTCCACTGTAATATTCACACAATTCAAACACTAAGGTGTTAACATTTAATGCTACTTATAATCATTTGTACCAAGGGTATAATTTTTAATACCTATACTCAGGAGACTGTAGACAAGGGCAAGCGTTAGTCACTGCCTTTGATAACCAACTTTAGCCTTTTGTAATTTTATCCAACAGTAGCAAACTTTGATTGTAGCAATTTTTGGGAGTTACTATAACCATGTTTATTAAATCAGTACTGCAGCAATCTATGCTGGTTATTTTGTATAATACAATAAGCTACAAAATAGTACTCCCCCGCAATAATTAACTGTTAATATACTCGAATTTACATTAGAAGCTATAATTGTGGGAGTATATTTTATACTCTATCCTTAGCTAAAATTCACTACGATACTAGAGTATCCAATGTGCATATATAATTAGATTACCATATGCTAGCACAATCTGGCCAATTTGGCACCTATCTAATTTCTGGTGTGCAGACCAATATAAGTTCTTTATTCTGGCACAATTATTCTATTTAGTTCGATAGTACTCATAGATACCTCATATTTTCTTTGTGATATTTAGAGCCACTGACTAAAGACGTGGTGATTACTTCAGGTGTGGGACCTTATACCTTATAGACTACGTGACCCCTCTATAACCTGGGTGTAACTTATATTATTTTTATCATTACTTCAGTCATTTAGACAAGTATCCAGCAATAGACACATGAGCCTGTGACAAGAAACACAGGACTATAATTATTGCCCTGTATACACAGAGCGTGAGATTATAAATAATTTAGATCTATCTATATTATTGATAAATAGACTTTGTCTCTACCTCATACAGTATTACTAACCAATACTATATACTTCCTCTGTGATATTTAGAGCCACTGATCAAGACGTGGTGGTCAATTTAGGTGTGGGACCTTATACCTTATAGATCACATTACTCCTCCATAACCTGTGTATAACCTAAATTATATCCATTATCACTCTAAGTGTTTAAATAGGTATCCAGCAATAAACTTTATGAGCCTATGACAAGAAACACAGAACTATAATTGTTGCCCTGTAAACTCAAAGGGTGAGACCACAAATATCTCAGATCTATCTACAGTAATGATAAATAGAATTTGTCTCTACCTCTCATAAGTACACACTTACATCAATAGATACATGAGCCTGTGACAAGAAACACAGGACTATAATTATTGCCCTGTATATACAGAGCGTGAGACAACAAATATTTCAGATCTATCTATACTGTTGATAAACAGACTCTGTCTCTACCACAAACTGTGTCACAAACAGATATTATATACTTTCTCTGTGATATCTAGAGCCACTGATTCAAACGTGGTGGTCAATCTAGGTGTGGGTCCGTATACCTTATAGATCATATTACTCTTTCATAACCTGTGTGCAACCTATATTATATTTATCATCACTCTAGGTGCCAAGATAATAAACTATATATAGATCCAGTAATAAACTATATGAGCCTGTGACTAGAAACACAGGACTATAATTGTTGTCCTGTAAACCCATAGTGTGAGACAAACATCTTTGATCCTTCTACAGTAATGATAACTGATTGTGTCTCTACCTCTCACAAGTAAATAATTACATCACAGACGGGTAATTTAGTATCCTACAAGAGGAGCTGACATAGTTATATCACTTGCACTATTCCCTGATATATCTCGCCCGGCCAGACCTCACCAGAATTATATGGATGGCTCATTATACCTATGATATATAATCGTGGAATTAGCACTATATCTTATGGTAATTATATTTCAATCTATCTCAGGACGAGTTTATCTCCACTCATTATCCCTAGTGGGTAGCGAAGTAAATTGTCTACTGGTCTAAATTTTATTGTATTTTTAAATGTTTTGTTGTGTTTGTTTTGTATTTTAATAAAACCAATAAAGGTTAAATTTTAAACACATCACATCACTTTATCCACCGATTTTGATGTTTCTCCAATTAATTATGGGAGAGTGAAGTGCTATATAGATGCATACTTTTGCCCAACTCCTATGTTGACAATTTTTCATAGATACAAAATAGTTTTGTTCAGTGTTTATGCTATTGAAATCTACCAGTCTACAACACAAAGGTTACAGGTAACGTGCTAACTACTAGCCAAAAGGAGGAAGACCTGATGCGTATGATCCAAAAGAAAAGAATGGAGGTGTTGTGTGGTCTCACATCACTTGAAGGGTCATGAAACCCAGAATGTGTCTTTAATGATTCAGACAGAGCATGCACTTTTAAACTTCTTTTCAATTTACTTCTATTATCTAATTTGCTTTGTTTTCTAGGTATCTTTGTTGAGGTAGGTTCAGGAGCAGCAATGCACTACTCGGAGCTAGCTGGTGACTGGTGGCTGCACATATGCCTCTTGTTATTGGCTCAGCTGGTGTGTTCAGCTAGCTCCCAGTAGTGCATTGCTGCTTCTTTAACAAATGATACTAAGAGAATGAAGCACATTTCAAATTATAAGTTAATTGGAAAGATGTTTAAAATGGTATGCTCTATCTGCACCATGATCGAAAACATGTGGGTGTCATGTCCCTTTAAGCTCCTTGCTATCCCTCTCTAGTTTCTGGCTATGTCCACCTGTACCAGGGTTTTCCCAGTATTTGTTCATGGATAGCAAATTACATTAAAGGGACAGTAAACACCAAAAATGTTATTGTTTAAAAAGATAGATAATCCCTTTATTTACCATTCCCCAGTTTTGCATAACCAACACAATTATAATAATACATGTTTTACCTCTGTAGTTACCTTGTATCTAAGACTCTGCACACTGCCTCCTTATCTCAGATCTTTTGACAGACTTGCATTTCAGGCAATTAGTGCTGACTCTTAAATAACTTCAAGTGCATGAGTACACTGTTATCTATATTAAACACATAAACTAACGCCCACTAGCTGTGAAAAACTGTCAAATGCAGAGGCGGCCTTCAATGGCTTAGAAATTAGCATATGAGCCTACCTATGTTTAGCTTTCAACTAAGAATGTCAAGAGAACAAAGCAAATTTGATGATAAAAGTAAATTAGAATGTTGTTTAAAATGACATGCCCTATCTGAATCATGAAAGTTTAATTTGGAATTTACTATCCCTTTAAGCATTGAGAATCAAAGTTGGCACCAGGATCGCTTCAAGCACTCCCTAAAGACTGTACTATTCAGGGATGCATAAAACCTACACTAACCTTTCCTAACTCC
Organism: Bombina bombina; assembly: GCF_027579735.1. Taxonomy (NCBI): domain Eukaryota; kingdom Metazoa; phylum Chordata; class Amphibia; order Anura; family Bombinatoridae; genus Bombina; species Bombina bombina. The sequence continues at coordinate 1,025,209,255 of NC_069499.1, read as the reverse complement.
ATTGCTTTCCCCTTAAATCCCTTAGCATGTAAGCCTATGAGCCCAGCTGTTTGTAGTTCACCTTCATAAGAGCCGACTACAACAGTGCAACTCTCGGCAGGGCCCTCTACCCATTTGATCCCTATAAATGTTACCTATGTTTATAGCGCTGCGGAATCCGTTGGCGCTCTACAAATACCTGATAATAATAATAACGTCACTGTGTTAAACAGTTCTGTATATCATAGTGCTCATGTATATGTCAATATGATATAAATGCATTTATAATATTTTATTGCAAACTGTGGTACAATGCAGAGCAGTTCATGTAAATAAATAAAAAAAAATAACTTACATACTAGAAGAAGGCAGCATATTGTCAGTGGCGTAGAGCATCCCACAATTCCAAAAGTGAAACAAAACAATAAAACAATGTTAGCTTTACACTGGCTAATATTAATAATGACTTGTCACAGCTATGGTTCATTCTCTCTGAATATTCATCAACAGATCTAAGTAAGTCAACATGATCCATTTAATACATATGGAAAAACAAAATGGCCATCACTACATGCTTTTCATTACCCTGTAAAACTGTAGGACTGTCCCAGTTTTTTTTTACTTAAAGGGACATGCAAACCAATTATTTTCTTTTATGATTCAATTAGAGCATAGAATTTTAAATAACTTTTCAATGTACTACTATTATCTAATTTGCTTTGTTCACTTGGTATCAATTGTTGAAAAGCATACATAGGTAGGCTTAGGAGATGGAATATAGCTGCTGAGTGGTAGCTGCACATATATGCCTTTTTTTGTTCATTTACTGATGTGTTCAACTAGCTACCAGTAGCAAATTGTTGCTCCTTTAATAAAGGATACCAAGGAATGAAGTAAAATTGATAATAGTAGTAATTTGGAAAGTTGTTTAAAAATGTATACTTTATATGAATCATACAAGAAAAACATTTGGGTTTTATGACCTTTTAAACCAATTACAGGTGCCAATAGGTAAAACTTTATCTCTTCACACAGGGCGCCACAACCTTGGTGCACACATATTATTGTACCTTGTGACAGAAATGGTGCGCATTCACAGAGATCAGTAAGCTGGATGGATTTATGTTTCTTGCCGTTTGGTTTAGCTTAAACAATAAAGAATGGAAGCTTTAGATGTTTTTTCCCCCTATAGTTTAAAGGGATATGAAACCCAATTTTTTTCTTTTATGATTCAGATAGAGAATACGATTTTTAACAACTTGACATTTTACTTCTATTATTTAATTTGATTCCTTCTCTTGTTATTCGGGTTGCCAGGTGTCCGTTATTAGACCGGACTGTCCGGTATTTCAGGCTACTGCCTGCTAATTTTATTTTTTTTAAAAACGGACATAGCCTTTGCAGTTTTCTTTACATTTTTTTTATGCCTGGCTTGTGGCTGCTGCTAGCTGCTTACCCGTAACCCCACACAACCAACCAGCCCCTGTTTAGCAAATAGCCTGTGTGTCTCAGTCTCACTCTCAACTCAGGCTCTGCTCAGCTGTCTGATCGGATCATCATCTTTCTGATCTGATTCCTGACAGTGATGTGCGGAGCCGGAGTTGAGTCGGGGCCTCTCTCTGCGCTGCCTGCAGTATTGCACGTGATCACGCGGGTCACATGAGCGTGACGTCATCACGCCAGAGAACAGAAGACCCGCTCTCAGCAGCCTCAGTCTGTGTGTCATTCATTGCCTGCAGGCGCCGCAGAGGCAGAGAGAGAGTCTGAGTGCAACTGCAGAGTGACAGCCAGCCAGAGCCAGCCCAGCAATAAGTTAGTGAGTAGTGACAGCCAGCCAGAGAGCCAGCCCAGCAATAAGTTAATAGTGCGTGCTGCCCTGCTAGTCTGCTTCCCTCCCTTGTTGTGAAAAATTGTGAATTTTGAAATAATAATGTCTGATAACTCTGCTGTTATTTTAATTTAACAGACACTATGAAGGCAAGTGTGTGTGCCTGAATAAGTCATCATAAATTATCTACACTGTGTCACACAAATTATTGAAGCAGCAGCCAGCCAATATATTATATATATATGTGTGTGTGTGTATATTTATATATATATATATATATATATATATATATATATATATATATATATATGTATGTGTATATATATATATATATATATATAACACAGAAAAAAACATCAAGGCTGAATTGTGGTTTCCTGCCGTGACAAACAGTCACTCTGAAGACCTCAATGAAGTATGCCTGAGCTCGGTGGGAAAATGGAAAGACATCGTGGATCAACAGGGGTAAGGACTCACAGGATTCTTTACAGCAGATAAGTGAATGGAGGGTTTAACTTATGATTCTCCGGTAACTTTACCATACGGCACGGCCACCGCTGCACCTCTGGAAGACCGGTGAATTCTTACGATATCCACTCCTTGCGTCCGCTCTCTGGCGTGGCTGCACTTCCTGTCACGCCCCTTAGTCGATACCAGCCAATCCGTGCTCGTCTATGACGTAGCTCCACCGCTCGGCCAATCCTTCTAGGGCAACTTCAAAAATCCCAGTCCGGGGAACAAATGGAAATATCCCTGATATTTACCAGGAATCAGAAAGTTCGCTGCAAGACCTGGCTTTTGCAAGGGATAACGAAACAGATACAAATAGAGAAAAAAAGCCGGCTTTTTTTCTCTATTTGTATCTATATATATATATATATATATATATATGTGTGTGTGTATGTATATACTGTATATGTGTGTGTATATATATATATATATATATATATATTTATTTATCTTTTTCAGTAAATTTCACCGCAAACTAATCTCCCCCCCCCCCCCGCAGTTATTTTTCTTGGGTGTTCGGTATTTTTGTGGAGGACACCTGGCAACCCTAATGTGTGTGTATGTATGTATGTGTATATATATATATATATATATATATATATATATTTATTTATCTTTTTCAGTAAATTTCACCACAAACTAATCTCCCCCCCCCCCCCCCCGCAGTTTTTTTTCTTGGGTGTTTGGTATTTTTGTGGAGGACACCTGGCAACCCTACTTGTTTTCCTTTGCTGAAAAGTTTATCTAGGCAAGTTCAGGGACAGCAGAGAACCTAGGTTCTAGTTGTTGATTGGTGACTGCAAATATATATTGATTGTGATTAGCTCACCCATGTGTTAAGTTAGAAACAAATAGTGCATTGCTGCTCCTTCAACAAATAATACCAACAGAATGAAACAGATTAGACAATAGAAGTAAATTAGAAAGTTGTTTAAAATTGTATTCTCTATCTGAGTCATGAAAGAAAATTTTGGTGTTTCATGTCCCTTTTAAGTAACTTAACAAATGTAAAAAAAGCCATCAGGAAAAATATGTAGCAATGCAGCCACAGCAAAATGTAGATCTCCTGTTCTGTATTGTGCACATTGCAGCTTGTCAAAAAGAAAACAATGGCATTGATCTGTGAATGTGCACCGCTTCTGTCACGAAATGCAAGAGTTCCTAAGTTGCAAGATGGCAGCGTCCAGTGTGAAGAAGTGGAGCTTTGCCAGTCGGCAACTGTAAGGGATTAAAATTAACAAATGTCGGGGGGCGGAGTTAACCACCAATTAGAACGGTCGCACTTGTCAGGAGCTCTGCTTATATTGCAGATAATCAAGGCTTTTTTGTTATTGTCAAGAGGTCCTCAAATTAGACCACAGACCCCCGAGGTCAGCGACACGGCCACCACCACGAAGGGGTTGGATTTACATTGAACAAGTCCGGTTTTTTTTTCCTTTTTTTTCAGCTCTGGAGATCCGGCTGCCTTGAGGCCTGGTACCTCACACTTGACCTGTGTACGATTACCCCCTCCACCCGGATTATACCCGCTCTGGAGCTGTGTCTCACTACCCTGACCTGAGGAACCAGCAAACCAAAGGAAGTGGAGACCACCGATGGACCTCCAGAGCAGATCACACACTTGCCCAAGAGAGATAGACACGGACCCGCACTACCAACTACGCCACTGCACTGGGTAACCTAACCGCCTCACAGACCAACTGCCGGATCGCAGTGAGAGCTGGCTTCAATAGTTCCCGAGGGTTCAGGACATTGGTACAAACAACTGCCATTTTCCCACCGCACGGCACAGAGGAAAGGGGGCAGAACTTAGACGCTACGCAGCAGTGCTCCAAGCCGGTGAGATCTGTACACATTTTTCTTTCTTACCCCTCTCCAGAACCACGGGGTTACCTCCCGGCATAGCTGCAATGGTCTCTCACTACTGTTCCCTTCCCTAATCACCTACTTGTCAGGGGCTGCAATATACAATTCCCCACCTTTACTAGGCCAACACACATAGAAGTAGCACACTCTGTGACTAAGCTTCACCTGCAGCTACCCACACGCTGCAAGAGGATTATAGAGTAAGAATTCTCTCTTTCTGGACCTCAGTGGGATAGGAGGGCTCTTCTGGTATAGGCTTCTGGCCTATTTACCCTACAATCCACCTCCCCCTCAGCACAATAACATAACCCATTAAATAGGATATATTGGTGTGACTTTATTTCTTTACTTATTGGGGAGGCTATTGTATTGATTATTTCTTGGAGGGGCACAATATATATCTCAGTCAATTCAAAAGATCCTCAATGGCATAGTTCCTCTCAGTCAGCTGGAGACTATAACGTAGTGCAATAGCTATTTCCCTCCTCTATTAGGATATATTGAAAGCTACACAGTTCCATACTGCACTCAGCTCCCTACGTCTCCAACCTATCATTATAGTACCTCAGACTCAAGCCTCCACACCACAGTGCCTTACTCAGTTCGCTGATGTCCTCGTCAGGGAGACTACACTATCTAAAGCGGAAGGAGCTCCATTTCTCTTTTCAGAGAGATTAGTACCACAATAACATTAGGCCCTGATACACTAAGCCTGGTGTTCAGTAGTATATCTCCACTTCTTTACGGACCCTCCTCCTCCCTTTCCTGCAGCCCTACATTGCCTGTGGGTCATATCCACTCTCCTTTTCCCATCTCGCCCAAAGGTGGCACATAACCAGGAGAGGGGTCCCATCTAAGAAACCTCTGTACCTGATAGCCTTGACAATTCTCCATATTACTCCTGACTGCTCACTAGATACATACATCACCTACATTGAGCTGCTAAAACACCTCAAGATTTCTCTATAGAGAGATAACTGTAACAATGCAGCCCCCAGTTCCCATTCCCAATAAGGAAGTCAATCCTTACAGCTTTCTTCTGTACACCACACGCTGTCTAGTAGGACGTTGGGTCTACATAGTGCACTATTTGTAATCATGGCACACGCTATGAAGAAAAAACAAAAACATCAGAAGAATCCTAAAAGGATCCTAACAGATCACTTTAATAGTAAAAACACCTCTGATCAAGAAGTTTCAGATGACGACTCCAGGGACTCTACCGCCTTCTTCAGCAGAAATCCCAAATCAGATAACCCACGTAAAGACCGCACCACCTTGTCATAATCAACCTTCTTGGATTCCATTAAAGCTCTGTCTGATAAGATGGACATCCACTATACTTCTATCCATCAGGAGCTCCGACAATCCTTCAGTGAACTTAAGCAAGACATATCCTCACTAGGTAAGTGCACTGAAACATTAGATAGGAAGCATGAAGACCTATCAGTAGACCACACCAATCTACTTTCCTATTCTCAGACCCTCGCAGAGCAAATTTCCGACTTGGAGACTAAATTAGCGGATCTAGAAGATAGATCCTGCAGAAACAACCTGAGATTTAGGGGAATCTCAGAAGATGTTAACACAGCAGAACTTCCGGATTACCTGAACGGATTATTCAAAGAATTACTTGGATCCTCTCAAACCCAAGAGTTCCTGATTGATAGAACCCACAGGGCCCTCCGCCTTCGTAACTCTGCCTCTGACACTCCAAGGGATGTCATCCTATGACTACATTACTACACAACTAAAGAGAAAATCTTGAGAGCATCCTTTACCAATAAACCCTTCAAAGAGCCATACCAAAGAATACAAATTTTTCCAGACCTATCCTGCACACCCTTGCCAAAAGAAGAACATTTCAACAATTCACGCAAGTTCTAAGGCAACATAATGTGAAATATAGATGGGGATTCCCTGTGAAGATTTTCCTGCAACATGATGATAATTCCTACGTGATCTCGTCACCAGAACAGGGTTTGAAACTTCTTCATGCGCTCAGACTGTCCACCTCTTCAGACACTGAACACATCCACCCTGGAGTGGCAACCACAACACACAGCTACTACCCAACAGGCCAAAAGAAAGGACTGTCCACAACCGAAGGATCTTACCTAGGACTTTACACCTTTGTTTATTCCTCCTACAGGACTATTATTCAGACCATGATTAAACTGAGCTCACGTATGGGTACATACCTTACCCTCTGACAGCTCTACAGGTCCTGGTCACTTTCACACCCACACCTTACAAAGTGGATCCTCAACCAGCCGAAAAATCTCACGTAGGACCTCACATCTGTGTCTATTCACTAGACTGAGTGCCCTAACCATTGTAAAAATGAGCATACGTATAGGTACATAACTTACTCTCTGACTATTCCATCATCCAGGGACTCCTCAGCATTCACCTCGCTTGGAGAAGACCTTTAATGAGGTTCACTTAGAGCTCACGTATGGGTACATATCTTAACCCCTGATAGTTCTTATGTATTTGTTGTTCTGTTCCATTTAGTATGTTGTAATTTCAAGGGCTTAGCGACCCTAACCTTAAATAAATTATCTACTATACTCTAAGATGTACTCTATTCTTGGTTTATATATATAGAAATAGCCCCTAAGGCTTATCTCAATAGAGGTAGATAATAAAGAGGTTTGCATTTAAAACCACTGGACTCATTTGTTTTACCAAGACGATAGTTGACATAAATTATTCCACTGTTAACATGTTGTTGCTTAGAATATGTATGTTATTGTATTATTGTCACCCTCTTACCTCCTAGTACTAAACCTGCAGACCAGGAATGCTAGAGACTAAGTCATTTTACCCCTTAAGCAATCCCCTTAACATCTACAAGTACAGGTATATACCTTATCCTTGGTTTGTATTACAGTTTATATATGCCCTCTCTCTCTCTCAAAAACGGTCCATCGTCTAGACACACCTGGAGCCAAGACGCGGGTATTAAATCAGCCCCACATTAACCTCACTGCTCACTTTATCTTAAGAATTAGCTTTTACTATATTCCCTATGTAACACGCTTCCCACTATCACCTCCTAAGACCCCTAATAGATAACTTTCAAACTACTGATCTTGGTCTGCTGGTTTGGGATTACTCCCCATACCCTATATCTCCCGCTTATTCCTAATATTGAAGGTTCATTCTATCTGAGATTTACAGGTCTACTGTTTAAATTATGTATAATGTTTATATTACATATGTCACTATATATGCATCCCACCAAAGGCTGTATGTACTCTTAGACAAATTGGAGTCCCTAACCCCTTCTAATGACCATACCCTCACTCACCTAATATTGCTCGCACTCACATCTCTACATCACCACAGGTTTACCTGTATACTAAGGCAACTGACACTGGTTAGCATGGCTGTTTGGGGTCATGGGAATGGCCACATTCAACCTTTAAACTCCATTCGGCACACAGCCCACTTAATTCTGAATGCACCACATTGATGCCTAATTCTGATTCGCATGTCTACTTTTAAATGATCCAGGTAATGGACCTAACCACAGAGTCTCACCTATTAGATTATTCCCCTATGTGTTCCAACTCGAGCTGATCCACAGAGTTACAATATGTAATCTCTATGCTTAGGCAGACCCCTGTACCTTTAAATTCTAATCAGTAGTTCCACCAATGGTGTGACAGACCCTTCTGTCAGGACTGAAGGAGTTAACTGTGTTTAGCTTTAAGAAACTATTTTCTAAACACAAGTTGCTGGCTCCAACCATAATTTAGTTAGTGATAAGAATTCCATTGTTTGATCACCCTCAGAGAGAAAACGCCTAAGTGATAAGAAGAGCCAAGAGTGTCTTGTGGTTGAAGTGTTTAAGTAATATAATTCTATTGTATCATGTCAAAGGGCTTGTTCCCTCCATGTAATGTACAACAGTCTTTCAACCCCCATCTGGGGGGGGGGGGTCAGACCTGCATAAATACTAGGCATAGCCTTTAATAAATGACATTCTGTTTAAACCTGAAAACTGGCTGGTTTGTGAATTGCTGATTCCCTATGCAGGACGTTGTTCCCTGGTATTAACCCTTGGTATCCTGTTGGTACCGTAACAATTGGTGGCAAGCGACGGAATGAACCTTATCGCCCAGAAGAGCAACTACACAAGCCAGTAACCTCAGGAAGAGGGGGATTATTACAATACTGACTAAGATGGAAAAGAGAAAAGTAAATTTTGCAGCTTTTAAAAACTTCCTGGAAACAGAAGGAGAGATTGATGGGTACCTTGCGGATTTTGAGAGGCAATGTGCACTACACAAGGTACCCGCAGAGGACTGGGTCACGATATTATCTGGAAAATTATCCGGCCGGGCCAGTGAGGCTTTTCGGGCCATTCCAGATGAGGAAGTCGGGGATTATAATACTATAAAAGAGGCTCTGCTCTCCAGGTATGCGGTTACAATGGAGGCATACCGGAGGCGGTTCAGAGACACTGTTAAATTAGCTGGAGATTCCTACCTTGAGTGGGCATGTAAGGTGCTCCGCACAGCAGCTCACTGGATAGCGGGGTGCCAAGCCATATCTGGGGAAGAGGTGCTGCAGCTATTCCTGTTGGAACATTGCTTCGACAAGTTACCCGCAGGAGTTCGAGAGTGGGTTCGGGACCGTAAACCCTCCACCCTGCAGGAAGCGGCTCGCTTGGCAGATGAGTATACGGATGCCCGCAAACTGGACACTGCTGCCACTAAGCCCCCTGCTAGAGTGGAGTACAGACCCCCAGTCACCCCAGCAGCTGCCAGTTACCAAACCCCGGCGCACCGCTATACCACACGGCCTCCGGCCACGAACTACCCTCAGAGAGCCCTGTTCAATTCGCGGTGCTACTCACAACCTATTCGGTGCTTTAGATGTAAGCAACTAGGTCACAAAAGACCAGAGTGTCCCCTAAACGCAGCGAACCAAGCGCAGTCCTGGAGAAGACCTGCCGGCGGAATCCCACGTAATCCTCAGCCTTCGGCCCGCTACGTAGAGGCGCAAGAATGCTGGAGCATCCTACATGAGGCAGACCTTGTGCAAGCTGCCCACCGGAATAACCGGCAACTGGTTAAAGTGAATGGGAAGAAGGTCAGTGGTCTACGGGATACTGGTGCTACCATGACCTTGCTTCAAAAGAACTTGGTGTCTGAGAAACAGTACACTGGAGACACTGTGGTTGTGAGGGTAGCAGGGGGCGATGTGTTCAGCCTACCTGTTGCCAGGGTACATTTGGATTGGGGAGTGGGCGCTAGACCTGTGAATGTGGGGGTCAAGAAGGACTTACCTGCTGATGTTCTTCTTGGAAATGACTTGGCCCCCCTTGTTTCTGCCTACGCTCCTATGGGTCCCGCTGATGTTAACCCTGTGACTACCCGTGCCCAGATCCGTGCAGCAGAGACTGACCCACCTGCTGCTAAGCCCCAGGACGCTGAGCTCAGTATATCTCTATCCGCTATTGATATGTGGAGGTCCCGTTACAATGCGCTGATGAAGGAGAAGAGGAGCGCAGAGGAAAAAGCACGTTTAGAACGTGAATCTCTGCTAGACAAGCTGCACCGACAGACTGCAGAAAACACCAGCTTGAGAGTGGGACATGAAACCTTAAAGACAAACTTAGCGACACTTGAGGAGAAGCTGACGCTGGCTCATAGTGAGGTGCAGCAACTCAAGGGCACCCTATGTCAGTATGAAGGGATTGTGGATACCTATAAAGAGCAGGTACAGAAAACTCGTAAAGAAGCTGATGGGATTTTGAAGGACTGTTTGGCCCTGGTCTGGGCACTGAGGAATTTGAACCCTTGTTTGTATGGACAAGAATTCTCTCTCATAACAGGAATACAGATGGATTGTCCCAGCAAACTGACATGCCTACCACCTCCTAGTCCGGTCATCCCCAGATTGACCCACAAAAGGGTCAAGCCGGGTCTGCCGGAGTGTTCCACAAGGGGGGAGCTATGTGACAGACCCTTCTGTCAGGACTGAAGGAGTTAACTGTGTTTAGCTTTAAGAAACTATTTTCTAAACACAAGTTGCTGGCTCCAACCATAATTTAGTTAGTGATAAGAATTCCATTGTTTGATCACCCTCAGAGAGAAAACGCCTAAGTGATAAGAAGAGCCAAGAGTGTCTTGTGGTTGAAGTGTTTAAGTAATATAATTCTATTGTATCATGTCAAAGGGCTTGTTCCCTCCATGTAATGTACAACAGTCTTTCAACCCCCATCTGGGGGGGGGGGGGTCAGACCTGCATAAATACTAGGCATAGCCTTTAATAAATGACATTCTGTTTAAACCTGAAAACTGGCTGGTTTGTGAATTGCTGATTCCCTATGCAGGACGTTGTTCCCTGGTATTAACCCTTGGTATCCTGTTGGTACCGTAACAAATGGGATTGGAACACTGGGTTTATAAGACAGTTAGCTTTTATGAGTTTTAAGGACTATGAGTACGGCTCTCCTAGCCAAAACACGTTAGTCTGTTCACAGGGGTTTATATCCCTTCTCTCAATGTTATTGCATTTTTAAGCAAAGTTTAATAAAAGTTTAATTTTTTATCTTTAAGGTGTTTAGCACATTTTTTCTCTTTTTGGTGGTTTCCTACTTTGCCACTCGCTAACACCTTGGCTGCACTGCCTGCCGGACCTGTCTTGGCTAAGGGATAACCAAGAAGTGGAGGAAGAAGTAATCATTGTTCAATCCTCAATCCTCATAGCCGTAAGGAGGATTGCCTTGTCACTCAGAACATCGGACCCCATTACCTTACTTACGGATCACAACAGGTGGACGTAGGAGGTACGTAATTCTAAGCGGACCAATTGGGAAGAAAGATTGAGTCACGCCCAGCTTATAGACGCCTGGCATTTAGCGAGGACGCTCGCTCCTCAGAAGGTAGACGGACCGTTGCCCGGGAGAGCACGCTAGTCGGTGAGTGTTTGGGATCCAAGCTGGAAAGTCCTGAACTTATTACACGTTATACTATTATTGTGATGTGAATTAATGGGGATATATCTGTCTGTACCTACTAATTATCATCAAGGAACTGGCCATTGTGACTTTATAAGGATGTGTAAGAAATATAACAGTGGTTTAAGTCAGCCACAGATCTTACTACGTGCATAATTTACCATACATCCACTGGCATACCGGGTATTAAACTAAATCAACATATATTGATATGGTTTATGTCCCCAGGAGTGGGTTAATTATTTCTTGGTATCCCTTAAAGACAGTAAAGCTGTTTTGCACTTTTTTGCATTATTATATATTGGGACTGGATCTCACAGCTGGTCTGGTGTTATTGTTTTAGGCAGCATACTTATTTACATGAACATATCGGGTTGGGACTCTCTCCTTTTTGCTTGATCCACAGAGTTCTCACACTTTGCAGTCTATATGACCTATCCGTGGTTTCAAGCTAATTTCCAAATTGGCCCTATACTCCAGACTTCCTTAACCTAATACTACACTATTGCCTATCTGGGGGGAAGCCATCTCCTCCAGTACCCCTTATCCCCCCCTTACACATCACAGACTAAACTCAGATTCCGCCTTGAGTACACTTGATCTCCTGACCGCTCTCCTTTATTCTACAATATCTCCACCACCCCCCACTCTGTTCTTGATCCTCCTTTTAATTAAAGTGGCTCCTGACCGCTGAACATTTCCAACTCTCTCTCATCAGTTACGGTATAGTTATATCTATGCCTTATCACAACAGTAGTTACTAACCAAAATATTCACATCTCACCCCCTTGACTTTTTAGTAGCCCAGGGAGAGGAATCCCCTGCCCTAAACCCACCCCCCCTTTTTTTTCCTTTCTTCCCTCCTCTTTTAGCACCTCCTCGCTTTACCTTTTTCTCCCCCTAACATGGAAGGACTATGCCTCCTTACGGTAAATACGCAAGGAGTCAACTCCTCCACCCAATGTAGCCTACTCTTCAATCACTTACAGAAGACCAAAACGGATGTAGCCTTCATCCAAGAGACCCATTGGACCACCACCTTAGATATTCCACGTACCTCCAGAAAATACCCCATAGTCATAGAAGCCTCCTTTCAATCTAAATCCAGAGGTGTAGCTATTTTTCTCAGCAACAATATTACATATGACCCCATATATGTGGAATCTGACCCTGAAGCCCAATTTATTATACTTGTTTGTAAATTAAACAACCACCCGGTTACTTTGGTGAACATCTATGCCCCTAATTCTAAACAAATACGTTTTCTGCGGAAGCTCCTTAGATCAGTGTCAGCCATGAAACAGGGGGAATTGATCATGGGTGGGGATTTCAATCTTACATGGGATCATACCCTAGACAGATCAGGATCTAAGATCTCAACATCTGATAGATCTACACATTCTCTCTCCAGGGCCTTCTGGACTCTTATTGGTCAAAATACAACCTGCATGACTCATGGAGATCATTTCATCCACAAAAGAAGGACTTTACCTTCTACTCATCCCACACTTAAGTCACACACCTGCATTGACAATTTTTTCACGAGCTCCCGGCTCTTAGACAATATCTCATACATTAAAATTACCCCGATATCCTGGTCAGACCATGACGCCCTGAACCTCTTATTTGCCCACACATAACAAACACCTCCCCTCCCTCCTGGCACCTACAAGATTGGACCCTCACAGATCCTACCTTGAAATCCGGACTCCAAGACAAGATATCGGAATTTCTCATTATAAATGATAACTCTCAAACATACACAGAGAACTTATGGGCCACGCTCAAGGCAGTCCTGAGAGGACACCTCATTAAGATTGAGACAGTGGCACGTATGAAAAGAGGGGCTACCCTCGCCACACTCTCTATTCAATTAAGGACTTTGAGGAAGAAACTTCATGCCTCTTACTCCAGCACCATCAATGACGAAATTATAGATGTCTCTAAGCGAATCCAAGCATTAGAGCTACAGAGGGTATATGCAATGTTAGAAAAATTTAAAAGAGTTTACTACCATCAAGGCAATAAAGCCTCCACATTATTGGCACAGAAACTTAGACACTGCACAGCCCAATCCAAAATTCTATCTATCAAAAAAGATAATGTAAATCTGGTATATTCCCCTACAGACATAGGAGACACGTTCAAGCACTACTACCAGGCACTCTATAAAATAGAGGCTGACTTAACCATTCCCCTGCCCTCCCCAGTAGAAATCTCAGAATATTTTAATGCCTTGCAACTCCCTAGACTAGAAACTGAAAACACTTCCGCCCTAACAGCCCTAATAAGTATAGAAGAAGTCCAGCAGGTCATCATATCCCTGAAATTGGGTAAATCGACGGGCACGGATGGGTATACAGCGAGATTCTATAAAACTTTCCAGCACCTATTGGCTCCCATCTTGTCCAGAATGATCCAAGAATTTATGAACAGGGGCTCCTTTAGTACAGAATTTGTTGAAGCCATAGTTGTAACGATCTTGAAACCAGAAAACCCCCAGAAAGCTGTAGCTGGACAGGCCAATCGCTCAAGGAGGCTTAGCTCTCCCTAACCTTATCCTCTATTACAATGCTGCCAGGTTATCACACCTTCTTAGCTGGAACAATATGGAATGATCTCCAGGTTAGTACCTCATTGAGACCTCCCTGCTTCCATTATACCTCTCTCCCCCTGATCTTCTTTGGATACCTTCTCACCATAGACAGGACCTAAGCAAAATACATCCTATACTACAGGATGCTTTTCAGTTTTGAAATCAATTTAGACATACCCCCGATATAGCCGCCCACCCATCTCCGGCCCTTACCCTAGCTAGCGCTTTATATTGTCTACCGGACTCCCACCCAGAACTTTGGCAGAACCTACAAATACACTTGGAAACTGATTTCTATGAACATCACACATGGATCTCCCACCCTCAGTTCTGCATTAAATTCCTACTCCCCCCCCTGCCTACGATCTGAAACATTTCGATTGAGTTCATTGTTACTCTCATGGGGATACCCTAAACAAGCACTTAGACCTCCATCGCAATGGGAAAATAAATGGACAACATCAAACACTTCCTATCTTTTCTCTATAACTTACTCATTAATTCTCATACACATCACAAAATATCGCAACACCAAGCACGGGAGAGGGAGATAGGTTTCACCGCTGAAATTAGTATTTGGCATGAACGACTCTCTGTAACCAAAAAACTCCTTCATTGTGCCACCTTGGCACCTGGGAGCTATTTTACAAAATTCTGGTTAGATGGCACCTGGTTCCAGCCACCTTGCACAACATCTACAATACACATTCCCCCAAGTGCTGGAGACAATGCAATGGCATGGGCACAGCTTTGCATATATGGTGGTCCTGCCCCAAAATACAACCACTCTGGAAGAAGCTATATGATATCCTCCACAAACTTGACGTTAGGCCCCCATTCCTCCCGGAGGCATCTTTACTACATATGCAAACACCAAATTTAAATCCGGCAGCTGAAGCTCTGACTATATATCTTTTCATTGCTACTAAGCTAGCCATAGCTAGATCATGGAAAAACAGAGAACCCCCATCCTTCTCGCAGGTTTTATCCATTATACAATTTATTAGACAAATGGAGCAATACTCCCACAGGGTCTTAAACAAAGTAGACTTCTTTGTTGCAACTTGGTCTCCATGGCTAGCAAAATTCCCAGAATAGACCTTAAACATAGGAATAAGGCCAAATGATATTTCTCATAATTCCCTCCTCTTCCCTCTCCCCCCCCTTTTTTTTATTTTCCCTCCCTTCTATCTCCCTGGGTCACACTCTCAAGCCTGAAACTTTTACATCCTCTGCAAACAACATTTGCCCTATAAAGGGACATCCTAGATCTATACATATAATGGATATAACTTTCCACGGTTTACTATTTCTCACGTCATTTAAAGAAAATGAGACACGGAACCACACATATAAGAACCTTACTCTCACAAATACCCATGTAACATTATGTGTATAATTTGCACTAAAGTTATTTTACTGCTTATACTGTTCACAATTACAAGAACTCTGTACACCTATACTGTTTAGAATTGTGATGTGAACCTCTCATCATAGGTTCTAAACTGTTATGTTTAAGATAGTCTCAAAAAAAACTTTTATTAAAATTTTTTAAAAAAAAAAATTAACAAATGGCTTTAAAAAGAGCTACGGTACAGGAGAAAAAAACAATAGCATGCTAAGTAATAACTATGCTATGGTAGTTGTTCCCAGCAGTTTAATATCACTTTAAATCACGCAGGTTTGGTATTAATACTAAGGCTATATTACAAATAGAGCGCTAAATTATTGCACACCCGAAAAATAGGCAAATTTGCAGGAACATGATAAATAACCAGCAATTACAATTGGGTGGTTATTGCTACCGCAAGCTCGCAGTACCAATTAGAGCTCAGAAAATTCACCAGAGATTAGATCAATGTAGCTTTTTTAAAAAACAACTGCACTAGTTAGCTTTAAAGGGTTAAAGTTGACGGGTGTGGGGTGTTAGGAAAACAACGGCACAGAAAAGTGCCTAAACATTGCAGTCTATTGGAACTGTGTGTTGCCTGTAAATATATATGCATATGCTTATATAAAAATATATATGTATGTGTAATATGTGTATATACACATATTAACACATAAATATATATATATATGAAAAATTATCCCCTTTAGATAAAAACTTTAAACAAGGCACATACAAAACTGCTTTACGAGGTATAAGTAAAACGCATACCTTTATTATGGACAGTTAAAACAATCACAGCATTTGGAAAAGATGGCAGTGACTAGAGAGCGTAGGTACTATCGGAGGGGGACGTCAACTGACGAGTTTCCTGGCTTGCTGGCGCTTTGTCAAAGATAGATGTGCAGGTAAGCAGAACCTTCATATACACTAAGGGGTTGGGCTTAGAAACTACCTCTGCACTTTTTACAAGTCACCTCAATTTGCGTATTAGCAGTGTTTATTATACATAGTAACAACTTAAAAAATAGAAGTTAAAAACACTGAGAATCTTATTGCAAAGATGCATCAGGCAGTAACCTCTATTTGTTACCTCTTACTAAAAGTGAAAGTAAATCCTAGTGTTTTACAAACGCTAGGATTTACTATTGAAACAAATAAAGGGGACTTTCATTCATGAAGTATAAGATACTTCATGTAGAAAGCTTCTTTATTTGATTCAATCGGTCGCCGTGTTTACCTTGTACAGCAGCCCACGGCAAGAAAAATATTTGGCTAAGAGGTGATGTTTTCAACAGGAAGTATCTTATACTTCATTAATGAAAGTCCCCTTTATTTGTTTCAATAGTAAATCCTAGCGTTTGTAAAACGCTTATTAACTTTCACTTTAATTAAATCAATTAGTCTTAAGAAATTGATGAAAACTAGAAAAGCAAGAAACATAAGTATATTACATGTTTAGACCAAAGATATTAGTAATTTAGTGTTGAATATAGGCTAAAGATAAGAAGTATTACAGTCTTTTTTACTATAGAGGAACTGCTGGGCACAAGATAAATACATAGATACACAAAAGATCAACCAGTTCAATACATAGTAACTTATAATTTTATAATTTAAGTTTCCTACTTTATGTATGTCTAGGACAGCCTAGGGAGGAATTAAATGCATCCTGGTTCATATTAAATCCAACAGAGTATAGACTACTATACAAATGAATTAAACTCTACCTTAAGGTTGCATAGGCAAGTGAAAGAAGACTTAAAGGGCCACTAAACCCAAAATCTTTCTTTCGTGATTCAGATAGAGAATACAAATTTAAACAACATTACAATTTACTTCTATTATTTATTTTGCTTCATTTTTTAGATATCCTTAGTTGAAGAAAAAGCAATGCACATGGGTGAGCCAATCACAAGAGGCTTCTATGTGCAGCAACCAATCAGCAGCTACTGAGCAAAGAATATCAAGAGAATAAAACAAATTAGATATTAGAAGTAAATTAGAAAGATTTTTAAAATTGCATTCTCTTTCTAAAACATGAAAGAAAAAAATTGGGTTTCATGTCCCATTAAGAGAGCAGGTACTAGAGGAGGACTGGGTACTCAGGTTCCTATTTACCCTGGTAAAGGTCTATATCCCATCTAGAGTTAATACCTTTTGGCTCCTTTGTGGCAAGTTTAAAAATCCACTGGGCTTCTCTGTCCAGTAGATTCCCAAATCTGTCCCCTTCTCTGGTGTTTTCTGGTACAAAATCAATAGCATGAAACTTAAATCCTCTTTTATTGTTGGCTATGTCTCCATGTTCAAAGAAATGTTTTGCTACTGGGTGTTTTGGTGGGTCCCATTCAAGAGAGGTAAGGTGTTCACGGATTCTATCTTTTAGGAATCCACTGGTGCACTCTGTATATTGTTTATTACAGATTTGGCATGCAATCATGTAAATAGTGTATCGGGAACAACAGTCTAGCCTATAGTTAATTCAGTAGGGCTTGCCTGTAATAGTGAAGGTGAAAGTATCTCCCACTAGGCAGTGTTGGTGCACATTGCAAGGATGTTTCCCACACTGGAAAAAAACTTTTTTGGCCAGCCATGTTTCTTTAGAATTTTGTTTGTTGTTGTATACATATTGTGTGACCTTACTTCCTATTGTAGGAGCCTTTTTTGGTGCAAATTTGATACCCAAAAAAAATGTCTATTTATTATTCCTCTTAGTTTATTAAATTGATTACTGTACTGGGTTACAAAGATTGTGGTTCTCTTTGTAATTTGTTGTGGTATGTTTGTCTTGTGTGGCTTTTTTATTTTTATTTGACGTTTTATGTAATAGATCATTTCACTTGATATTAGCTATTTTGGCTCTAAGGGACATTAGAGTTTTTCTTTTATACCCACATTGAGTGAGTCTGTTTACTAGTTTCAGTGAAAGTGAATAGTAATCACAATCTATGGTACATATCCGTCTTATTCTAATTAGTTTACCTTTTGGTATACCTTTTCTAGTGTGCTACGGGTGACATGAATCTGCTCTTAAGGTAGTGTTGCTAGCTATATCTTTTCTGTATAGTTCTGCAAGGATTTTGTCTTCTTCAGCCTTGAGGGTAACATCCAAATAATTTATGGATTTACTCTCCAAGTGGAAGGTAAATTATAAGTTCAAATCATTTCTATTAAGTAATCCAACACATTCTTCTGCAAGCACACTGTCTCTACACCAGACAAACAGAAGATCATCATTGTATCTGGAGTAGAAGTCAATGTGTTGATAGTAGATATTATCCTGGCTGAAAATATATGTTGTCTCATACCATCCTAGAAGCAAATTTTGCCCCTATTGCTGTGCCACATGTTTGAAGGTAAAATTCAGAGTTGAATTGGAATAAATTATGTGATAGAAGAAACCTCAATGCTATCTAATGCCATCTTTTCCAAATACTGTGATTGTTTTAACCGTCTATAATAAAGGTATGCGTTTTACTTATACCTCTTAAAGCAGTTTTGTATGTGCCTCGTTTAAAGTTTTGTATCTCCCTCACCTTGGCTGTACCACTAAAGGGGATTATTTTTCTTCTACATTTACTCCCACTGCAAACGCTGAGTATGACAGTCGACTTCACTCTGGGAGAGACGCCGAAGCAGCCCCAGGTAACAAGCAAGGGTTTCCACTTTCTTCTTCTGTGCACTATTCCTGTATCTGTATATATATATATATATATATATATATATATATATATATATATAGTCACATATATTTAAAAAATGCTGCCCATCGCTGCGCTACTTATCCCCTTCACTGCGATAGGTTTCTCATGTTGTGTATGATGGCATCAGAACAAGGCTCCTATTGGAGGCCATGGAAGTGCACTCTAGTACTAGGGTAGCTAGAGCAAACATAAAGCGCTCTAATGAAATAGTGCATTACATTTTTTTCCACTATAATGACCCTTTATCTTCTTTTCATGGGGTAGATTTATCATACCCCGGGCAGACATGATTCGCTATAGCATATGCTGTCGGCATTTTAACATTGCACAAGCATTTCTGGTCGGGATGATTGCAGTCCGCCACCTCAGATGTGTTGGATGACTTAAGGAGCAGCGGTCTTAAGACCACTGCTTCTTAACTCCTGTTTCTGGCGAGCCGGAAGGCTCCCGCAAAATAAGCAGTATCCACCACTTAATAAATCGGCCCCATGAGTGTAGTACTGAGGTAAGCTCAGGAGCAAGCATCTTGAGCAGTAAACATTTAATATTATTAAAGTCCTGCTGTTATAGGCATGTGCACACTCATAAGACTACCTCAGTATGTTCTCATGGAAAGGTACAAAGTTCCAACAAAGGAATGGGTCAATTTGATAACAGAAGTTCTGTTAACTGGTTGATTGGAAAGTTTTCTTTTTAATAATGACATTTTACTAATATATAATCAAACCAAATTGTGGTACAATGGAAGTATCTTTTTATTGTAAATAGCCATAATGATGTGTATGTTATTTAGCCCCTAATTAGCCAAATATGAGATATCTACCCAGATTTTATACAGTGAGCTACAAAGAAAATGAAGTATAGGTTTTCTTCCCAGCAGAGGCTTCCTCATTCTTAGGAAATGATGTCCTACTGATATTCAATTTAGTCCACATCATAAATATGAGAACTTTAGCATAACAAACGCCTCCACCTCAGGAAGATTCTAGGCTACCTACAAGTTGATTTATTGGTGCATTAAATACTCACAACTTATAGCGAACTCTCCACTGCCCGTCCACCTCAATGAAGGCTCCAGAGATGCTCAGCTTTAGGCCAACATTTGGGACCAGGTTGATTTGGGAGTTGGGCAGCTGAAAGCTGCGTATATTCATGCTGCAAAAATACATTTATAATAAAGATATTATGGATCACTCAAAACATCTCAGCACTGTAACTTAACCACACAATGCTGTCAGAAATGCACACATGCACTGTATAAATGTAAAATTTATTATATTACCTTTTTATTTGCTCCTCTTGTATATTGAAATATATGAAATCAGGAATTGCCAGCTCCCTTATCAGTTTAGTGAAAAGTTAGAGAGACAGTAAGCACTTTGAGATTGTTTTATATCAAATGTTTAGTTGTTTGTAATTAAACAACTTTTCAATATACTTTCATGATTTATTTTGCCCCCTTCTTGCATTGAAAGAACATACTGCTGACTTCTCAAGGCTAACCCAGCTACATATCTATCACTTGTTGGCTTTAATTGATAAGACAAAAAATGTACTGTATTCTAACAGTATGAGCATGGATAGCCTTGTTCTCTAAGCTCACAAGACAAATGGTGGATGGAGTTTGTCTATTCAAAAATAATTGCTGTAACAATTATGTGAATTTGTTTTAAAAATGTTTAGAATTGACTGATATGTCAATCTACAGCAGCACAACAGAAATGTCTTGTTATTACTAGGTGTTTACTGTTTCTAATCTACTTGCAATGCCTAGAATTAAAGGGACACTGAACCCACATTTTTTCTTTCGTGATTCAGATAGAGCAGGCAATTTTAAGCAAATTTCAAATTTAGATGCCTTATTTTTCAAATAAAGATAGCAAGAGAACAAAGAAAAAATGATAATAGGAGTGAAATAGAAAGTTGCTTAAAATTGCATGCTCCATCTGAATAAAAAATGTGGGTTCAGTGTCCCTTTAAGCAGCTGAGCAAAGGATATGTTCATTATTCATTTATTTATTTCCTGATTTTACAAATCAAGTGTCCTGTGTTTGTTGAATGACTGTACAACATGATGATATTGAGATGAGTATCACAGTCACTTAGTTTCTGATTACCAGAAACTGAAATCAAATGTTTACATCTTTTAAATGTTGCTGACTATTAAATATGTGCATCCAGCAATTTTGTTCACTGCCGAATGCGGAAGAAGGTGGCCGCTTGTGGATATCGGCTCCTTTCGGTGCCAAAATTATTCTTGTGAAAGTGCAACATGCTAAGATCTGAATTGTTGCATTGTGTTGCACTTTCACAAGAATAATTTTAGCTCTGAAAAAAGCCGAAAGCCGCAAAGTACTGAAACTGCTGAATGCACTTATCTACTGACAATGACCCTTACGCCGCTATTTAGCAAACTGGCCTCATTTTGGATATCTGCTTGAAAAACTTTAGGCCGATATTTAAATTGAAGAGGTTCAGTTGATGATGCAGTTACATAGTAGCACATATATGTACTTACATACACACCTCTAGTCTTTGCAAGATGCATGAAATATGGCAGAAAATGCACGTCTTGGGCAGCCATACTGGACTGAGAAAACTATTCCAAAGGCAAGTGAGACCTCAAGCACACTTGTATTCTTGTTATAAATGACCCCCACCTGCATGTTAGCCAGCTTCATTGTAAGCAAAGTAGTAATCAGAAACAGCAAAGCAGTGTGGAAAAAAGCCACCTAAACACTGACTCCCTTAAAGGGCCATGATAGCCAAATGTTGAAACACTTGAAAGTGATGCAGCATAGCTGTAAAAAGCTGACTAGAAAATATCACCTGAACATCTCTATGTAAAAAAGAAAGATATTTTACCTCAAAAGTTCCTCAGTAGCCACATCCCATTGTAAAGGACTTCTAAGCAGTAAATCAGTATGTCTGTCCCGGGACAGCTAAGGGAGTGAGCTTTTGTGCATGCTCATCTTATTTCCCTATTCAGTTTAACCCCTTAACGACCGAGGACGTGCAGGGTACGTCCTCTAAAAAAATACCCTTAACGACCAAGGACGTACCCTGCACGTCCTCGGTCTGAAAAGCAGCTGGAAGCGATCCTGCTCGCTTCCAGCTGCTTTCCGGTTATTGCAGTGATGCCTCGATATTGAGCATCCTGCAATAACCTTTAGTAGCCATCCAATGCAGAGAGAGACACTCTGTGGCCCTCTCTGCACCGGACATCCATGGCTTTCATCGTTGGTGGGTGGGAGCCTGCAGGCTCGCCAGAAACAGCAGTTATGAAGCAGTGGTCACAAAGACCGCTGCTCCATAACCTGTCCGCCTGCTCTAAGCAGGCGGACAGACATCGCCGGAATTCAACCCGATTGAGTACGATCGGGTTGATTGACACCCCCCTGCTGGCGGCCGATTGGTTGCGAGTCTGCAGGGGGCGGCGTTGCACCAGCAACTCTTGTGAGCTGCCGTTGCAATGCTGAATACAGAGAGCGTATTGCTCTCCGCATTCAGCGAGGTCTTGCGGACCTGACCCGCACTATTGGATCAGGTCCGCAAGACCTTTGTTAAATAGAGGCCATTGATTCAAATGTTTCTACTTCGAATATTGCATAATTTGAATATTACATTTAAAGAGAGCATTAGACATACTATAAACGAGTGTTAGCATGTTGTAAGAACATTCAAAATTCAAAACACACTAACAAATGTTTTAAAATTTGTTTCATTTTTCGTATGTTGCAAAACATTCACCCATCCCTTATCCTAAGTGTTCAATAATACATGATTTTAAAAAATAGTGATCTGAAATTTGGAATCACAGTGGAACAAACTGGTCTATACAGTATTTGAGCAGACATTTTTGACTTTGCCTTAAAGGGTCATGAAACCTAAAAATGTTCTTGCATGATTAAGAAAGAGTATGTAATTATACAATTTACTTCTATTATCAAATGTTCTGTTGATATAGGGCCTGATTACAAGTGGGTCGCTAAAAATCACTTTTGCAAAAGCGATATTTGCGCTCCACTGAGTAATACAAGCGCACGCAAATGTGAGCTTTTATAGTCTCCAATTGGAGCCTTGTTCTCATGCTGTCAGACACGGCATGAGAACCTAGCACAGCGAAGGGGGTAAGTAGCGCAGCGATGACAGCTAATTTTTAAATATATATGTATTTATGTGTTAATATAAGTATATATACATATTAATAAATACATATATACATATATAAGCATATACATATATTATTTACAGGGAACACACAATTCCCATAGACCGCAATGTAAAGGCACTTTTCAGTGCCGTTTTTTTCTACCACCCCACACCCGCCAACTTTAGCTCCATATATGCTTTTTGCAGTTATTTTAATAATAAATAAAGATGCTACTAGCTTTATATTTTAATAAAATATATTACACTTAAGTTTGGGGGCAGTTGGGGGACATTTATAAAATAAACCAGAGATCTGATCTCTGGTTAATTGTATAAGCGCTACCGAGTTTGGGGTAGCAATAACCAGCCATTTATAATGGCTAGTTATTAATAGCGCACTTGCAAATTTGCCCGTTTGTGGGCGCAAGATAAATTAGCAGTCCACTTGTAATATAGCCCATAATTTGTTGAAAACCAGGAGGTAAGCTCAGAAACATGCAGTTCTCTGCAGCTCTTAATGGCAAGTTTTGCAAGACTGTAATACATTTGCAAGAGCACTAGATGGCAGCACTTTTTCCTCCCATGTGGTCCTCCAGACATATGCATGCAAGTATCTCCAAGAGAACGAAGCAAATTTCATAACAGAAGTAAACTAGAAACTATTTTAAAATTGTTTGCTCTGTCACAAAAGAAAAAATTGGGGTTTCATATCCCTTTAATCATGAGTACCAAATTGAGACTACATCTGTGCATTTCTCTTTTTCTTATAAATTCTTCTATGTAACGTCAACAACAGCTGCATCGTCTCACCTGCTGAAACTGTACTTCACTTTCCCAATATGTGTGTGAGTTGAACCGGAGAAATCAGGGATATGAATTTTAGAAAGCTCCTTCTGCAGGACGCTCATCCCTTCCTGGCGAGCTATGGGAAGGTAAAGCAAGAAATATTTCAATAAAATACAACATGCTGACTATGGAATTCATCTAGAGCTTGGTTTTGGCTGAGAACAATGCCCGAACCTCCACTGGCATTGTCAGTGCACTTTTACAGTTAACCCAGTACTAAATGACTTTTCTTCAGGGAAGCCCAAAATCTTTACCTCCCAAAAACAATACAACATTGTCATAGTTAATCTCCTGACTTTGTAATCCAAAAACCAAATGCACACGATTAATGGCAAACAAAATTTGCAATTTCAGGGGTTTTACAATTACTTCATGAGTTGAAGGGTCTGTAGGTTAATTGATTCCTTTTAACAGTATGCAGTGATGCTAATTGGTAATGTGTGCAATTAATCTGTTGTGCTCTAAAATCATAGAGATATGTGTGTGAGTCTTTTAAAGGGATTTGAACAGGGGCATTATCAGTATTGTAGGAATGTTTGTTTGATGAGTTATTGATTTGACTAACTTGTATTAGTGTAAAAGTGCTTATTATTATTTTTTTTAACTTGTATTCATTAAGTAGGTAGTGTATGTATAGTTTAAAGTGAATGTAAATTTTGATGCTAAATTCAATTAAAAACAGGGGCACTTTAATTCATCAAATTTTACATTTCACTCCTGTTGTGAAAAAAAAAAACGTACCTTTTAATCTTGACAGCAGCTCCAGCTTCCTCCGGTCATCGCAATCCATTTCTGATGTCAGAAATGATGGATAGGTCATCCTCCAATCACGGCTTCCCCCCCCCGGGGGAATCAGTGTCTGATTCAACGCCGTGATTGGAAGAAGCTTTGCAACGGGTGGAGGAAGCTGGAGCTGCTGTGAAGATTAAAAGGTACTTTTTTTTCACAACAGGAGTGAAATGTAAATTTTGATGAATTAAAGTGCCCCTGTTTTTAATCAAATTTTTAAAAACCGGGCACTTTAGCATCAAAATTTACATTCACTTTAAGTAGTATTGCTTATAATGTCTTTCAGTGCGGTGGTGGTAATAAGTATGTAACATGTTTTATGTATGTAACAAGTATTGTGGAACTCGATAAGCTGAAAAAGTTTGTCTGTGGGTTTATCAAGTCATTTTAGCTTTGGAATTTAATAGTGGAAAATGGCCCCATAATGTGTCATTAAAGGGACATAAAACCCAATTTCTTTCTTTCTGATAGTGAATACAATTTTAAAAAAAGTTTCCAGTTTACTTCTATTATCAAATTTGCTTCTTTCTCATGTTATTGTTTTTTAATGAAACACTAGGTAGGTAGTGTGCACATGCATGAAGCACTACATGACAATAAATAGTGCTGCCATCTAGTAGTCTTGCAAATGTATAACATTGTTGAAAAATTGTTGCCATATAGTGCTGCAGACACGTGCTTGCATCTCTGCTTTTCAACAAATGGTAACAATAAAACAAAGAAAATTTAATAATAGTAAAATTGGAAAGTTGTTTAAAATTGTATGCTCTATCTGAATCATGAAATCATTTTTTGTGGTTTAATGTCCCTTTAAGTATTCAGAATTTGCATTGTGATCAAAATAACAGGACTGGCACCAAGCCTGGATTGGCCTACCAGGACACCAGGAGAATTCCCAGTGGGCCGGAGCAACTGGGGTTGGAAGCTACAATTTAAGGGGCTGGTGCTGCTGATGAGGCTATGCAGCTTTTTTCGCCTCTATTCTTTTTTCCTCTAAATTATATAAGTATTAAAGGGATATGAAACAAAAAAAACTTTCATAATTCAGATACAACATGCAATTTTTTTTTTTTTTTTTTTTTTTTTTAATTTATATCCAGCAAGAAAACATAATAATCAAAGAAAGAAGGAACATAGATATTAAAAAAAGAAAACAGGACTTTTTTAACCCATACCTTGGGTGTAACAGTTATGCATATAATATGTATATAATTAACATTCAACTATGAGTTCTGAATGCACATCAACTCTTTAAGTAAAAAATTATTCTAATAAGCATAGTGTATACAACATCGTTAACAACATCAGCAATAAATGAAATTACACCCCATTTGGAGTACGATACACTTGTTTAGTGTGTAGAGGTCAAAAAAGAAAAAAAAAAATTACCCAAAAGATAAAATATGTTTCTTTATACTTTGTACCTTGTTGAGTTTTTAATTTTACACAGACATTACTACAGGATAGACATAAAAAGACACAACACCATAAAACAAAACAAGAACTTAAAAAAAAAAAATTTAAAAAAAAAGAGGGGGAATAAGGGTGGGGTGGGGAGGGAAAAGAAAGGGTAAAGGAGGAAGAGAACCAGTCACCACCTCCCTAACAAGACTAGTTCAAAATTGAGTAAAGGATATATCAGATATTCAATTTCGGTAGGAGAAAAAGCTTTTATGAATGCTGACCATTTGAGAAAAAACCTGACAATGTCAACGTCGTTGTCAACATTAATATTATGTTGTTCAAGAATGCATTGTTTTTTTAAACAACTTTTAATTTCTGATATGCTGGGGACCGTGCGCATTTTCCATTTTTTAAAAATGAGATATCTGACAGCCAATATAGTTATATTAATACGTTTGACATTAAGTTGTTTATCTTCTGGTTTGAGGAAAAGAAAAACTATATGTCTGTCTAGCAGATTTAAAGAGGAGAGCTTTAATACTTTAC
This sequence comes from Bombina bombina, assembly GCF_027579735.1. NCBI lineage: Eukaryota > Metazoa > Chordata > Amphibia > Anura > Bombinatoridae > Bombina > Bombina bombina. The sequence goes on along the minus strand of NC_069499.1, from coordinate 1,025,182,666 downwards.
AAAGCCAGAATTGCACTTTACACCATACTTTCTAAATTTTTGGGCAGGTCCATAGCATGTGCAGAAGATTTGCAGAAGGAAACAAACATTTGGGACAAACGGTGAAGTTCGTTTTCCCACATCTAATTCCCTTTTCTGGTGTGAAATATGTCATGTGTAGCAGCTTCAAGTGAGATTCTCTCCATGTAGCAGACATAGTTGTCCGAGCAACCTCTTGAATTGAAAGAGAAGGTATTTTAGAATCTACTTCTTGAGATAACGATATGGCCCAGCTAGCAGAAATTTTATCAAGAATAATTGTGCCTCTGTCGGACACAAGAATCAGATAACATGGAGAAATTGACATAAATCCATTTTTAGCCAAGATAAACCAGTTCTCCATATGTCCTAATGACCAGTTCCAGCCATACTCATTAACCAACTTCGTAACTTAATGTCTGGCTTGAAGATAGGCAAAAAAGTTTCTCTGCGGAATATTAAATTCCAGTCTAAGAGCATCAAATGATTTCACACATCTTTTTTCTATGTCAAGCATCTGAAGGGTGTTGACAAGCCCTTGAGCCTTCCACTTTGAAAAAATTAAAGATGGTATTCCAGATTGAAATTGTGGATTCCCCAAAAAAGTTAAGTATCTCGATACCCGATGTTCTATTCCTAGCAAATTGCATATCTTTTTCCAAGCTAAGATTATATTATATATAGATCTATATCTTTTAATTTGAGGTGGGATATAAATAGTATCCAAATGAATAAGCGCAGTCGGTGAAAGAGGGTACAAGATACTACTCTCTAGATCATTATTTGTGACATAGTTACGGTAAAATAACCAATCCGCCAGAATACGTATTAAAAAAACATAATTATATGCTCTTAGATCAGGTAAAGCCAAGCCTCCGGATCCTATTGGCAGAGAGAGTTTTGCAAGTGAGCAACATGCAATTTTAAACAACTTTCTAATTTATTAATATTATTAATTTATTTTCATTCTCATGGTACCTTTTGTTGTAAAGCAGGGATGTATGCTTAGGAGCTGGCCCATTTCTAGAGCACTATATGGCAGCAGCTTAGCAAGATTTTTACCCATTTGCAAGAGCACTAGATGGCAGCCATGTAGTGCTCCAGATGCCTACCTAGGTATCTCTTCAACACAGAATACCATGAGACTGAAGCAAATTTGATAATAGAAGTAAATTGGAAACTTTTATAAAATGGTCTGCTCTGTTTGAAAAGAAAAGTTTTGGGTTTCATATCTCTTTAACCCCTTGAGTGCTAATTATGGCTCTGAGCTGTCACAGAGTTTCCCACTCTGGTGCTAATGACGTCTCAGAGCTGTCACTAGCACTCTCCCAACTTGAGGGAGATCTGGGGGCTCCCACCCGCTCCTACCCCAGCGATCAGTGCTGCATAATGAAAGCCATCACCGGGGCTTTCGTTTTGCGTGGTGACGTCACGCTCAATAAACGTGATGACGTCACCGCGCAACTTTATTTCACATTAACAATGTTAAATATAGGAGCAGGGGGCATGCTGCTTAGAAGCCTGTATCTCAGGCATCTAAGCAGCTACAGACCCCCAAGACCCACCGTTGGAAAGGTAATCGCCTAACCTTTCCAACGGAATAAGTCTTGGGGATCTGAAATAAATAATAAAAGTAAAAAAAAAATATTTTTAAAAATATTAAATAAAAGACCCTTTAAGAAAACCTTAGCACCCAGGTGGGAAAGTTCTTAGCACTCAAATGGTTAAGGTCACATATCTCATTCTAAGCTTTAATTCCTAGACCATGTACCATTCTAGTAGCCCTCCTTTGAATGATTTCTGTTGTTGAGTGACATAATGTGTTGAGTGTCTTCTCCAGATCACTCTTTGAATTATCATTTCCGCACTGTGAAAGTGTCATGGATGAAATTGGTTTGTAGGATGCCTATACAACAACATTCTGGCAATTGTTTTTATTACAAACTAATATAATTTATTTTTGGGGGAAAAAATATTCGGGGAAAGATATATCGCACCAATTGAGTGCATTCTACAGACTCAACCAGAAATAGGGTTGGTCTTTACGTTTTTCCAGGGTTGTTTTTATTCTCAGTCCGGCCTGGCACATGTTAATTATAGGGCCATTTGTCACTGCAACAATAATATAAAAATTGATGTTCAAAACCCATGAAAATGGATGATTGTGAACATTCAAAACAGCTCACCTGCAGCCATTTACAGGAAGATAATTACAAAATAATAGACTATGATCAACCCCCATATTAAAAAAAACATGACTGTTCCCAGTATATGATACAAAGTTTTTAAAAGGACATGATACTAAAAAAATGTATTTGGCAGTAAAGATGCCGACTTCTGTGTGAGGAAATAAGACTAAAGCAGAATTTATTTTTCAAAACAGTTTATATTATTAAGAGTGTTCCAATAGAATGGTATGTTCTTACCACTCGAAACAATTTAGTTTTTTGTAGAGTAAGACAGAAGAAATCTGTGTTCTGAACGTAAAACATGAGGCAATCTGATATGCTTCAGATAACTGGATATAGCCATGGGAAAAGCATCTGTGAGCTGCTGTAGGCCTCACCCCTCCAGTTACCTACCACAGCTTTAGAAACAAATGGATAAAAGATTTGTAGAATCTCTCCATGACTATATAGCACTTCTTTTAAATGATGTCCATTATATTCAGGGTAGATTTGACTTATATCAAATCAATTTAAATCACTAGTTAGTAAAACTCGATTTCAATCATGATTTTATACATAAACTTTAATTATTTTAATAACTTTTCAGATTATAGGGCCGCTTTATCAAGAGCCGAATGGCCCCTGATGCTCCTCTTTCTGCGAGCCTTTAGGCTGCTTCTTAACTGGTCCACCACCTCTGAGAGGCGGACAGCAATCAACCCAATCGGATACGATCGGGTTGATTGACACCACTTGCTAGCGGCCAAATTGCAGGGAGCAGCATTGCACAAGCAGTTCACAAGAACTGCTTGTGCAATGTTAAATGCTTACAGCATATGCTGTCGGCATTCAGCAATGTCTGTCGGACATGATCCACTACAGCATATCATGTCGGACAGACATTGTTAAATCGGCCCCTATGTTTTCACTTATATCAGAGATTTATTGAGTTAGTTATAGACCACTAGAAATACATATACTGTGTATCTATGTGAATCAGGAAAGTTTTTTTTATTGTCCCTTTAAGTAAAAACATTATAGGTTTCACTTTCATTTTTACTCCTTTCCTCTTTCTCCTTACACTTAGGTCCTTGTGCAGATCTATCCCACTTCAAACAATTTCCTATTCATTTAGTTTCTTGAAACCTAGTAAAGGGTTGATTCTGTGTACACAGATTTGCAGAGGAACAATAGCATTTCAGCGTTAGTAAAGTCAAAATTAAACTTTCATCATTCACATAGAACATACAATTTTAAACAAGTTTACAATCTAATTTGATTCATTCTCTTGGTATCCTTTTATTGAAAAGTACACCCTTGGTTGGCTCAGGAGCAGCAATGCACTAATTGGAGCTAGCTGGTGTAGGTGGCTACATATATATGCCTCTTGCCATTGGCTCATCCAAAGTGTTCAGCTAACTCCCAGTAGAGATTTAAGCAAATTTGATAATAAAAGTTAATCACAAAATTGTATAAAATGGTATGCTCTATCTGAATAGTGTTGTAGGGGGGATGAGGTTTTAATCATTTTTTTCCTGTGAAGAAGAGGCATGTTAATTCTATAGACACAAATTCACAGTTTTGAGAAATACAAAACCAAGAATATGCGATAATATCTTCTAGATAGAAATAATGCCCAATATAGGGCCAGATTACGTAGCGTGCTTATTTATTTTTTTCGATTGAGCGCTCAAAGTATAAAAATTAGTGCTGCCGGATTATCATCTATATTACAAGTTGAAAGTAAAATGTTAGCGGGTGAGCAAAAGAATCAGGTTCGCTAACTTCAGGACTTTGGATATAGTAACCACGCGAATGCCTTCTACCCAAAGATATATATATATACAGTATATACATTGGAGCCCTTTCCATATTTGTCATATGCTATATTTCTTTTTTAACCCTTTTAAAATCTTTATATCAATATTTAAATATTTTATTTTATTATATATATATATATATATATATATATATATATATATATATATATATATACGAAATTTGGCGGCGATTTACAAATAAATAATAATAATAATAATATATATGTGTGTAATAGTGTATTTTAATATGTTTTTGATGTGTTTTGTGCAGATTTTTTTTAACCCTTACACTTCACGTCAGGTCTCAAGTCACGCTAAATATTCTAGAGCAGTATTGGCTTTTGCTCGATAATATGAGCTCTATTTAGCATGGCCGTGATATCCATTCAAAGTATAGGTTGAGTTAGAGCGATGACGGCCACACTAACCCTTCTCTGGTAAATGTGATTTTCCATGGACTTGTAATTAAGTTGCGTACTAAAGTTAGTGAGGTCCAGCGTTATTACTTATCGTGGCCTGCACTATCATTAGTGCACCACTTGGCCCATAATCTTACATAAACCTCTGGGAGCGCATGACATTGTGAATGGATTAAAGGAATTAAAGGGCCATTATACACTCATTTTTTCTTTGCATAAATGTTTTGTAGATGATCTATTTATAAAGCCCATAAAGTTTGTTTTTAAAATAAATGTATAATTTTGCTTATTTTTAAATAACATTGCTCTGATTTTCAGACTCCTAACCAAGCCCAAAGTTTTATTTGAATACCGTCAGCTCCCTTCTCCAGCTTGCTCCTGTTTGTGTAAAGGGTCTTTTCATACGCAAAAGAAGGGGGAGGGGGGGAGGGTCTTATTTGCCTCTTGCAGTGGGCTTTCCAGCTACCTTTTCAACAGAGCCAAACTGACAGCTTCTAAGTAAGTTTTTAAACAGTTTTATACTGGATTTTTATATCAGTATCTGTGCATCTTATTCTTTATAGTAGTGTCTATTACATGCAGTTATATGAAAATGAGTGTATACTGTCCTTTTAATTTACCAAAAAACGTAAACATTACAGCCATAAATATACAGCCTCATGCTACATAATTAAAAACTAATCCTTATTTCAGGATGAACCTTTGAATTATAATGTATCTTAAATAGAAATTATGTTTAGATTTTTCCTCAAAAAACATTTTATTATTTAAATAAAAAATTGATTTAAATAAAAAAAAACAGATTTGTTTCATTTTTTTTAAATCATTGATTTTTATCCACCCTCAATATTTTTGTTTTCAGTTTAGTTTTCACTTTGTAAGCGTTACAGTGTTTGTGGACTTTGTCCTATTTTTAATGTGCTGATAAGCAGCCACCAACATCTTAATTTACTGCATCGGCACCAAATTCCTACAAACAGATTTTCTGCTGATATATTTTTTCTAATGCTGCCAAGTAATTTTATATTCTACTTCTGTCCTAAATATAATATACCTCTAATTAGTGACCGAACATTCACAATTTCCAACAGACCCATAACTAATATTGCTGAATTAGCTAAACGAACATGAACTTACTTTTTTTTATTTCATGATTCAGACAGCGTACAATTTTAAGAAATTTCCCAATTTACTTACTGTATCACATTTACTTAGTTCTCTTGGTATCCTTTGTTGCAGTTATGAAAAAATGCTTTTCTCAGTCTTAAACATTATGCAAACTGGAGTCCTATAGTGCTCAAAAGCAATCTTGCAAAACTGATGCCATAAAGCTCTCCAGACACGTGCACATTACCTACCTAGGTATTTTTTTCAACAAAGAATACCATGAGAACATAGACAATTTTATATTAGAAGTAAACTGAAAACTTTATTAAAATTGTATGCCCTATCTGAGTCATGAACAAAAATGTTTTTGTTTCATGTAACTGCTGAGCCACTTCCACCCCTGTGCTGAGCTTTTTTGGAGTTTTAGGTGCTGCTCACATATTTTAGTTAATCTTTAGTGAGAAATAGGGATGGGTGAAGTGGTGAAAGTGCAGGTCGCTTGGTAGAATGAATATTTCTGTGCACATTTGTTTTGGACAATCAAATGTTGATAAGAATGAAAGAATGTGGGGGGGGGGTTACTGTTTAAAAAATTGTGCTTCAATTTTTTTCCCCTACTTATATTTCATGTGAAAGAGCAGGTGATTTCCTTTTGAAAAGGAGCTGAGATTTGTATGGTTTGAATACTTACCCCCACAATCCAGCTCCTTGTGAGCTGCTGGTGCAACGCCGCCCCCTGCAGATTCGTGGCCAACCGGCCGCCAGCAGGGGGGTGTCAATCAACCCGATCGTGCTCGATCCGGATGAATTGCAGCGATGTCTGTCCGCCTTCTCAGAGCAGGCTGACAGGTTATGTAGCAGCGGTCTTTAGAATATGCTGAGAAATGTCTACTGAAATATGAAATTTAAAGTGTGCTGTTTTCCTTATTGTAAAATTCCTTATTGTAAAATGAGTTTCCTGCTAACACTAGTGAGCTAAACTGGGGTGTCTCATGGGCATAGCTGAAAGTTCTCCACAAGGTTTGGTGTATTTTCTAAACATTTTCCCCTAGCAAATTTCCCAATTTTATATTACAAACTATAAGGAGGCAACAATGGCATTGCTAGGGGGCTGACTGGTGCTAGAACCCCGAATGATCTATCAAAAGCCCTCAGCGCACAACAGTCTGATCCTCTGTTCCCTCTAACTGTTAACACTTCATTTTAAGGCACTGCGCACATCTTAAACTGAATATCACACAGCTGAGGTTTGCTGAGATGGATGGTGGTGGGTGGGAAACTGTGAGCAAGTGCATATTATTTATTTTAATGTTGTACACACAGCTCCCATCAGTCTCATGCTCTACTTGGGAATGCCTACCTGCCCAGCCACTCCAGTCCTCAAAGTTTGTCTGGAGTTGACCACATATGGGGAGTGATAGTGGATGAGCGCTATGGTCACAAAATAGGAAAGACAGGTATGTTATAGATAAAAATATAATTTTGTCCTATAGTAAAAGACAAGGCCATTCAAGCTCACCTTTTATTTAAAAGTTCTAACTTCTCAAATGGACATTATAGTGGTTGAATTTAGCTTTGTCTTTGTATATGGAAAATGTCTGAAAGGGTTAAAAAATAAAAATAATAACTTACAACACAATTCTGTCTCCTTTGTGCTGCTGCTGTTTAGAAGGAAACTGTATTTATTTTTTTGACAAGAGACAGGCCACAGCTTGTTACAGGGATCTGAGCAATGTTTTGACACAATCTTAATAACCACACAATAAAAACTTTATATAATGGAGCCAATGCATTACGAAGTAGTTCATTCTTATTACACTTGTGACTGGCTGGGTTCCACAGACTGAATACTGATTAATTCTTCAGAATCTTGTGACAACACTGACTAGTTGGCAATGGCTATTATACAAACTATGATCCATTCCAGACTAATGTTAGCAGTTGCTCCCTTTTGATAAAACAAGCCTTTCCTTGTTTTGACTCTGATGTAAACTGCCTTAACAGCTATTTTCCTTCTATAGAAATCTATTTAATACCTCCCCCCCTCTCTCTCTCTCTCTTCCCCACTCTACCTTTCCCTCCCCCTACCGCTCTCTCTCTCTCTACCTGTCTCCCTCCCGTTCTACCTTTCTCTCTACATCTCCCCCCTCTCTCTCTACCTATCTCCCCCTCTCTATTTCCCTTTCCCTCTTTCCCTAGCCCTCTATCTCTTTCCCTCTCCCCCTTTCTCTCTTTTACTCTCTCTCTCTCCCTTTCTCTTTCTCTCCCTCCCTCTCTCATGTGCGATTCTTAGAGTGTGTGATGAGTTGGGCATAAGGTGTGGTTCTGGTGGGATTTTGGGAGGGGTTAATGTCAATAAATTGGGGCAAAGCATCAAATATACCCTTGGGCTAAAGCCCTTGCCTTTTTGCCACCTAGCAACACCTCTTGGTGGTGAGATGAGAGAAACACACGTGTACAAAAATCGAGGCAATTGTAAAATATTATATGTTAAAACAGGGTAATAAGATTTGTATTTGCTGTAGTATTTACTTTTTAAATTGCACCCCTGCTTACTGTTACACTTATTTCTTCAATATTTAAAAACTAACATTTTATTCTCCAATCAGCAGCACTAGTTACACAGCAGGGTCATGTGACTAGCGCTGTTAATTGGATGAGCATCAGTTTACCCTTGGGACCAGCCAGAAGTGCTCTGTGGGTTCTGAATAGTACATCTTCTATGTGTTCAACCCTATTGCAGGGTACCTAGTCTTAAAATGACATGCTCTACTGAATTAGCTATTAACTATAATGTTTTTTTAAGGATGCAGTTAATTTGTCATGGGGCATCCAGAAGATAGGGGTTTATATATGGTGGGTACTGTAAAAGGGTTTCTTTTGATAGGTGTTAAGGCAGATATGGCCTAATTTGTAGCAGATAGGTGGCCCAGGGCTGATAAAAGTTGTCAGGCTAGGGTTACCAGCAGTTGGGTGCTTAGTTTCATAATGGTTAATGCAGTGGTGGGAAGAGGTGAAGATTATGCTTAATTTTTGTTGGGGTTTTCCAAGATGTAATAAGGGAGATGGGGCAGTCAGGGTTAACTTGTTGTGAGTGGACATTAAGGTAGGGGTTAATGGTGTTGTTGGGCCCTAGGGCAGTAGAGGTTAAAGTGATGGGGTAAAGTTGCAGTTACAATTTACTTGTGGTGGAGGTGTCTAGTTAACTAGCAGTGAAGGTCTGAGAGGTAGGGGTAACATTATAGTGGAGTTCCAAAGTGGGAGTCTAAGCCGTAAGGGTAATGCTATGGGGGTGCATTTAAGATTAACTTTTGTTGCTATCAGGGAAGGTTTGTAAAGCTGTTGCAAAGAGGTTTTTTTACATTCCATAGAAGTAATGAGAGCTGTTCTCAACACTGTGCTGCTGCTAAGCGGTTTAGGTTAACCAGTTTTCCACCTATAATTTAAATGAGATATAACTGGAACTCCGGGGCGGCCTCTAGCCTCAAACATCATTTATTGCACATTTATAGTATTCTTGACCCCCTGTTGCTCTTGCTTGGATTTAAAATGCTGCAACAATTAAAACCTGCTTTTGACAACATCTTGGCACAGAAAATAACATAATTGTTTTTTTTATCAATGACCTGTTAAGCAAACTTTCAAGACACATTCTATTAATTTGCAGGCTCGTCAGAAACAGCAGTTGTGAAGCAGCGGTCACAAAGACCGCTGCTCCATAACCTGTCCGCCTGCTCTGAGCAGGCGGACAGACATCGCCGGAATTCAAACCGATCGAGTACGATCGGGTTGATTGACACCCCCCTGCTGGCGGCCCATTGGCCGCGAGTCTTCAGGGGGCGGCGTTGCACCAGCAGCTCTTGTGAGCTGCTGGTGCAATGCTGAATACGGCGAGCGTATTGCTCGCCGTATTCAGCGAGGTCTGTCGGACCTGATCCGCACTGTCGGATCAGGTCCGACAGACCTTGATAAATAGAGGCCAGAGCATGCAATTTTAAGCAACTTTCTAATTTACTCCTATTATCAATTTTTCTTTGTTCTCTTGCTATCTTTATTTGAAAAAGAAGGCATCTAAGCTTTTTTTTGGGTTCAGAACTCTGGATAGCACTTTTTTATTGATGGATGAATATATCCACCAATCAGTAAGGACAACCCAGGTTGTTCACCAAAAATGGGCCGGCATCTAAACTTACATTCTTGCATTTCAAATAAAGATACCAAGAGAATGAAGAAAATTTGATAATAGGAGTAAATTAGAAAGTTGCTTAAAATGTCATGCTCTATCTGAGTCACAAAAGAAAAAAATTGGGTTCAGTGTCCCTTTAAATATGCGCAAAACAAAAAAAGCAATATATGTTGTTAAAATTGATTTTCAACAGAGGAATTAAAAAACAAAATGAAAAAAATAAAAATAAAAGCATGTTCCTGTAGAATAAAATACAGCTTAAGGGGGCACTACATTTAAAAAAAAAAAAGTATTAAATGATGTGATGTGAAGCTATTCTTAAACTATGAGAAAACTGAGATTATCTGATCGATTGGAATAGCTTTGATTTAGAAAACAGTTTATCATCAAACACAGTGATATAGAGCCCCTAGTTTGCTAGTAATTCTTCCTCACACAGATACTTGTATGTCTTGCACACAAAATACGCCGGCCTCATAACCAGACAGGTCGTACAGGTACAAAAGCTGAAGATCAGTTCCAAGCCAAGTGGATAAAAATCAGTAATTTACAAAAACTAATAATATAGTCCTAACCTAGATGTCTAGAGGCTGTAATATAGTTTATTTAGATTAAACGGACATAAAAGTTGAAATTAAAATGATTTATCTTCCTGTTATTTAGGTACTAAAATGCCTATGCCAGATATTAAAGAGCACAAATGTAAAGCCTGTGAGGAAAGATTATAGAAACTTAAACTGGATATTTCCAAAATAGCAAAGAAACGGACAAGGACAAATATGAATCATAAGTTACTAGACATGTTTATGGGTAGCGCAGCATGCTACTCACATCATTTCTCTTATCTTTAATAGTTGAATATTTAACAAAAGCACAGCAAAATAATATGTACCTAAAAGTGACTCTATATATATATACAATATGATAAAGGGCATTCCTAGGACAGCAGAAAAAAATACTTCCCTTGCTTAAAAACTCCAGTATTGTCCCCTAGCTCATTCCACTGCCCTCTAAATAATTGCCCCGCAGAATTAAAGGGATATGAAACTCAAATTATTTAATTCATGATTCAGATAGAGCATACAATTTTAAGCAACTTTCTAATTTAGTTCTATTATTAATTTTCTTCATTCTCTTGGTATCTTTATTTCAAAAAGCAGGAATGTAAGATTAGGAGCTGGACAACTTTTGGTTCAGGACCCTGGGTAGCGCTTGTTGATTGTTGGCTAAATGAAGCCACCAATCAGCAAGCGCTACCTAGGTGCTGAACCAAAAATGGTCCGGATACCAAGATATAAAAGAAAAAATGATAATAGGAGTAAATTAGAATGTTGCTTACAATTACATGCTCTATCTGAATCGTGATAGAAAAAAAATGGGTTTCATATCTCTTTAAGCCCATATTGTTTCTGGGCACACTTAAAGCCAATCTAGAATAAATACAGAAGTAACTCATGGGCCAAGTATTCTGAGGGTCATAGCTGGAGGCAAATCAACACTGGAATTTTAAACAAGGAATTTTTTTTTTATTCTGTGCAGGTAATATAAGGGCTTTAAACAGAAAGGGACAGATTACAAGTGGAGCACCTTTTAATGCTGCCACTCGAGCGTTAACTGCACTAAAATTTAAGCTATTTGCATTTTTCAGGTTGTACACCTATCAGGGGCCCGATCCGATATATGCAGCGTCGCCAACAAAAGCCGGACAACGCCAGTTTTTGTGCGTTTTTGGTATCCTATATACAGCGCCGCATCTAAATGCGGCACGCATATTTCACCCGTCGCTCGCAATTTTTACTCCCATAAGCTAACATGGGACTGCGTTGTAAGTCGGTATCCTATATCCAGCGCAAGGCCTTATGTGGCGAAAATAGAGAAATCTTACTGCATTTTCACCTCGCCATAAAATGCAGCCGTAGCCCTCCTTGCGCTGAGTAACTCCCTAAAATGCCTGCAAAAAAAACCTAACACCTAACGCATGCGCAATGTCTATCTACCTGTCAACCACAATCCCCCACCGCAATAACTAATAAAGTGTATTAACCCCTAAACCGCCATAGCCCACACCGCAATAAACCTATTCTATTATTAACCCCTAAACCGCCACAGCCCACATAGCCTATTAAATCTATTAACCCCTAATCTGCTGCCGCCAAGGTCGCCACCACTATAATAAAGTTATTAACCCCTAAACCTAAGTCTAACCCTAACACCCCCCTAACTTAATTATTATTTAAATAAATCTATATAATATTACTATTATTAACTAAAGTATTCCTATTTAAAACTAAATACTTACCTATAAAATAAACCCTAAGATAGCTACAATATAATTAATAATTACATTGTAGCTATTTTAGGATTTATTTTTATTTTACAGGTAACTTTGTATTTATTTTAACTAGGTACAATAGCGATTAAATAGTTAATAATTATTTAATAGCTACCTAGTTAAAATAATTACAAAATTACCTGTAAAATAAATCCTAACCTAAGTTACAAATACACCTAACACTACACTATCATTAAATAAATTAAATTAACTACAATTAGCTAAAATTAAATACAATTAACTAAAATAAACTAAAGTACAAAAAAAAACACTAAATTACAGAAAATAAAAAAAAATTACAAGAAGTTTAAACTAATTACACCTAATCTAAGCCCCCTAATAAAATAAAAAAGCCCCCCAAAATAATAAAATGCCCTACCCTACACTAAATTACAAATAGCCCTTAAAAGGGCTTTTTGCGGGGCATTGCCCCAAAGTAATCAGCTCTTTTACCTGTAAAAAAAGAAATACACCCCCCCAACATTACAACCCTCCACCCACACACCCCTACTCTAAAACCCACCCAATCCCCCCTTAATAAAACCTAACACTACCCCCTTGAAAATCACCCTACCTTGAGCCGTCTTCACCCAGCCGGGCACAAGTGGTCATCCGATCCAGGCAGAAGTCTTCATCCGATGGGGCAGAAGAGGACATCCAGACTGGCAGAAGTCTTCATCCTATCCGGGCAGAAGAGGACATCCGGACCGGCAGAAGTCTTCATCCAAGCGGCATCTTCTATCTTCTTCCATCCGACGAGGAGCAACTCCATCTTGAAGACATCCGGCGTGGAGCATCCTTCCAGCACGACGGACTAACGACGAATGACGGTTCCTTTAAATTACGTCATCCAAGATGTCGTCCCTCGAATTCCGATTGGTTGATAGGATTCTATCAGACAATTGGAATTAAGGTAGGAAAAATCAGATTGGTTGATTTAATCAGCCAATCGGATTGAAGTTCAATCCGATTGGCTGATTGGATCAGCCAATAGAATGCAAGGTCAATTCTATTGGCTGATCCAATCAGCCAATTGGATTGAACTTCAATCCGATTGGCTGATTAAATCAACCAATCGGATTTTTCATACCTTAATTCCGATTGGGTGATAGAATCCTATCAGCCAATCGGAATTCGAGGGACGCCATCTTGGATGACATCATTTAAAGGAACCATCATTCGTCGTTAGTCCATCGTGCTGGAAGGATGCTCCGCGCCGGATGTCTTCAAGATGGAGTCGCTCCTCAACAGATGGAAGAAGATAGAAGATACCGCTTGGATGAAGACTTCTGCCGGTCCGGATGTCCTCTTCTGCCCTGATAGGATGAAGACTTCTGCCGGTCTGGATGTCCTCTTCTGCCCCATCGGATGAAGACTTCTGCCCAGATTGGATGACCACTTGTGCCTGGCTGGGTGAAGACGGCTCAAGGTAGGGTGATCTTCAAGGGGGTAGTGTTAGGTTTTATTAAGGGGGGATTGGGTGGGTTTTAGAGTAGGGGTGTGTGGGTGGTGGGTTGTAATGTTGGGGGGGTGTATTTCTTTTTTTACAGGTAAAAGAGCTGATTACTTTTGGGCAATGCCCCGCAAAAAGCCCTTTTAAGGGCTATTTGTAATTTAGTATTGTTTAGTATTGGGTAGGGCATTTTATTATTTTGGGGGGCTTTTTATTTTATTAGGGGGCTTAGGTTAGGTTCACTTGGGGTGGATGCCAGAGGATTGCCGGGGCGCCTTCCTTGAACCCCCCCCCCCCCAGCAAAAAAAACATAGCGTAGATGGGGAATTACACTACCTCAAGCTTTACCCAGAGCTGCTTGGGTAATCCTAGGATTACCCGGATTTCGGACTTTACCCATAACATATACATATAACAAATTAAAAATTCAAGTTATTCATTCTGTAAAATATTGAGAACAACTTATTTATAAAATAGCCAGGTGTGTGTGTGTGTGTGGGGGGGGGTAATACTCTCTAATACTCTCTAATATTATAAAATGTTCTTCTATCCAAAGCACAAATGTATTGCATAATTTAACATAAATTTGTTTAATGATAATTTGTGCAATAAATATTGAAAATATGCTATTAGCTCATTTTAGCTTATTTATGGCAACAATTTTAACCAGGTGGTGCATCCATTAAAAAGGTCCTGGGGAGAACACTGTATATACTTACTTTACAAATATTGATATTATTGTAGAAGGTAAATATGAATGCATGAAATCAACTGACCTCTTTTTATCCTGGGAAATTCAGGAAATTGGGGTTTATGAAATATTGATAACACCATGGGGCTGATTTATCAACAGTCGAGCGGACATGATCCGCTGTAGCGGTTCATGTCCGCCCGACATCATTGAGTGCCGACAGCATACACTGCCGGCATTTAACATTGCACAAGCAGTTCTGGTGAACTGCTTGTGCAATGCCACCCCCTGCAGTTTTGCGGGAATGTATATGATCGGGCGGATTGATGTCCGCAGCCTCAGAGGCAGCGGACGAGTTTCGGAGCAGCGGTCTTAAGCGGTCTTAAGGCTAGTGTGGAAACATGGGAATTCAGGGCCATTTGGCCCTTAATAAATCGGCCCCTATAACTCATTCAACCAAATGCCAAAAATGTCCCTAAACATGTAAACTGACATAGAATCTTAAATTGACATTCCATCCAAAGTGAAAATGCACATCAATGCATTTCACTAATGAATAGCAGTATTTTTGCAATATACTTGCTTTAGCAAAATGCTTCTAGTTAATGGTATCACTGTTTTTGGTGTGAGATTTTTCTGTGTATGTTAACATAAAACATATCTAAATATGCTTTATGCACCATCATTTTTAACAGTGAGTCTGCTCAGAGAGATGGTGGACCAGTGACTTGTATCACGTTAACCTAGTCATTGCAAGCAGAATACAAGGCACTGACAGCTCTCTGAGCAGACACACTATTCAAAAGACTGTTAGATGAAGCATATTTAGATAGCTTTTACTAGAAGCTTTTTTGCAAATGCAAGTATATTGCAAAAATGCTTATATTCCAAACCGAAATGTATGATGTACATATCAGTTTTGGCTGGGATGCTTCTTTAAATGGACATTAAACACTTTAAGATGGTAATTTAAAATGATAAATCATATATAGGTATATAAAAAAACAACCTCTGCAATATACTTTGCAATATTTATTTTGTCCCCTTTTCCTGTAATTCCATTCTGAAATTGTGAGCTTTTAAGTTCCTGTTAGAAGTACAAAAGACTGTTATATTCCACAAAACCATTGGCTGCACACTCTAGTGACCTATTTATAACTGTCCTTAATTGTCCACACTCTAGTGACTTATTTATAACTGTCCCTAATTATCCACAACATGTTAGCTTCCATTGCTTTATAGACACTATGGGGTGGGTTTATTAAAGGTCGAGCGCATATGATTCGGATCGGATCGGGATGATTTCAGTCCGCCACCTTTTTTCACTGTATGTGTTCACTGGGACAAAATAGGAGGGGCCAAGACAAGTCACTGTTAACAAACAATGACTCATCATTTTTGGCTGACACAGTGATCACATTGCCATGGGCCTCTTTTTTGTGCATCACTGGACTGCCTCACTCCTGAAGCATCCAGTGATTGGCCACTGGGCCTGATACCAGCATGCACTGTGGCAAGCTAGTATCTAGGCTACATTTTAGGTATACCAGCACCGTGACTGGCTGTCAAAGTGATTGTATACACAGTAACTGTCATTGGTGACAGTTACTGTACTGCTGCTGACTAGCCTCACATGCAGGCTTCCAGCAGCAGCATGAAATACAATCTGATTGCAGCATGTATCTCATAAATAGAGGCACCCCACTGACAGGCATGGGATCACAGGGACACCCTGTCCCTGCAATCACTAGCCTGGGGTGTCTTGCAGTATGCTATTTCTGTACTGACTCACTCCTGAGCCATGCAGAAATAGCGCGGACTATCCATTACAGAACTCAGAGGGGCACTAACAGTCCAGGCGCTGTACCCTGTATTGTGTGGTTGTTAACAGGTTAAAGCACGTTATCTGAAATAAAAAAACATCAGTCTTTACAGGGACATAAATACTGTGCAATTTAATTTATTTGCAAACTTGCAATACTAGATGAGTTAGACAATATTTTATATATGTGAATTAACCTCTTGTTTGCTATAATAGTTTTTTCAATAGCCAACACATCACAGTCCCATTGTTTTGCAGTAGCTGCTCACTCACCTCTGCTGAGACCAGCTAGGGAAAATATATGCAGCAGGGTTAGATTTATGATGTCTGCAGTGTGCACTTCCAATTCTCAGAATAGAAAACCCACAATTTTCCGTCTTAAATTACAGGGGGAAAAAGGGGCATAATAAATAATGACAGTATACTGCAAAGTTATTATACTAAGTATAATCAATTTTATTCTAAGACATTTCAAGTGTTACATATCTCCTTAATTTAGTTTTTATCTTGAAAGATATTTATCTCACTATGCTGAGTTCTGTATGTGAAGGAGAGACTCCTACTTTACAATATAAAGTCTAAAAAAAAATCCCAAAGATTTTGGGCTAGATTACAGGCGGCGTGCTAAATTATCACAAATTTGCCTGTTTGCGAGTGTGCGATAATTAAAGGGACACTGAACATGCAATTTTTAGCAACTTTCTAATTTACTCCTATTATCATTTTTTCTTCATTCTCTTGGTATCTTTATTTGAAAAGCAAGAATGTAAATTAAGATGCCGACCCATTTTTGGTGAACAACCTGGGTTGTTCTTGCTGATTGGTGGATAAATTCACTCACCAATAAACAAGTGCTGTCCAGTGTACTGAAGCAACAATTGCTTAGATGCCTTCTTTTTCAAATAAAGATAGAAAGAGAACAAAGAAAAATTGAATATAGAAGTAAAATAGAAAGTTTCTTAAAATGTCATGCTCTATCTGAATCATGAAAGAAAAAATTTGGGTTCAGTGTCCCTTTAACCAGCCATTACAAGTGGCTAGTTGGTTATTGCTACCGCAAGCTCGCTGGAGCAATTAACGCTCAGAAAATTAACCAGAGATCCGAAAAATTAGCACTGGGCAGTTTTTGGGGTGTAAAGTTGGTGGGAGTAAAATGCATTTACATTGCAGTTTATGGGAACTGCAAGCTACAAGTAAATATAAATATATATATATATATATATATATATGATTATATTTATGTGTAAATATGTGTACATACATATATATTTAAAATGATGCTGCAATCGTTGTGCTACTTACCGCTTCGATGCGCGAGGTTCTGATGCTGTCTCTGACGGCATCAGAACGAGGCTCCTATTGGAGTCTTTGGTAGCGTGCTCTGTGAGCGCAATTCTCCCTAGCAATATTTGCATTTCGCTTTACTTATAATACCAGCGTGCATGCAAGCAATATTTAGCTCTCCACTTGTAATCTAGCCCTTTGTGTGATTTCTCTCCTTGCTGGCGAGTTTTTGATTATCGGGCCCTTAAACACATCATAGTGCAGAGTCGCTAGTCTTAAAATTACCTGTTCTAACAAATAAAGTACTGTATATAATTATACGATTATTATTGCCCTTTAAGGCAAGTGAGGCCAGCTTCAGGACAGTTTGACACCCATTCTTTAAAATATGTATCCAAATTATCCTGAGCACTTCATTTTTAATGTATGTTTTATAAATTGTATCGTAAAATATTGCAAATGCACAAAAGTATTACTTTATTCATTGTAGCCTTATCTCTCAGTGGAGAGGTTTAACAAACTTTATTGTTTAGGCTCAATACAGTAACAAAGAGAAATATAATAGTTTTTGCATAAAAGCCACATTCCAGTACTATGAACATTACATCACACTGAAATAAATACATACCATAGTCCAGCCCTTTCTGAGTGATTCTTACAACAAACCCGGGGTTTATAGCACCTATAGCTCCCATACACATGGCCAACATAAAGGCTAGGGCTACTCTGTGGGCACTAGCCATCTCTGCAGTGTGAGGGGCAGATTCAGTGTCACAGGTACCTGCAATCAGTGCATTTATATTGCAATATAAGAAAACAGAAACAAGGAAGGAAATGGAATGAGGAAGTACAGAACAGAAGCGTGATTGGGGCTGTCCCAGGGATAATCTCTAACATAACATTAAACACACAGAGTTTAAATATATATGTGTGTGTGTGTGCATATATATATATATATATACTGTTTATATATGTGTGTGTGTGTGTGTGCAGATAAGATATATATATAAACTGTTTATATATGTGTGTGTGTGTGTGTGTGTGCAGATAAGATATATATATATATATATATATATACTGTTTATATATGTGTGTGTGTGTGTGTGTGTGTGTGTGTGTGTGCAGATAAGATATATATATATATATACTGTTTATATATGTGTGTGTGTGTGTGTGTGTGCAGATAAGATATATATATATATATATATATATATATACTGTTTATATATGTGTGTGTGTGTGTGTGTGTGTGTGTGCAGAAAATCTTTGAAGTCTGTCAGCTTGCTTGTTAAAATGCATGGCTACTACTATGGAATAAGATTTCTGTCAAAAAGGCACTTGTGTCTGATTTTTTATAATTGTACATAAATTTTGACATACGAATACAAATCTAAATTTACAAATACATTTATTTATTTATTTATCTTTGGAAATGCAATTAGTTTTTTTTAGAATACAAATCTTTAATTGCAAATGCAATTCTTTTTTTGGAAGTACAATTTTCTTTGGAGATACAATACAAATATTTATGATCCCCTAATTAGGGACTACGCTATTCCCAAATAAAAGACACACACCATCTGTTGGGGTAAAAAAGGCAGCAGCTTGTTTTATTAACAACATAACTTAATATATAAATCAAACAGATAAATATCCCCAATAATAGAATTAACATGAATAAACCACCAAAGGCAAGCCCCCCCCCCCCCCGCCAAGCTGCAACAGTAATAGCACCTCACCACAGCCGTAATTGCAGGGAGGGAGCTTCTTCTCACCGTCAGGTCCGGATAGAAGCTGAGCCTACTTCCTGCACACAGTCTCTGAAGGTCTCCCCTCTCACTTGCCCTGCTCTGGGATCAAATGCCCTTCCAAAATAGGCATTTCTCCAGGGCTGGCATGACCCCCTAATTAGGGGCTACGCTATTCCCAAATAAAAGACACACACCATCTGTTGGGGTAAAAAAGGCAGCAGCTTGTTTTATTAACAACATAACTTAACATATAAATCAAACAGATAAATATCCCCAATAATAGAATTAACATTAACAATCCACGGGGCTTGCCAAGTAACTCATTGTACCTCCGTTCCGAAGGTCCCATCAGGAACCATAATAGACATCTCCTGCATAGCAGGAGGTACCCCAGCAGAACTCCACAAACCACCAAAGGCAAGCCCCCGAGGGCGGCTTAGAGCCGGACCAGGCCACCCCTTCCCTTAAATTAAAATTAAACAAATGGAGCCCAACCTCATTTAAGTGGACCCCATCTCTCAAAAAGAAGCATTCCCCAAATTCCACATGCCGTATGGACACCTCCCCATTCCTCTCCACAAACTTACTCAATATTCTATTGATTTTTCTCCTGCAAGTTTCTAGCCTTCGCACGTCTCAAGCTGCCGCCACTTTAGCCTAGGCTTTAACTCCGACCACACCACAATTAGGTCCCATAACTGGAGTAAATCCCGTTTAACACCTACCAGCAAATCTTTTTGAGAGAAGAAGCCCAAATCGTTCCCACCAGCATGGAACACCAACAGACCCGGGGGACTGAACAATCTAGCATATTCCACCACCTTAACAATCACCTGGTCCCACCTTAACCCGCTATCAAGACCCAGCTGGCTCCCCCTTCTTTCATCATTGCCGCTTGCCTCGCCCAATAAATGTAGGAATGGCCGATAATCCAACATACCGTGGCACCTACCCCTGGGGACAGAAAAAGAAATACTACAGTACTAGTTCACTTCGAACATAGGATTTAAAACTGCTAGAAGCCCACCTCCCAATCCTTTTTATCCTTGCATCCGACATACCTAACATTCTCACCTCTATTGCAGCCCCAATTCTGAAAGAGTGAGACCCAAAGTCAAGCCCTAGCACCTTACTAAAAACCGATATAAACTGTAAATGAGATAACGTGTCCCTGTTCATATGAACAAGCAAAGGGCCATCGGCCACTGGCTGCACCTGCAGAAAAGCAGCCACTGCCAATACTGGGCAACATGCCCCCCCTATTGCCCTAAGGCTAATAGCTCTCCCTTTTCCACTCTGATCGGTCTTTGACCGCCGCAGCCATATGTAAAGTTCCCGCCCTTGGATCCACCCATCACCCCTCTGAATACCCCCCATCTCTCTTAGTCACTCCCACTACCTCCGACACCCGAATGGCCGCAAAAATGGCAATCACATACGCAGCCCGGAAAAGCACAACCTCGTACCCGTTCAAGCACACAGTGGCCAGCACTCCCACTATCCTTTGTAACAACATGAAAATGACCGGTCTCCTTGAGTCTGGCACTCTTCCTCCCCTACACAAACTCCTGGCCGCTATACGCACCACAAAGGATTTAGTAACATCCTCCCAGCCCAAACATTGGCATAGAAAGGCAATTGTCACCAGTCTCCGCCTCACCATGGCCCTCGACACCTTATGTCTTCCCCAATCTGCCATCCACCCCAATAGTACTGTCAACCAGCTCCGGGCCGTGAGGGCCCCCCGGCCCCTTTTAGCACCACACACCATTCTCTCCATACCTGCGAATAGGCCTTCCATGTGGACCCCGCCAAAGCCCCTCGTACCATCTTCAACAAGCCAAGAAGTCCACCTTCCAGAAGTCCCCCGGGCACTGCGTCCCCTCCTCCTACGCCAACTGAGCCAGCTCCCGGAATCTGTCCCACTGGAAACGGGAAAGAGAATCAGCAATCCCATTGGACTTACCAGGCACATGCACAGCCTTGAAAAGCACATTACATTTCAGGCATTCCAGCACAAATGGAGGACCACTACCGGGGGGGGGGGAGGATGCCGACAAGGAGTTAACTGCCGACACCACTCCCATATTATCTGAATGAAACAGAACCTTCCTGTCTTGCAGTAAATCTGGCCAAATAGTCAAGGCCACCAGTAACGGGAACAATGCTAAGAACACCAAATTCTTAGTCAGGCCTCCCGCCTGCCACCCTTGCGGCCACAAATCTGCTCACCACTTACCCCCAAGATATGCTCCAAAACCATGAACCCCCGAAGCATCTGTAAACAAGAGCACGTCCGGTTCCTCCCACCTTTCCTGCTGGATCAAAGACATCCCGTTAAATTCCACAGGGAATCTCAGCCAGATCATCAGATCCTCCTTGAATGCTTTTGTCAAACGGACATGATGGAAAGGCTCCTTCACCCAACCGTAGACAGGGATAACCTCCGGCAGAACACCCTCCCCACCGGGATGATCCTGCAAGCAAAATTTAGCTTCCCCAACAAAGACTGCATCTCTCTCAGAGTCAACTTCCTCCGCCCCAAGGCTTGCCATAATACACCACACAAGTCTGTCACCTTATCATTAGGTAAACTACATTCCATTTTCTCCAAATCAATGTGTATTCCTAAGAAACTCAGTGCAGCACAAGGACCCTCAGGTTTGTCCCCCGCAACTGGGATACCGAAATCCCTTACTACTGCTTCAAAAGCATTCATCAATAACTGGCATGCATCACTGCTAGGAGGGCCCACAAACAGGAAGTTGTCCAAATAATGGACCACGGAACTCAATCCTAACACACGCTTAACAACCCATTCCACGAAACAGCTACATTTCTCAAAATAGGAGCATGAGATAGAACAACCCATGGGTAATCATAAATCAACAAAAAACTTCCCTTCAAACAAACAAACAACCTAACAGATGGTGGCATGCTGGGTGAACCGGCAGTAACCGGAAAGTCGCCTCCACGTCAATCTTCGCTAGGAGGGCCCCCGGCCCACCTGCTTGACCAAAGCCACCGCATCATTGAATGATGCATATCGAACCGCCGCCAAGCCTGGGTCGATACCATCATTCACCAAAGAACCCTTTGGGTACGACAGATGGTGGATCATTCGGAACTTACCCTGCACCTTCTTTGGGACTACCCCCAAGGGGGACAGCCTCAAGTTAGGTAATGGACAAGCCGAAAAGGGGCCCGCTATTTGCACCAAGTCAACCTCCTTCCCAATTTTTCCCGGACCACTCCCGGGAATTCCCTGGCAGACTTCAAGTTACCCGACCCCCCGCCCCCTTTCATTTACTGAAAGGGGATGGGGAAACCCAAGCTAAAACCTGTTTAAAGCAGCTCGGCATCCCCCTGTTTACCCTAACCTTAGTGTACCGCCTTATCCATGGGACCATCCTTCTGATGTCCACTGGCGTCCGTGCCCTGAACGCCACCTACCCTGGTATACCCCCGATCTTTCCTTTTCTGAAGCATTTGGCATAAGGATGGACCCCCCGCATCCCGAACATTTGTGCTTCTACTTGTATGATGCCCCGATTCGACATTGCCCATTGTAAAACTGGAAGCATAGGCCTTTATGGAGGGCCACTGCTGAACCATTACCGGCCGTTGCCTGGTGGCCGCTCCCCCCCACCCAAAGGACTGGCCCCGGTGTAATGGAGTCATTATCTCCAGCCAAATCCCCATGTCCCTGTCATCCCACCTCATGTCGGGACGGACTGCTATCCTTTGACAAAACTGCTCGTCATATCTCCACCATGCCATCCCCCCGTATGTATGGTAGGCCAAGGAGACTTCATCGAAATAGCAAAACAGGGCAGAACCCTGATCGGGGAACTTCTGTGTAATCACACTAGCCAAAATACAGAAGGCCCTGGACCAATTAGCGAAGGTCTTCGGAATCTTCCGATAGTGCTTCTTCCATTTCTCCTCCTCCTCCTTCTTCCCCTGTTCCCCTTTTGGTTCCCTCTTTAATTTCAACAAACTGATCCAGGGGGAGGAGGGAAAATAACTCTAAAAAAACCCTCTTCCATATCCTCTCCTTAACCTCAGATGCCAAATGCAACCCTAAGGGGCCTATCGAGCATAAGCATGTCCTACGCAGGGCTTCGTCAGACACTTTAAGTGTCACCACCCTGGAACTTCCCACTGCAATGCCCACTCCCTCTACCCCTACAGCCGCGTCCCCCACTGGTGCTCCTACGGTTCCCTGCCCAGCCCCTGCTACCGGGGTCCCAATCAGACCCGGCCCAGGTACAGCTGTCACTGTGGTGCCAAATCCCATGCCCCTGCCGGGCTCCTGCTATCCTCATTCCCACAAGACTGCTTCACCTTCGCGATCAACTCCCTCAGTCACTTTAGCAACACATTCTGCACCTCACTCACACTCCCACTCTGTGTAATAAGTGAACCCATACCTCTTGGCGCCTCTACTGCAGTCCTGCGCGCCGTCTCTGCTCCTGAATAGTGATCTCCCGAACTGTTCGCCCGCGAACGGTTCACAGCGAACATAGCTTGTTCGCGTTTGTGGGCGAACACATGGCGATGTTCGATCCGCCCCTATGTGTCATAATTGAGGAAACTTTGACCCTTTATGTCACAGCCGCCTGACACATTAGAGCCAATCAACATCAGACACTCCCTCACAGACCCTCCCAGCTACTCGGAATCCCCCATTTTAGACTCATAACGACCTTGCTTTCTTAATGAGAGGACGTGTTGTGTTTTTGCTCCTGACATTAATAGGAAAAACATAGCTAGGCTAGTGTATTTACAGTCCAGAAGGACTCCACTCATCTCTGATGCAAGCACAGCACCCCAAAAAGCCCTTTTTAGGGCTATATTTCGTGCCGTTTTTTTTTTTTGTTTGTTTGTTTTTTATTAGCATTTGCCTGGCTTTCAGGCTGTGTGTTTAAGGCTCACAGCATATGCTGTGATTACTGCCACCGCTGATATCTCCCTAACAACATTAGTTTAAATTTAACTAACCAAAAATTTTTATTATATCAGCAAAGGGCTACAGGGGAAAGTATGTCTCTTTGCAGATGATACAAAAAATTGCAACAGAGTGGATGTTCCAGGGGGGGGTAGACAAAATGAAAAGTGATATACAACAATTGGAGGATTGGACAAACGACTGGGATCTAAAGTTTAACACAGCAAAGTGTAAAATAATGCATTTAGGGAAGAAAAATTAAAATGTTAATTACAGACTCAATGACACTTTACTGACTGTTACAGACGAGGAACAGGACTTGGGAATTATTATTTCAGATGATTTAAAACTTAGTAAACAATGTAGTAATGCAGCGAGTAAGGCTAGCAGAATGCTTGGATGTATTGGTAGAGGTATTTGCAGCAGAAATAGTAAGGTTCTTATGCCACTTTATAGATCATTAGTTAGGCCTCATCTTGAGTATTGTGTGCAGTTCTGGAGGCCATATCTTCAGAAGGATATTAACAAACTTGAATCTGTGCAAAGGAGGGCTACCAAAATGGTACATGGTCTAAAAAATAAAACTTACAAGGATAGGCTCAATGACCTAAATATGTATAGCTTAGAGGAGAGAAGGGAAAGAGGTGATATGATAGCAACTTTCAAGTACATTAAAGGGTTTAGTAAAACTGAGGCTGTGGGTATTTTACATAAAATGGAAAATTCAAGAACAAGGGGTCATGAGCTCAAGCTAAAGGGTAGTAGATTCAGGAGTAATTTGAGGAAACACTTCTTTACAGAAAGAGTGATTGATTTATGGAATAAACTTCCTCAAGAGGTAGTAGCAACAAACACTGTGGGGGACTTTAAAAATGGATGTGACAAGCATAGGGCTATCCTACGAACTAGATAAGTTTATACTGTTAGGTAAGGTCGGGCAGACTTGCTGGGCCTATGGCTCTTATCTGCCGTCAATATCTATGTTTCTATGTTTCTATTATTTTGCTAGTGTAATTTTTTTTCATTTTCTATCAGGCCAGTGTCACACAGCATATACTCTGGTTCATTGCTCTGTGCCAGCCAGCAGCCACCAGTGTTAATATCCGTTTATAACATTATTTTAAATTAAAAAAAAAAAAAAAAAAAAAAAATATTTTGCTAGTGTAATCTAATTACATTTACTATCAGGCCTGTGTCTGTCAGGCTCACTCAGCATTAATATACCTCATTTATTTTCAGTCTTTTGGTTAATTGGTCTGTGCCAGGCAGTCACCCAGCACTCATATCTATTCTTCTTCACCTTAATTTTAATATAAAAAAAAAAGTTTAAATTTGTTTGATAGTGTAATCTAATATAATTTTCTATCCGGCCTGTGTGTTTTGCTGACATACAGAGCATACTGTGTTTACTTGCTGCCCTCCCTAGTCTATGAGCCACGACTCATATGTGTTTAACCTTTTTTTAATTCCCCCCCCCCAAAAAAAATAATTTCAATAATTTTTCTAGTGTAATCTAATAGTATTTTCTATCAGGCGTGTGTGTATCTGACTTACAGAGCCTACTGTTTTTAATAGCTGCCCTTCCAAGGCTATCAGCCACGACTCATATGTATGTGCTTAACCTTTTTCTTTAAATTGCCAAAAAAAGTCTTTAAATCATTATGCTAGTGTAATCTAATTGTATTTTCTATCAGGCCTGTGACTAACTGTCTATCTGACTTACACAGCATACTGTTGTTAATTGCTGCTCTACGTAGCAGCCAGCCAGTGCGACCACTCATAGAGTCATATGTGCATTGCACTTCTTAACATAATTTTAATATTAAAATCTAAAATTTTAAAATATTTTGCTAGTGTAATCTAACTTAATTTTCTATCAGGCCTGTGTTTTTGTCACTTACACAGCATACTGTGTTAAATTGCTGCCCTACCTACCATCCACGACTCATATCTGCCAGCCTGTGTGCCAGACCCAACTAGCCAATTAGTGGCACCAATCATAATTCTTGTAACAGTACTGTATATAAAAAAAATAAAAATCATAATTTTTTGGACTGCAAATATTCAGTCTCCTAGTGCCTTTGAATTGCATTTACCTCCTGCCTGCCACTACCAGCCTTTTGTGCCAGGCCGTCTAGCCAACTATTTACACCAATCATAATTGTTGTCACAGACAGTATAGTTACTAATTAAAATTAAAAAAAATTTGATTGTTGATCTTAATCCTCAGTTTGCTCGTGCCCTAGAATTGCACTTTTCTACTGCCTTCCAAGCCTGTGTGCCAGGCCTACTTGAAAAATATTTACACCAATCATATTTGTTGTGACAGTATTCTTAGTAATTAAAAATTAAAAATTTTTGTTAATAGTTGTTGTGAATCCTCAGTTTGCTGGTGCCAGTGAATTGCACTTTCCTCCTGCCTTGCAGCCTGCTGTATGCCCGGCCCACCTAGCCAATTATTGCCAGCAATCATATTTCTTTTAACAGTATTGCAAAAATTGTCAATCATCACTGTTTTGACTATCAGTAATCAGTCTCCTAGTGTCCTTGAATTGCATTTACCTCCTGCCTGCCAGCCTTTTGTTCCAGGCTGTCTTGCCAACTATTTACACCAATCATAATTGTTGTCACAGTATAGTTACTAATTAAAATTAAAAAATTCTTGATTGTTGATCTTAATCCTCAGTTTGCTCGTGCCCTAGAATTGCACTTTACTACTGCCTTCCAAGCCTGTGTGCCAGGCCTACTTGAAAAATATTTACACCAATCATATTTGTTGTCACAGTATTCTTAATAATTAAAAATTAAAATTTTTGTTAATAGTTGTTGTGAATCCTCAGTTTGCTGGTGCCATTGAATTGCACTTTCCTCCTGCATTGCAGCCTGCTGTGAGCCAGGCCCACCTAGCCAATTATTGCCAGCAATCATATTTCTTTTAACAGTATTGCAAAAATTGTCAATCATCACTGTTTTAACTGTCAGTAATCAGTCTCCTAGTGTCCTTGAATTGCATCTACCTCCTGCCTGCCAGCCTTTTGTGCCAGGCCGTCTTGCCAACTATTTACACCAATCATAATTTTTTGTCACAGTATAGTTACTAATTAAAATTAAAAAATTCTTGATTGTTGATGATCTTAATCCTCAGTTTGCTCGTGCCCTAGAATTGCACTTTTCTACTGCCTTCCAAGCCTGTGTGCCAGGCCTACTTGAAAAATATTTACACCAATCATATTTGTTGTCACAGTATTCTTAATAATTAAAAATTAAAATTTTTGTTAATAGTTGTTGTGAATCCTCAGTTTGCTGGTGCCATTGAATTGCACTTTCCTCCTGCATTGCAGCCTGCTGTGAGCCAGGCCCACCTAGCCAATTATTGCCAGCAATCATATTTCTTTTAACAGTATTGCAAAAATTGTCAATCATCACTGTTTTAACTGTCAGTAATCAGTCTCCTAGTGTCCTTGAATTGCATCTACCTCCTGCCTGCCAGCCTTTTGTGCCAGGCCGTCTTGCCAACTATTTACACCAATCATAATTTTTTGTCACAGTATAGTTACTAATTAAAATTAAAAAATTCTTGATTGTTGATGATCTTAATCCTCAGTTTGCTCGTGCCCTAGAATTGCACTTTTCTACTGCCTTCCAAGCCTGTGTGCCAGGCCTACTTGAAAAATATTTACACCAATCATATTTGTTGTCACAGTATTCTTAATAATTAAAAATTAAAATTTTTGTTAATAGTTGTTGTGAATCCTCAGTTTGCTGGTGCCATTGAATTGCACTTTCCTCCTGCATTGCAGCCTGCTGTGAGCCAGGCCCACCTAGCCAATTATTGCCAGCAATCATATTTCTTTTAACAGTATTGCAAAAATTGTCAATCATCACTGTTTTAACTGTCAGTAATCAGTCTCCTAGTGTCCTTGAATTGCATCTACCTCCTGCCTGCCAGCCTTTTGTGCCAGGCCGTCTTGCCAACTATTTACACCAATCATAATTTTTTGTCACAGTATAGTTACTAATTAAAATTAAAAAATTCTTGATTGTTGATGATCTTAATCCTCAGTTTGCTCGTGCCCTAGAATTGCACTTTTCTACTGCCTTCCAAGCCTGTGTGCCAGGCCTACTTTAAAAATATTTACACCAATCATATTTGTTGTGACAGTATTCTTAATAATTAAAAATTAAAATTTTTGGTAATAATTGTTGTGAATCCTCAGTTTGCTGGTGCCATTGAATTGCACTTTCCTCCTGCCTTGCAGCCTGCTGTGAGCCAGGCCCACCTAGCCAATTGTTGCCAGCAATCATATTTCTTGTAACAGTATTGCAAAAATTGACAATCATCACTGTTTTAACTGTCAGTAATCAGTCTCCTAGTGTCCTTGAATTGCATCTACCTCCTGCCTGCCAGCCTTTTGTGCCAGGCCGTCTAGCCAACTTTTTACACCAATCATAATTGTTGTCACAGACAGTATAGTTACTAATTAAAATTAAAAAAAATTTGATTGTTGATCTTAATCCTCAGTTTGCTCGTGCCCTAGAATTGCACTTTTCTACTGCCTTCCAAGCCTGTGTGCCAGGCCTACTTGAAAAATATTTACACCAATCATATTTGTTGTGACAGTATTCTTAATAATTAAAAAATTACATTTTTGGTAATAGTTGTTGTGAATCCTCAGTTTGCTGGTGCCATTGAATTGCACTTAGCTCCTGCCTTGCAGCCTGCTGTGAGCCAGGCCCACCTAGCCAATTGTTGCCAGCAATCATATTTCTTTTAACAGTATTGCAAAAATTGTCAATCATCACTGTTTTGACTGTCAGTAATCAGTCTCCTAGTGTCCTTGAATTGCATCTACCTCCTGCCTGCCAGCCTTTTGTGCCAGGCCGTCTTGCCAACTATTTACACCAATCATATTTTTTGTCACAGTATAGTTACTAATTAAAATTAAAAAATTATTGATTGTTGATGATCTTAATCCTCAGTTTGCTCGCGCCCTAGAATTGCACTTTTCTACTGCCTTCCAAGCCTGTGTGCCAGGCCTACTTGAAAAATATTTACACCAATCATATTTGTTGTCACAGTATTCTTAGTAATTAAAAATTAAAATTTTTGTTAATAGTTGTTGTGAATCCTCAGTTTGCTGGTGCCAGTGAATTGCACTTTCCTCCTGCCTTGCAGCCTGCTGTATGCCCGGCCCACCTAGCCAATTATTGCCAGCAATCATATTTCTTTTAACAGTATTGCAAAAATTGTCAATCATCACTGTTTTGACTATCAGTAATCAGTCTCCTAGTGTCCTTGAATTGCATTTACCTCCTGCCTGCCAGCCTTTTGTGCCAGGCTGTCTTGCCAACTATTTACACCAATCATAATTGTTGTCACAGTATAGTTACTAATTCAAATTAAAAAATTCTTGATTGTTGATCTTAATCCTCAGTTTGCTCGTGCCCTAGAATTGCACTTTACTACTGCCTTCCAAGCCTGTGTGCCAGGCCTACTTGAAAAATATTTACACCAATCATATTTGTTGTCACAGTATTCTTAGTAATTAAAAATTAAATTTTTTTGTTAATAGTTGTTGTGAATCCTCAGTTTGCTGGTGCCAGTGAATTGCACTTTCCTCCTGCCTTGCAGCCTGCTGTATGCCCGGCCCACCTAGCCAATTATTGCCAGCAATCATATTTCTTTTAACAGTATTGCAAAAATTGTCAATCATCACTGTTTTGACTATCAGTAATCAGTCTCCTAGTGTCCTTGAATTGCATTTACCTCCTGCCTGCCAGCCTTTTGTGCCAGGCTGTCTTGCCAACTATTTACACCAATCATAATTGTTGGCACAGTATAGTTACTAATTAAAATTAAAAAATTCTTGATTGTTGATCTTAATCCTCAGTTTGCTCGTGCCCTAGAATTGCACTTTTCTACTGCCTTCCAAGCCTGTGTGCCAGGCCTACTTGAAAAATATTTACACCAATCATATTTGTTGTCACAGTATTCTTAATAATTAAAAAATTAAATTTTTGGTAATAGTTGTTGTGAATCCTCAGTTTGCTGGTGCCATTGAATTGCACTTAGCTCCTGCCTTGCAGCCTGCTGTGAGCCAGGCCCACCTAGCCAATTGTTGCCAGCAATCATATTTCTTTTAACAGTATTGCAAAAATTGTCAATCATCACTGTTTTGACTGTCAGTAATCAGTCTCCTAGTGTCGTTGAATTGCATCTACCTCCTGCCTGCCAGCCTTTTGTGCCAGGCCGTCTTGCCAACTATTTACACCAATCATATTTTTTGTCACAGTATAGTTACTAATTAAAATTAAAAAATTATTGATTGTTGATGATCTTAATCCTCAGTTTGCTCGTGCCCTAGAATTGCACTTTTCTACTGCCTTCCAAGCCTGTGTGCCAGGCCTACTTGAAAAATATTTACACCAATCATATTTGTTGTCACAGTATTCTTAGTAATTAAAAATTAAAATTTTTGTTAATAGTTGTTGTGAATCCTCAGTTTGCTGGTGCCAGTGAATTGCACTTTCCTCCTGCCTTGCAGCCTGCTGTATGCCCGGCCCACCTAGCCAATTATTGCCAGCAATCATATTTCTTTTAACAGTATTGCAAAAATTGTCAATCATCACTGTTTTGACTATCAGTAATCAGTCTCCTAGTGTCCTTGAATTGCATTTACCTCCTGCCTGCCAGCCTTTTGTGCCAGGCTGTCTTGCCAACTATTTACACCAATCATAATTGTTGTCACAGTATAGTTACTAATTAAAATTAAAAAATTCTTGATTGTTGATCTTAATCCTCAGTTTGCTCGTGCCCTAGAATTGCACTTTACTACTGCCTTCCAAGCCTGTGTGCCAGGCCTACTTGAAAAATATTTACACCAATCATATTTGTTGTCACAGTATTCTTAATAATTAAAAATTAAAATTTTTGTTAATAGTTGTTGTGAATCCTCAGTTTGCTGGTGCCATTGAATTGCACTTTCCTCCTGCATTGCAGCCTGCTGTGAGCCAGGCCCACCTAGCCAATTGTTGCCAGCAATCATATTTCTTGTAACAGTATTGCAAAAATTGTCAATCATCACTGTTTTAACTGTCAGTAATCAGTCTCCTAGTGTCCTTGAATTGCATCTACCTCCTGCCTGCCAGCCTTTTGTGCCAGGCCGTCTTGCCAACTATTTACACCAATCATAATTTTTTGTCACATTATAGTTACTAATTAAAATTAAAAAATTCTTGATTGTTGATGATCTTAATCCTCAGTTTGCTCGTGCCCTAGAATTGCACTTTTCTACTGCCTTCCAAGCCTGTGTGCCAGGCCTACTTGAAAAATATTTACACCAATCATATTTGTTGTCACAGTATTCTTAGTAATTAAAAATTAAAATTTTTGTTAATAGTTGTTGTGAATCCTCAGTTTGCTGGTGCCAGTGAATTGCACTTTCCTCCTGCCTTTCAGCCTGCTGTGTGCCCGGCCCACCTAGCCAATTATTGCCAGCAATCATATTTCTTTTAACAGTATTGCAAAAATTGTCAATCATCACTGTTTTGACTGTCATTAATCAGTCTCCTAGTGTCCTTGAATTGCATTTACCTCCTGCCTGCCAGCCTTTTGTGCCAGGCCATCTTGCCAACTATTTACACCAATCATAATTGTTGTCACAGTACAGTTACTAATTAAAATTAAAAAATTCTTGATTGTTGATCTTAATCCTCAGTTTGCTTTTGCCCTAGAATTATACTTTTCTACTGCCTTCCAAGCCTGTGTGCCAGGCCTACTTGAAAAATATTTACACCAATCATATTTGTTGTCACAGTATTCTTAATAATTAAAAATTAAAATTTTTGGTAATAGTTGTTGTGAATCCTCAGTTTGCTGGTGCCATTGAATTGCACTTTCCTCCTGCCTTGCAGCCTTCTGTGTGCTAGGCCCACCTAGCCAATTATTGCCAGCAATCATATTTCTTTTAACAGTATTGCAAAAGTTGTCAATCATCACTGTTTTGACTGTCAGTAATCAGTCTCCTAGTGTCCTTGAATTGCATCTACCTCCTGCCTGCCAGCCTTTTGTGCCAAGCCGTCTTGCCAACTATTTACACCAATCATAATTTTTTGTCACAGTATAGTTACTAATTAAAATTAAAAAATTCTTCATTGTTGATCTTAATCCTCAGTTTGCTCGTGCCCTAGAATTGCACTTTTCTACTGCCTTCCAAGCCTGTGTGCCAGGCCTACTTGAAAAATATTTACACCAATCATATTTGTTGTCACAGTATTCTTAATAATTAAAAATTAAAATTTTTGGTAATAGTTGTTGTGAATCCTCAGTTTGCTGGTGCCATTGAATTGCACTTTCCTCCTGCCTTGCAGCCTGCTGTGTGCTAGGCCCACCGAGCCAATTATTGCCAGCAATCATATTTCTTTTAACAGTATTGCAAAAATTGTCAATCATCACTGTTTAGACTGTCAGTAATCAGTCTCCTAGTGTCCTTGAATTGCATCTACCTCCTGCCTGCCAGCCTTTTGTGCCAGGCCGTCTTGCCAACTATTTACACCAACCATAATTGTTGTCACAGTATAGTTACTAATTAAAATTAAAACATTTTTGATTGTTGATCCTAATCCTCAGTTTGCTCGTGCCATTGAATTGCACTTTTCTACTGCCTGCCAGCCGCCCCATCTACGTCCAGCTGTGCTTTGGGCAGGTCTCAAGTGACCAGTGACACTCCCCCACCTGTCGCTACCACCAACACTAGCACCACAGCCGCTTCACTTGATCTGTCACAGGAGTTATTGACTCATCATTTTGAAGAAATGAGTGATGCGCAACCATCATTGACAGAGGATGTAGATAATAGTGATCAGTCTCAGTCAGGCAGCATTACCGACATGGAGGTACGGTGTGATGATGATGATGATGTTGTACCCGCTGCTGCTTCCTTTCTTGATGTTTCAGATACAAGTGAAGCGGTTGATTATGATGTGTCGGTGGATGACACGTGGGTGCCTGCTAGAAGAGAAGAAGAAGAGGGGGAAAGTTCAGATGGGGAGACAGAGAGGAGGAGGAGGAGACGATTTGGAAGCACGGGGAGGTCGTCTCAAGGAGCTAGTGGCACAGTCAGACAGCATGCATCGTCACCAGGGGTCAGCCAGACAGCATGCCGACGCCCATCAACGCATGCTGTTGCCACCACCAGAATGCCGTCATTGCAGAGTTCAGCAGTGTGGCATTTTTTTTTGTGTGTCTGCCTCTGACAACAGCGATGCCATTTGCAACCTGTGCCAAAAGAAACTGAGTCGTGGGAAGTCAAACAGCCACCTAGGTACAACTGCTTTGCGAAGGCACATGGTCTCCCATCACAAAGGCCGATGGGTAGAACACATGAGTAGAAGCAGCACACAAAGTGAAAGCTGCCCTCCTCCTCCTGCTCCAGCATCTTCAGCCACGTCAACCAGTGCTGTCCTCCTTGCCCCCTCTCAACCATCCTCCACTCAGTCTCTCTTACTTAGCAGTTCCTGGTCATCTGCCCACAGTCGGGTGTCTGTCAAGGACATGTTTGAGCGTAAGAAGCCAATTTCTCAAAGTCACCCCCTTGCCCGGCATCTGACAGCTGGCTTGTCTGAACTCTTAGCCCGCCAGCTTTTACCATACAAGCTGGTGGAGTCTGATGCTTTCAAAAAATTTGTATCTATTGGGACACCGCAGTGGAAGGTACCTGGCAGAAATTTCTTTTCACAAAAGGCAATCCCAAACCTGTACTCTGTTGTGAGAAAGGAAGTTATGGCATGTCTGGCACACAGCGTTGGGGCAAGGGTCTATATGACCACGGATAGCTGGTCTGCAAAGCATGGTCAGGGCAGGTATATCACCTACACAGCGCATTGGGTAAACCTGCTGACTTCTGACAAGCATGGAATGCGTGGCTCTGCAGAAGAGTTGGTGACACCGCCACGACTTGCAGGCAGGCCTGCTGCTACCTCCTCTACTCCTCCTACTCCATCCTCTTCCATAACCTCTTCCTCGGCTGAGTCCTCTTCAACTTCTGCGTCTTGCTCCACATCTATGGCACCCCCCCAGCTCCCCAGGTACTATGCTACATCCCGGGTACGTCAGTGTCACGCCGTCTTGGGGTTGACTTGCCTGAAAGCGGAGAGTCACACCGCACCAGCACTCCTGACCGCCCTGAACGCACAGGTGGATCAGTGGCTAACTCCGCACCAACTGGAGATTGGTAAGGTTGTTTCTGACAATGGAAGTAATTTGGTGGCGGCATTGAAATTGGGCAAGTTGACACATGTGCCGTGCATGGCACATGTGTGTAATCTAATTGTACAATGATTTGTCCATAAGTACACAGGCTTACAGGACGTCCTGAAGCAGGCCAGGAAGGTGTGTGGCCATTTCAGGCATTCCTACACGGCTATGGCGCACTTGTCCGATATCCAGCGTTGAAACAACCTGCCAGTGAGGCGCTTGATTTGCGACAGCCCGACACAGTGGAATTCAACACTCCTAATGTTTGACCACCTGCTCCAACAAGAAAAAGCTGTTAATGAGTATTTGTATGACCGGGGTGCTAGGACAGCCTCTGGGGAGCTGGGGATATTTTTGCCAAATTACTGGACGCTCATGCGCAATGCCTGTAGGCTCATGCATCCTTTTGAGGAGGTGACAAACCTTGTCAGTCGCACCGAAGGCACCATCAGCGACATCATACCATTTGTTTTCTTCCTGGAGCGTGCCCTGCGAAGAGTGCTGGATCAGGCAGTAGATGAGCGTGAAGAGGAAGCGGGAGAGTTGTGGTGTCCATCACCCCCATAAATAGCCAAATCAGCATCGCTTGCTGGACCTGCGGCAATGCAGGAAGAGGATTGTGAGGAAGAGGAGTGAGAGGAGGAATGTGGCTTTGAGGAGGTGGAGGAGGAGGAGGAAGACCGAGCACAACAGGCATCCCAGGGTGCTCGTTGTTGTCACCTCTCTGGTACCCGTGGTGTTGTACGTGGCTGGGGGGAAGAAGATACCATCAGTGAGATCAGTGAGGAGGAGGAACGGGACATGATTAGCTCGGCATCCAACCTTGTTCAAATGGGTTCTTTCATGCTGTCATGCCTGTTGAGGGACCCTCGTATAAAAAAGCTGAAGGAGAACGACCTGTACTGGGTGTCCACGCTCCTCGACCCCCGGTATAAGCATAAAGTGCCTGAAATGTTACCAAATTCCCGCAAGTCGGAAAGGATGGAGCATTTTCATAATAAATTAAAAACTATGCTTTACACAGCGTATAAGGGTGATGTCACAGCACCACGGGAATGTAACAGGGGAAGAGATGAAATTAATCCTCCTCCTCCCACGACCACGGCGGCAAGGACCGGGCGCTTTCCTGACGTCTTGTTGATGGAGGACATGCGTACCTTTTTAACTCCCATGCACCATCAGAGCCTTTCGGGATCCAGCCTTAGAGAAAGACTCAACCGACAGGTAGCAGACTACCTAGCTTTAACTGCGGATCTTGACACTCTCAGGAGCGATGGACCCCTTGACTACTGGGTGTGCAGGCTGGACTTGTGGCCTGAGCTATCCCAATTTGCAATGGAACTTCTGGCCTGCCCCACTTCAAGTGTCCTGTCCGAAAGGACTTTCAGTGCAGCAGGAGGTTTTGTCACAGAGAAGATAAGTCGCCTAGGTCAAAAAAGCCTTGACTATCTCACTTTTATAAAAATGAATGAGGGCTGGATCCCGAAGGGACTGACATTGGGCGAAACATTTGAATAAAAATGGCCTGATGATGAGATGAGCTGGCTTGGGCTACAACTGGTACACAGGCTGGCCATTTTTTTTTTGTTATAAAGCCGGAGGACTTGCTTGACTTATCCGCCAACAACTAGTGTTCAAGCCACAAGCTTTTAGGGCACTTTATAAATGTTTTACAAACATCAATTTTTCTGGCAGCTGCTACAGCAGTTGCTACAACAATACCCAATTTTTTCAGTCATTTGTACATTCCTAATTTTTCTGGCCTCTGCTGCAGCTCTGTGGGTACAAAACTCAAATAAAAAAATAAGGCACATAACACTAGTGATTAAACTGTTACGAATTGTACAACTTAGCACACCACTCATATCTGGTGGACCATTAAATTGAACGCAAAATGCCACAAATTTGAAGGAGGAGGACCGACCAAGCATCTTTATCGTCTCTTGGTTGCTCTAAATTATCTCCGTGTTCCATCTATGCCATACCTGTACTCTATTGTGCAAAAGGGTGGCATATGTGGTGTTTCATGCTGTTGTGCCTGTTGTGGGTCGTGGCCCATGGTATAAAAAGGCTGAAGGAGAACGACCTGTAATGGGTGCCCCATCAAATTTTTAGAGAAATGTTCCTGGTTCCTCTCAATTATCTCTGGGTTTCTAAAATGGATGCCATACCTATACTCGCTTGTGCAAAAGGATGGCATATGTGGTGGTGTTTCCTGCAGCTGTTTCTGTTGAGGGTGCTGGACACTCTTATAAAAAAGCTGAAGGAGAACGACCTGGAGTGGGAGTCCAAGCATGGTTTTTGGGGCTATTTCACTTTTCCAAACAATTATCTGTGGGTTTCTAAAATCAATGCCGTACCAGTACTCTATTGTTCAAAAGGATGCCATATGTTCTCTTTCCTGCTGGTATTTTTTTTGAGGGTCCTGGACCCTCTTATAAAAAGGCCTAAGGAGAAAGAGGTGTACTGGGTGTCCACTCAATTTTTTTTTCTATTTCACATTTGACCAAAATTATCTCTGGGTTTGTAAAATCAATGCTGTACCTGTACTCTATTGTTCAAAAGGATGCCATATGTCCTCTTTCCAGACTTTTTTTTTTTTTGAGGGTCCTGGACCCTCTTATAAAAAGGCCGAAGGAGAAAGAAGTGTACTGGGTGTCCATCGAATCATTTGTTTGATTCAAATTCCCGGTTGCAACAAATTATCTCCAGGTTTCGAAAATCAATGCCTTTCCTGTAATCTAATTTTCAAAAGGATGCCATATGTCCTCTTTCCTGCTGCTGGTTTTGTTCAGGGTCCTGGAGCCTCTGCTAAAAAAAGGCCTAAGGATAATTAAGTGTACTGGGTGTCTAATCAATGTTTTTTTAGATTTCACGTTTGCAACAAATTATCCCCGGGTTTCTAAAATCAATGCCTTTCCTGTAATTGATTATTCACAAGGATGCCATATGTCCTCTTTCATGCTGTTGTTTCTGTTGAGGCTCCGACCGGGAGCCTCTTATAAAAAGGCCTAAGGATAAAGAAGTGTACTGGGTGTATAATCTAATTTTTTTTAGATTTCATGGTTGCAACTAATGATCTCTGTGTTTCTAAAATCAATGCCTTTCCTGTAATCTATTAGTCACAAGGATGCCATATGTCCTCTTTCATGCTGTTGTTTCTGTTGAGGCTCCGACCGGGAGCCTCTTATAAAAAGGCCTAAGGATAAAGAAGTGTACTGGGTGTATAATCTATGTTTTTTTTAGATTTCACGGTTGCAACTAATGATCTCTGTGTTTCTAAAATCAATGCCTTTCCTGTAATCTAAATTTCAAAAGGATGCCATATGTCCTCTTTCATGCTGCTGGTTTTGTGGAGGGTCCTGGAGCCTCTGCTAAAAAGGCCTAAGGATAAATATGTGTACTGGGTGCCTAATCAATGTTTTTTTAGATTTCCCGGTTGAAACAAATTATCCCCGGGTTTCTAAAATCAATGTCTTTCCAGAAATCTATTTTTCAAAAGGTTGCCATATGTCCTCTTTCCTACTGCTGGTTTTGTTGAGGGTCCTGGAGCCTCTGCTAATAAGGCCTAATGATAAATAAGTGTACTGGGTGTCTAATCAAGGTTTTTTTAGATTTCCCGGTTGCAACAAATTATCTCAGGGTTTCTCAAAAGGATGCCATATGTCCTCTTTCCTTTTTTTTTTTTTTTTTTTTTTTTCTAGGTATTTTTGTTTATTTTAGAAAATATAATGCACTTATAGGTTCACTAAGATTATGATTTTGCACACTGCCATTTCCCATGCAGCATTTTGACATGTCGTGTGATATGACTAGAAGAATGGTATGTTTTGAATCTGCTGAGCATAATAAAAAAAAAAAAAAAAAAATTTAATTTAACTTGAGTTAATAACTGAAGCATGACTTCAGGTGTCAGGTGTGGTCGTAGGTAGTGGTTGTTAGCAGATTCTTTTTAATGCAAATTGCAATTGCCACAGCGTGCATAAAATGTGCGTCACTAGTCCAAATCTTACCTTTTTTTTTTTTCATTCAGGGGTGTCCGGTGCCATATTGGAAACGCAAAAAACAGGTCTCTGTACCCGTTGATATAAGGGGTGACTAGTGCTTTTCCTTCTCTTTGTCAATAGTTGTGATTAACGAGTTGTCCAGTTACTATAGAACTGGTTTGATAACCCAGGGTCCTGGGGGGGGATATTGGCGGCAGCTTTGGCAGCACTATCAGGCTAGAGAGGCCTCTCAGTGTTGCGGCTAGCTGTAACGCAGTCAGCTGAGGAACATAGGTAAGCCGATATGAGTAAGGTATCTCCAGGCTCCTCTTGGATAGCCCCAGAAAGTGTGACTATGAATCCCAAAAAGAAAATTAAATTAAGGTTGAAAACTAACTCCAAAGTAAATTGTAAGACCTGGAGCTCCTCAAACACACGTCCTACCGCAACAGCTATAGGCTCCGCCCCCCCCAAATCTTACCTTTTTAATGCCAATTGATATTGCCACAGCTGGAACAACAGTAAATAACATGTGCGTCACCACAGTCTCCAAAGCTGTTGTCGGATGTATACAAAAACACTGATAAAGTATTCCTTTCGGGGCGCAAAGAGATGGCTACCGGAACACTCCAGGAACTTCCCAAGAGTCGCTGTCTTGTGTTTCTGGTGATGTTGGAGACATCTAGGTAGTGTACAGGGAGGCCCAAAATCCTCTCCATCTCTGTGCACCACAGGACAGGACGTCCTTGTCATCCATAAGCACATGAAATTGCTTGCATTTTCCTTGGTTCAAGAAGTTCAGCTTTTGTGGTGATAGTACAGAATTAAATAAACTTTGGTTTCCTACCATACTCAAGACAATCTTGTAGTTCAAGCTTCGGACTTGCTGTGTGAAACAGTGGCCTGTCCATACCAGGAAGATGATTTAGACAGAAGTAACGGGCTCTGATTGCAGGTGACACATGTTTATCGTTAATCATCAAAGGGGTTGCGTGCAGAATATGGCTGATGGCCCCTTATTCACTTATTCAGTTTGTCCAGAGCCACAAAATTTGCAAACAGTCAGAAGAAAGGTCGGTTCTCACCAGCCTTAAGTTGAGCTTGAATTACCAAATGCTGATATTCAAAAAATAGACAAACAGTGCCTTAAAAAACACATTTGCAATATGGATTCACCAGAGCAAGATGATTGCAAGTACTTCCCACGATAACAAAATTAAAATGCCACAACTCCGCAATCTTCCCCTTCACATTATTATTGTCACACTCCATTGTACTCCTATGCCCACCTCCCTGCTCTTGTTTTTGTTGAGGGTCCTGGAGCCTTTGCTAAAAAGGCCTATGGATAAAGAAGTGTACTGGGTGTCTATTCAATGTTTTTTTTAGATTTCCCGGTTGCAACTAATTATCTCTGTGTTTCTAAAATCAATGCCTTTCCTGTAATCTATTATTCAAAAGGATGACATATGTCCTCTTTCATGCTGTTGTTTCGGTTGAGGCTCCGGGACCCTCTTATTAAAAAGGCCTGAGGATAAATAAGTGTACTGGGTGTCTAATCAATGTTTTTTTCTATTTCCCAGGTCATATAAATGATCTCTGGGATTCTAAAATCAATGCCTTTCCTGTAATCTATTATTCAAAAGGATGACATATGTCCTCTTTCATGCTGTTGTTTCGGTTGAGGCTCCGGGACCCTCTTATTAAAAAGGCCTGAGTATAAATAAGTGTACTGGGTGTCTAATCAATTTTTTTTTCTATATACCGGTTGCAAATAATGATCTGTGGGTTTCTAAAATCAATGCCTTTCCTGTAATCTATTATTCAAAAGGATGACATATGTCCTCTTTCATGCTGTTGTTTCGGTTGAGGCTCCGGGACCCTCTTATTAAAAAGGCCTAAGAATAAATAGGTGTACTGGGTGTCTAATCAATGTTTTTTTCTATTTCCCGGTTGCAAATAATGATCTGTGGGTTTCTAAAATCAATGCCTTTCCTGTAATCTATTATTCAAAAGGATGACATATGTCCTCTTTCATGCTAATGTTTCGGTTGAGGCTCCGGGACCCTCTTATTAAAAAGGCTTAAGAATAAATAAGTGTACTGGGTGTCTAATCAATGTTTTTTTCTATTTCCCGGGTCATATAAATGATCTCTGGGATTCTAAAATCAATGCCTTTCCTGTAATCTATTATTCAAAAGGATGACATATGTCCTCTTTCATGCTGTTCTTTTGGTTGAGGCTCCGGGACCCTCTTATTAAAAAGGCTTAAGAATAAATAAGTGTACTGGGTGTCTAATCAATGTTTTTTTCTATTTCCCGGGTCATATAAATGATCTCTGGGATTCTAAAATCAATGCCTTTCCTGTAATTTATTATTCAAAAGGATGACATATGTCGTCTTTCATGCTGTTGTTTCGGTTGAGGCTCCGGGACCCTCTTATTAAAAAGGCCTAAGAATAAATAAGTGTACTGGGTGTCTAATCAATGTTTTTTTCTATTACCCGGGTCATATAAATGATCTCTGGGATTCTAAAATCAATGCCTTTCCTGTAATCTATTATTCCAAAGGATGACATATGTCATCTTTCATGCTGTTGTTTCGGTTGAGGCTCCGGGACCCTCTTATTAAAAAGGCCTGAGGATAAATAAGTGTACTGGGTGTCTAATCAATGTTTTTTTCTATTTCCCGGGTCATATAAATGATCTATGGGATTCTAAAATCAATGCCTTTCCTGTAATCTATTATTCAAAAGGATGACATATTTCCTCTTTCATGCTGTTTCGGTTGAGGCTCCGGGACCCTCTTATTAAAAAGGCCTGAGGATAAATAAGTGTACTGGGTGACTAATCAATGTTTTTTTCTATTTCCCGAGTCATATAAATGATCTCTGGGATTCTAAAATCAATGCCTTTCCTGTAATCTATTATTCAAAAGGATGACATATGTCCTCTTTCATGCTGTTGTTTCGGTTGAGGCTCCGGGACCCTCTTATTAAAAAGGCCTAAGGATAAATAAGTGTACTGGGTGTCTAAACAATTTTTTTTTCTATTTCCCGGGTCATATAAATGATCTCTGGGATTCTAAAATCAATGCCTTTCCTGTAATCTATTATTCAAAAGGATGACATATGTCCTCTTTCATGCTGTTGTTTCGGTTGAGGCTCCGGGACCCTCTTATTAAAAAGGCCTGAGGATAAATAAGTGTACTGGGTGTCTAATCAATGTTTTTTTCTATTTCCTGGGTCATATAAGTGATCTCTGGGATTCTAAAATCAATGCCTTTCCTGTAATCTATTATTCAAAAGGATGACATATGTCCTCTTTCATGCTGTTGTTTCGGTTGAGGCTCCAGGACCCTCTTACTAAAAAGGCCTAAGAATAAATAAGTGTACTGGGTGTCTAATCAATGTTTTTTTTCTATTTCCCGGTTGCAACTAATGATCTCTGGGTTTCTAAAATCAATGCCTTTCCTGTAATCTATTATTCAAAAGGCTGACATATGTCCTCTTTCATAATGTTTTTTCTGTTGAGGCTCCGGGAAGCCTCTTATAAAAAGGCCTAAGGATAAAGAAGTGTACTGGGTGTCCAATCAATGTTTTTTTCTATTTCCCGGGTCATATAAATGATCTCTGGGATTCTAAAATCAATGCCTTAACTGTAATCAATTGTTCACAAGGATGCCATACGTCCTCTTTCATGCTGTTGTTTCAGTTGAGGTTCCGGCAGCCTCCTATAAAAAGACCAAAGGATAAAGAAGTGTGCTGGGTGTCCAATCAATGTTTTTTTTTATTTCACAGTTGCAAAAAAATTATCTATGGCTTTCTAAAATCTATGCCTTACCTGTCATCTATTGTTCAAAAGGATGCCATATGTCCTCTTTCCTGCTGTTGTTTTTGTTGGGGGTCCGGAACACTATTCTAAAAAGGCCGAAGGAGAACGACCTGTACTGTACTTGGTGTCCAATCATGTTTTTGTTTTCAATTTCACGGTTCATAATAAATATCGCCGTGTAACTAAAATCAATGCCATACCTGTACTCTGTTGTTCAAAAGGATGGCATATGTGGTGTTTCATTCTGTTGTGGTTATTGAGGGTCATGGCCGTGGGACAGCGTATAAAACGGCTGAAGGAGAACAACCTGTACAGCCTTGCTCCTCTTTTTAGGCATGCCAGCTATTTGCATACATGCCCACAGACTCTGTAACGCATGCCTCTTTTAGGGAGAGGTGCAGCCATAATGCAGGGTCAGAACCTCTGCCTGCAACTGTTATACTCGATTTTGCGAAAGGAAGTAAGCTTACCATGGTTCCCTGCATGCACGTATTGTTGTTATATTTTGGTGAGGGTAATTATGATGGCCATGTAGACCACCACCACTGAGAGTCCTGGAAGTAACAGGGATGAGATGAAAGAGCTAAGAATAGTAGAACTTGAAACAACAGAGTTAGCCATGGGTGTTAGTGCAAGACCGCTTGGCTTTTTTTTGGCTTTGGGTGCGGCTATTCATGCAGGCCATATAGAGCTGCCACCATTCGGTGTTGTATCAGGTATTAAAATAATAAGAACAGTACTACCAAAATACAGCCAATGAAGGGCCTTAGGAAGACTGAGCCAAGGTTGGATTGTAGTATTTGGTTAGGCTAATCATGATGGCCATGTAGACCACCACCGAGAGTCCTGGAAGTAACAGGGATGATGAGATGAAAGTGCTAAGAATAGTACTACTTGAAACAACAGAGTTATCCATGGTTGTTAATCCAAGACCGCTTGGATTTATTTTTGTATTGGGTGCGGCTAATCATGCAGGCCATATAGAGCTGCCACCATTCGGTGTTGTATCAGCTATAAAAATAATAAGAGCTGTACTATCAGAATACAGACAATGAAGGGCCTATGAAGACTGAGCAAAGGTTGGATTGTAGTATTTTGTTAGGCTAATCATGATGGCCATGTAGACCGCCCGTAACAGGGATGAAAGTGCTAATTGAAACAACCGAGTTAGCCATGGGTGTTAGTCTAAGACCACTCACTTTTTTGGGGGTTTGGGTGCAGCTAATCATGAAGGCCAGATAGACCTGCCACCATTTGGTGTTGTAACAGGTATTAAACTGCAAAGAACAGTACTACTTAACACAACCTACTTACCATGGGTCCCAGAGCATATGTTTGGTTATTATATTTTGTAAGGGTAATCATGCAGGCCATATAGACCTCCACCGATAGGGTGAGTATGAGTAACAACTATTAAAATGCGAAGGACATTACTAATTAACACAACATAGTTACCATGGGTCGCAGACCAAGAGCAGATGTCTTATTATTATATTTTGTATGGGTAATCATCCAGGCCGTATAGACCTCACCAAATAGGGGGAGTTACAGAGATTAAAGTGCTAAGAATGGTAGTACTTAAAACACAACCTAGTTAAAATGGGTACCAGACCGCATGTCTTATTATTATATTTTTTCAGGGTAATCAGGCAGGCCATATAGAACACCCCCAATAGGGGGGGGGGGACAGGGATTAAAGTGCTAAGAAAAGTACTAATTAACACAAGCTAGTTATCATGGGTCCAACACCGTGTGTCTTGATGTTATACTTTGTCAGGGTAATCATGCAGGCCATATAGACCTCCCTTGATAGGGGGAGTAACAGGGATTACAGTTATAAGAATAGTACTACTTAAACACAACCTAATTACCATGGGTCCAAGACCAGATGTTTTATTATTATACTTTATCAGGCTAATCATGCAGGCCATATAGAGCTCCAACAAAAGGGGGAGTAAGAGGGATTCAAGTGATAAGAAAAGTTTTACTTAACACAACAAAATTACCATGGGTCCCAGACCGCATGTCTTGTTGTTATACTTTGTCAGGGTAATCATAACCGCCATATAGGCCTCCACCAATTGGGGGAGTTACAGGGCTGAAAGTGCGAAGAACAGTACTACTTAACACAACCTAGTTGGGTCCAAGAACGCATGTTTAATTATTAGACTTTATTAGGGTAATTATATATCTAACAAATCTATCTAT
The DNA here is from genome assembly GCF_027579735.1 of Bombina bombina. Taxonomy (NCBI): domain Eukaryota; kingdom Metazoa; phylum Chordata; class Amphibia; order Anura; family Bombinatoridae; genus Bombina; species Bombina bombina. The sequence goes on along the minus strand of NC_069499.1, from coordinate 1,025,138,384 downwards.
TTCTCTTCTATCGATTCTATCTAACTATCAATCTATGTATATCTATCTATCCTATCTATCAATCTATCTTCTGTCCGGGATAGTTTGAGACAGCCACTTTGGGAATGTTAGTTGATTTAGGCCCATTATGGCTTAAAAGCAGACTCTGCATAAACTATGTAATTTTCCATGGGAGTTTTGCCAGGGATCCCCCTCCAGCATGCGACAGTCCAGGTGTTAGTACCCTTGAAACAACTTTTCCATCACTATTGTGGCCAGAAAGAGTCCTTGTAGGTTTTAAAGCTCGCCTGCCTATTGAATTCGAAAATTTTAGGTTTGCGACATCACTACTCCTGAATCCCTTGTAGCTCCTGTCCTGCCCGACTGTCTCCTTTCCCTCGCAGGCAACTCTCTGCGCCTTTCTGGGGATCTCCTCCTTGATCTGGGCTCTCTCCTCCTATCGCCACTCTGGCCTCCGTCCATCTGCTCAATGCGTGCCCAGGTGGGCGATGTCCTTCCGTCCCTACTGGATCTTCTCCTGATAGATGAGCGGGACCTCCCCCACCTCCAAATTGCCTCCAGGCATCCACTATTGGACTTCTCACTCTCCATCTGCAAAGGCATACCAAAACATCATCCCAAGCCCGTCTTCCCACTCTCTCCACCCTGGCGTTGTGCCTGCCCCTCCCCCTGATACCCCTAGGAGGGGAGATAGACCCCAATAGCTGCGCCAAGGCATCAAGGTCCCCCACCTGGCCAGCTGTAAACTGCTCCGGGATGTCCGCCTCCTGAAGTCCTTCACCGTCAAAGTCGCTAGGGATATCCTCTATGATGAGGGAATCCCCGTCTCTCTCCCAGGTCCCACTGAGCTTGTCCCTCCGACGTCCTTCTGGGGTGGAAGCCAGCGGCACTAGCACAGAAGAAATGGGTGGCAATTAATTACACTCCAACCACAAGGCACCCACGCCCCCCCACCTCGGAAAAAATGGGGGGGAGGAGGAGAGATGGAGAGGGGGGGACTCTGCACTATACCTAAGGAGGATGGTGCCATCCCCCACCTCTCCTGGCCCACATTGAAAATATGCCCCCCGCCCAGTCCAGCTAAACCCCCGAGGTTGCCTGGTGGTAACCCACCCCGCCCGCCACACTGTGGCCCATCTGGGGAGGGCCACCACTACCTAAGCCTCATCTGCTGAGCCCCGACCTTTGCATAGGCCCCCCTAACCCTGCCATCTCTGGCCCCTGACCTCATATGGGCCTCCCTACTCATTCCCACGCTAGATTTTTTTTATGCTGCCCACCCCGGCCTCATATGGGCCCACATCACCTATTTCTACCCCCCAGCCTCGTATGGGCCCCACGCATAAGGCTTCTCTCTTGCCTATATATATATATATATATATATATATACATATATATATATATATTGAATATTCTATACCCACCCAACCTCATCTGGGCTTTTTTTTCTCATAGTTGACCCCCATTCGGGCCCCACCATGTAGGCTCCCCCCAACCCCCCGGGCCTCATCTAGGCCAGCCTGCCCCTCCATCCCATATGGCCGTTTTTCTTGGCCCCCGCTCTTTTTCTGGCTTCATGTGGGCCCCCCAGCAACTCCCCGGTCCAGCTATGGACCCCCACAAGCATAACCCCATCCCTTGCTGGCATCCATCTACCGCAACACTGCACCCCTTTTCTTTGACAGCTCAGTGGCTTACCTGCCAGAGCAGCTGTTGCTGCCTCCTCCGTGGACACCTCCAGCATGGATCCAGCCCTGCGCGTCACGACTCCCACGTGACCACCGTCTTCTTCCCGTGCCCTCAGCTCCGGACATCCTCTCCTCTGGGGGCTGCTCCTCTTCCCGGCTGGTCGTCCTCTGCTCCCTCTCCTGATGGCTTCAGCCATGCTCACCGCCGAACGTCCTCTTCTCGGGCCTGCTTCTGGACTGAGACGCTCTGGCGGCTGCGACCACTGCACCGGCATGGCCCTGGGGGATGGCTCCCCCCCCCCCCCCGCCTGCTCCGGATCCTCGCCACCTCGCAGTAAAACCCCTACAGCCTGCAGCTGTGCCAGCAGCCACTGAGGACCTCTTTCTTCCTGCACCCAGTCTCTTAAGGTCTCCCCAAAGTGCCCGCCCCTTAACCTCTCTATCACCAATCTTCCTCTCACTTGCCCTGCTCTGGGGTCAAATGCCCTTCCAAAATAAGCATTTCTCCAGGGCTGGCATTTTGGAAGTACACTTTTTTGTGGGAAATATACTTCTAGGTGTGTGAAAACACTGTCAAAAATAGAGGCTAATTCCCATTTTGCTAAATTACTTATGATGTCACAGCAGTCAGTTAAGCCATTTGGCCTGGAACTAGCTGCTGCACTTTCCATTAACTACTGAAGAATGGCTGACAACCTCAGCACATCAGCATCTCAGACAAACTTTTTAACATTTATTATGTAACAGACAACTTTTTTTTTTTACATCATCAGTCTTGTACTGAGCATCAGCTGTCTCAAGATATCACAGCATTGCTGATAAAATTGTTGTAAGTTACAGGCGTGCCGCATACATCAAATTTCAAAATGCATTATGTCCATCAGCCTTGGTAACACAAACCCACCTGAACTAAAGCTAAAATAATTAAAACTGTAGGTGGGATTGTGGGGTTTCTTTTGAGGTATAAATCCAGTGCAGTAGTAAGGGTTTTTTTTTTTTCCCAAGAGCAGAGGTGCAGCAATTTTTCACATTTTCATTAGGACTTCCAGTCTAGATTTGGTCTCCTCTGGATACACTTGTCCTAGGAGAAGAACACAAGAATTGCAGGCTTTGTAGGTTCCAGCTCACGTGCAAGTAGGTGAGTAGTGTCAGGCAGCTAAATTATTGAAATATAGAACATGCACTGACAATATTATAGACACATGACTAAATAGGTTTGCTAGCAGAGCCAAATATCTCAATCTGGACTGGACATCATCAGGGACTTCAGGTCATGCACACCACAAAATAATTGCTTTACTGTAGTGCTACATGTTTAACTGCTACTGACACTGACAGAACCCCAGTGAAAGAGGACTTGAATACAGGAAGTTATTTAGTATAATGCTTACATAGACCTTAAAGTTAGTCTTTATTTGTTGCATTTAAAATAGGGTATTTCAAAATATTGTATTCAGAGGCGTAGCAAGTCCTTTAGCAAAATATGTTTAGTTTCTAAGATATATATATAATTTCAAAATCTCTGTAATGCAGCATTTTTTGTTGGAGATACCAAATCAGCTGTAGTAATAACATCTGCTATTATGCCTGTTATGTCTGTTATTCCCAGTCTTCAATCCAAGCCTGAAATCTTACATATATAACAGAAATGCAATGCTCCAGGCATAAAGTATAACTGCAAATCTGAGCCCAGAACTGTATTAAACAGTTCTTGGTTGTATGCATGACTAGCAGAAAACACATGGATACAAAGCATTGTGAGAGACAGAGAGGGAGTGAGGGAATGCATAGGCAGTGAGGGAGAGACAGAGAGGGAGAGATAGAAGGGTGAGAGAGGGAGAGACAGAGGTGACAGAGTGATAGAGAAAGAGGGGGAAAAGAGGGAGAGACAAAGGGGAAACATAAAGACAGAGAAGGGAGAGACAGAGATAGGGAAGTAAGGGAGAGACAGGGGGAAGTAAAGGAGAGATAGAGGCGGAGAGAGTGTGAGAGATAGAGATGGCAGAAACAGGGAGATGGGGAGGATGAGAAGGAGAGAAAGAGATGGGGAGAGAGAGAGGGGGAAAGACATAGGTGGAATAGATGAAGAGACAGAGCAAGAGAGAGTAGGGGAAGAAACGAGGAAGAGACAGAGAGAGGAGACAGACAGGGAAGAGATGGATGAGAGAGAGCAAAGCAGATTTGGAGAAGAGAGAGAGAATAGAGGAAGGGACGGATATTGTAAAGAGAGAGAGAAACAGAGATGGAGTAGAGAGACAGAGAAGGGGATGAGAAAAAACAGAAGAAGAAATGAGGGAGAGTCAAAGGAGGGAGAGAGGGAGAAACAGAGATGGGGAAGAGGGGGAGGGAAGAGAGAGAGAGACAGATAAGGAAGAAAAGGAGAGAAAGAGGGGAAAGAGATGGAGAGGCAAAGAGGGAGTAGAGAGTGTCAAGGTTTTTTCCCTGCTTTGTTTGCCATGTGCTTCTGGCAGCCATTTTACTCACCTCTCTTGCTGAGTCTGGTGCAGAGTGTGTGATACTGCTCATTTCCTGCATGCCCTCTTATGGCCAGACTGTTGTACATCATACGTGTGAGACAGGTTGTAGTCTCAGAATTGTGATGTCATCACTTATTATTTAAAGGACCTCTGTTCAGTATGCTTTGCCCTTGCGTTGTCTCAGACCTGTTTGTGGGTTCCTTGTTCCTGTGTATTACCTGGCTGTCTGACGTCCCTTCTGGTTCCTGATCCCTGGCTTGTTCCTGACTCTGCTGTTCTCCTTGTTCCTAATTCCGGCTCGTCTGACTACTCGCTTTGGCTCCAGACACGGCTTGTCTGACTATTTGCTTTGGCTCCTGACTTGGCTCGTCTGACTGCCAGCTCTGGCTTTGACTCCTGGCTTGTTGTTTGACTTGGAATAGTTATTATTTTTTATTAATAAAGGGCTATTTCATTGACAGTGCTTTTGTATCAAAGAACTCCATTCCTGTATTGCCTCGGTTCATTCTGCTTGCTATTGAGGCCATTGATGGCAGGCCCCTTCAGCCTGCACTCGTTACTCACGAAACCGCTCCGTTATCCATCGCTGTTGGGGCTCTCCATTTTGAAACCCTCCAGTTCCAGGTGATAAACTCTCTGCATTTTCCAGTTGTTCTGGGTTATCCCTGGCTCCAAAAGCACAATCTCAGTCTCGACTGGCGCAGGTCCGAAATTTTGTCATGGTCTCCACAATTTTGTACACTTCTTCGGTTTCTCAATTGCCAGAGTAGTACCGAGAGTTCCTGGATGTTTTTGACAAGGTGCGTGCCAGTACATTGCCTCCTCACCGGTCTTACGATTGTGCCATAGACCTGCAACCCGGAGCCATTCCTCCTTGGGGCCGGGTTTACCCTCTGTCTGTGGAGGAGTATGTTGCCGATGCTCTGTCGCAGGGGATCTTCCACAAATCCTGCTCTCCTGCAGAGGCTGGCTTCTTCTTTGTGAAGAAAAAGGGTGGCGAGTTAAGACCATGCATCGATTATAGGGGTCTTAATCGTCTTACCATTAAAAATGCTTACCCTATTCCTCTCATTACAGAACTCTTTGACCGCCTCAAAGGAGCTACGGTCTTTTCTAAACTTGATTTGAGAGGAGCGTACAATCTCATTAGGATCAAGGAGGGCCACAAATGGAAAACAGCATTTAGCACCAGTAGCAGGCATTATGAATATCTTGTAATGCCCTTTTGCCTATGTAATGCTCCTGCTGTTTTCCAGGAATTTATTAATTATGTCCTAGGAGATATGTTGCAACAGTGTGTTGTGGTGTACTTAGACAACATTCTTATACACTCACCCACACTTGAGGCTCATCGTTCTGATGTTACATGGGTTCTTCAGAGACTATGTGAGAATGGCCTGTTTTGTAAACTCGAGAAATTTGAGTTCCATCAGACTCAAGTAACCTTCCTAAGTTATGTTATCTCTGTTGCAGGATTCTCCATGGATCCTGACAAGTTGTCTGCAGTTCTGTAGTAGCCTCACCCAGTTGGTCTTTGGTCTATTCAACGTTTTTTGGGCTTCGCCAAATACTATAGAAAGTTTATTAAAATCTTTTCTTCCTTGGTCAAACCTATCAGACACTCCATTGGTCACCTACTGCCATTAAGGCCTTTGATAGTCTTAAGACTGCCTTTGCTGCCACTCCAGTTCTGGCTCATCCTAACCCTGTCCTGCCTTTCGTTCTTGAGGTTGATGCGTCTGAGACTGGAGTAGGTGCCCTCTTGTCTCAACGTCCTACGCCTGATGGTTCCTTGCATCCGTGCGGTTTCTTCTCTAAGAAATTGTCTCCAGCGGAGTGCAATTATGAAATTGGTGACAGGGAATTACTGGCCATAATTTTGGCACTCAAGGAATGTAGGCATCTTCTCGTACCAGTGCTCATTCTTACAGACCACAAGAATTGAACTTATCTATCCAAAGCAAAACATTTGTCGCCCCGACAGGCTAGATGGGCGCTATTTTTGTCTTGGTTTAATTATGTGGTCTCCTAACTGCCTGGTAGTAAGAATGTTAGGGCTGATGCCCTCTCTCAACAATTTTTGCCTCTGTCCAAGGAGGAGTCTGTACCTACTCCAGTTATACCTCCTGACCATATTTTGGCTACCATACATACTAATTTGATTTCTCCCTTGGGGGAGGAGATCCTGGCTGCACAAACCAATGCACCTCCTGAGAAACCTAGTGGTAAGAGCTTTGTTCCTGAGAATCTTCTAACTAAACTTTTGCACACTTACCACTATCCTAAAGCTGCAGGTCACCCGGGCAAGAACCAAATGATTTGGTCTGTCACTCGACAATTCTGGTGGCCAGGGCTTCGTTCTGATGTTGCTGCATATGTTGCCTCCTGCTCAGTTTGTGCACAGAATAAGACTCCTCAACGTCTTCCTGTGGGTCTTCTTCAACCTATTGCTAATGGTGAGCATTCTTGGACACGTCTTTCCATGGACTTCATTGTCGAGCTGCCTGTTTCCAGTGGCAAAACTGTTATCCTTATGGTGGTTGACCGTTTTTCTAAAATGTCACATTGCATTCCCTTGATGAAGCTGCCTACCGCTCAGGAGCTTGCTTCAATTTTTGCCCGGGAGGTCTTCTGTTTACATGGGTTACCCAAGGAGATAGTGTTGGACCGAGGTAGCCAGTTTGTCTCCAGATTTTGGCATTCCTTTTGTGCTCAAATGGGGATCCAGCTTTCCTTCTCCTCTGCATATCACCCTCAATCCAATGGGGCTGTGGAATGGTATAATCAAGCTCTCGAACAGTTCCTCCATTGCTATGTCTCAGATCACCACAATAATTGGTCTGAACTGTTACCTTGGGCAGAGTTTGCTCAAAATAGTGCTATTAATGCTTCCTCCCAGTTATCCCCGTTCATGGCGAATTATGGGTTTCAACCATCCTTGTTGCCCAATTCATTCATGTCTCAAGGTATTCTGGCTTTGGAGGAGCATCTCCGGCAACTCTGTTCCACGTGGTTGCAGATTCAGGATTGCCTTCATCTTTCTATGCAGCTCCAAAAGTTCTAGGGTGATCTGAGGCGTCTGCCCGCACCTTCCTACCAGGTTAGTGAGAGGGTTTGGCTGTCCTCCCGCAACTTGAACCTTCATATGCCTTCCAAAAAACTGGCTCCCCTTTATGTTGGTCCTTTTAGAATACTCCGATGGGTCAATCCTGTGGCCTACGCTCTTGACCTACCTCCTGCAATGTGCATCTCCAATGTTTTTCATGTCTCCCTCTTGAAACCATTGGTCTGTAATCAGTTTGCCACTGTGTTGCCTTGTCCCCGTCCTATCTCTGTTGACAACCATGAAGAATATGAGGTCAGCAGCATTATTAACTCTCGTATGTACAGGAGCCGCGTATAGTATTTGGTTCACTGGAGGGGCTACGGTCCACAGGAGCGTTCATGGATTCCCTCCTCTGATGTTCATGCTCCCGCCCTCCTCTGTGCCTTCCATGCCTGTTTCCCCAATAAGCCTTTTGTCCTCCCGCGGGGGAGGGGTCATTGAGGGGAGGGTACTGTCAGGGCTCTTTTCCTGCTTTGTTTGCCATATGCTGCTGGCAGCCATTTTACTCACCTCTCTTGCTGAGTCTGGTGCAGAGTGTGTGATGCTGCTCATTTCCTGCATGCCCTGCATGTACACCAAACTGGTGTACATCATCCGTGTGAGACAGGTTACAGTCTCAGAATTGTGATGTAACCACTTATTAAAATATATTTAAAGGACCTCTGTTCAGTATGCTTTGCCCTTGCGTTGTCCCAGACCTGTTTGTGAGTTCCAGTTCCTGTGTATTACCTGGCTGTCTGACGTCCCTCCTGGTTCCTGATCCCTGGCTTGTTCCTGACTCTGCTGTTCTCCTTGTTCCTGATTCCGGCTTGTCTGACTACCCGCTTTGGCTCCTGTCTCGGCTCGTCTGACTACCAGCTCTGGCTTTGACTCCTGGCTTGTTGTTCGACTTGTGGACTTTTTATTATTTTTGGTTATTAATAAAGGTGTGATTATATTTGCACTTCTCATCACAGTCTGATTCCTGGCACCCTGACAGAGAGGGATTAGAGAGGGAGAAACAGAGATGGGGAAGAGAGGGAAGAGAGAAGAGACAGGAATGGGAAAGAGAAGTAGGAGAAAGGGAGAGACAGCGATGGGGAAGAGAGGAAGGAGAGAGGGGAAGAGAGGTAGAGACATAGGGGTAGATTTATCAAATGTCATTCGGACATGATCCACTGTAGTGGATCTTTTCCCCCTGACATCGATAAATGACTATTTCTGGTGATATGCTTGTGCAATGCCGCCTCCTGGACATTCGCGGCCAATCGGCCGCTAGCAGGGGCTGTCAATCATCCCGATCACAGTCCACCACCTCAGAGGTGGCGGATAAGTTAAGGAGCAGTGGTCTTATGACTGTTGCTTCTTAACTTATGTTTCCAGCGAGCCTGAAGGCTCTTACGGAAACAGCAGCATACGCTGCTTAATAAATATATCCCATAGAGGGAAGAGAGGGAGAAACAGAAATGGAGGGAGTAGAGAGGGAGAAACAGAGGGAGTGGCAGAGAGGGGTAGAGTGGGACAGACATACTTATACATACAAACACACACACACTAGGAGAACTAGGAGTTGTCCTAATAAGCCAGTGAACAATCTGTCCATGGGATCATTTGTGCACAAACATGTACTTACTGTTTGAAATAGTTTAAAAAAAATGTTTTTATCTTTTTCATGCAACGTTTTCATTTTTTATAAAGTGACCTTTAATATATATGATAGAAATGTTTCCAGTTTAATGTCACTTCAAGCCTCATGATGGAATACCATGCCATCCCTTATCAGTCACTCCTTACTTATCCTTAGTGTCGTTTAATCCTACAGCAGCTTATGCCTCATTACCCTCCACTACTCCCAATTTACAAGTTAAACTGCAATCACAGTTGGGCACCCATATTGAATGACAATTTGACAAAGACATAGCTGAACCTGTCTCACATAGAGTATGGCCAAACTGTGTGACCAAGATCTTAATTTTATGATAACAGACTAGGGGATTTATGCAGGCAGAAGCGGGCCTTTTGCTCTTTCAGAGACAGATTTCTTCTTCTGAAATTGAGATCTGGATGTATATATATATATATATATATATATATATATATATATATATACTGTGTATATATATATATATATATATATATATATATATATACATATATATATATATATACTGTATATATACAGTACTGTGCAAAAGTCTTAGGTAACCATTAGATATGTTGTTTTATCAATGGTATAATGACCATATATAATTATTTATCAGCCACTTTATTGGAATACAACCAGAAAATACTGGATATTTGTATGCAGTATTAAAAAAACAGAAAAAAAAATCAGAAAAAACAGCTTCTAAAGGCTAAAGTGGCAAGTATTTACTGTGACCTTTACACTTGAGTAATAGCAGGAACCTGGCTCTTGTAAACCTAAATGGAATAGAAACCTATTTAATGTCCTTGCTAACACCCAAATTTATCCTACTATTTAATGACTGCTGTGAAAAAGGTCTATTACACCAGGTTTGTTAAAGACATGCTTGAGCATTACATACATATGTAGTATGAGTTTAATTCATTGGAAGTTTGCTAATAAGACCAACTTTCAATCACATCATTCTATTTAAAATGCTAAAGATCACAGAATTTGACATAAAATCATACTTTTGCATCAGCAAGGCCACTCTCAAAGGGAAATCAGCAAAAAAAATCCTGGATACTTAAGATGTGGTATTAAAGCTGTTATAAAGAAATTTGAAAAATCAGGAGAGGTCAAGGACAAAAAAATTACTGGAAATCCAAGAAAACTTTCAAAATCTGATTAGAAGTTTCTCAGAGTTTCCTCTTTAGAGACCGGAAGAAGTCCAGCGAGAACCTGGCTCAGAATCTGGCAGCTTCATCGGGATACCAAGTTGACCCTTCTACAGTCGGAAGAAGCTTGATCAGGAATGGTCTTTGTGGAAGGGTAGCACTTTTTCAGAGGGGGGACAGGGTGAAAGGCTAAGATATGCTAAACCTCTCAAAGACTGGAATAAAGATCAGTGGAAAAGAGTATAATGGAGTGACAAATCCAAGTTTGAAATTTTTGGGTCCAATCGTCGACAATATGTGAGAAGATTTTGGAAAGAGATGAAAGAATAAGTGCTTGCGGTCTTCTGTGAAACATGGAGGATGGGTTTGTCCTGGTTTGGGGCTCCATTTCTGCAAGTGGTGTTGGCAATATTGTCCAAATTGATGGGATCATGAATGCTGAAAAGTACAGACAGGTCTTAATTTATCTTGCCATTCCTTCTGGAAAGTATCTGATTGGGAATATTTTTTTTTTTCCAGTATGAAGGTCCCAAGCCCACTGCTAATGCAGTGAAATCATATATGGAGAGAAAAAACACTGACAGTCATGGACTGGTCTCCACAGAGTCCAGACCTGAATATTATAGAGGCAGTATGAGATCACCTGGACAGAGAAAGAAATAAAAGACAACCTAAAATCTAAAGAGGAAATCTGGGAAGTGCAGAAGAAGCCTGGTATAATATACCAGTAGATTACTTCAGTCACACTAAATACTGACTTTTGCCTGAAAGAGCCATTTTGTTCTGAAAATTGTGATTTGTTTTTAATATTCTGTGTACATATTTCCTGTATTTTCTGTTTGTATCTTAATAAAAAGACCGAAAAATAAATATGGATGGTCATTAAAACTTAGATAAAACAACAAAGCTGGTGGTGGCCCAAGACTTTTGCACAGCACTGTACAGTATATATATATTGGGGAATGTTATGTTTTACTATCTTTTACATGTCTTTTGTTATACTTTAGTTGTAGCCCTAACACTTTACTTCTAGTTAACTTTTTTAGCGCTGTTATGTGTTGTTCCCAAGTGCAAAACATACCTCACAACTTAATAATATATGTAATATGAGTGATGTTTAGTGCAGCTGCACTATCCGCAGAAAGTATAGAGCACGCTAAAGAGATGACGGCCGCACTAAATATTCTCTGGTTTGTGCTGTAGTACTCATAAATGCAAAAAAAGGCATCTTAAAAGTATAATAAACATTGTCTCCCCTTATTACCACTAAACATACTTCACCAACCAAATTAATGTGCTTAACAAATAAGGGCTACAATTGTTTTGTAACCTATACCAACCATGTAACGTTATGTATTGTTACAATAATCTACTTATTAACAGTAAATAAAATGTTTGCATGTTAATGTGACATAACTGTGAATGTATGCATGCAGATTAATTGACATATTATGTATGTGTTCCTTTTCTGAGTTATGACTGTAGGAATTAGACTACAACAGTCTACCAGTTAGAATTGTTCTATAGTCTATAACTTCCCCTTTCTTTTTATCACTGTACCCCTACTATTGCTTTTTATTCTTATCTTCCTGTCCTCTTTCTTTTCTGGGCCCTTGGAGTACAAATTATTCCAAAAAGTAAAATACACTGCTTAGGTAATTGTCATTACATACTAGTGAAATCCATTTCAGGGAGAAAAGCCACAAATGTGATTTAATAGACTCATACTTAAAGTTTTACAGATTTTTGGAGATCCATATGTAATACTCAAAAGTAACATAGTAATATGTAGTTAACTATAACAAAGAGTCAGCAAAATATTAATTTACTCATCAAGGCCCAGAATAGAATACAAGTGGAGAGCTATTGATAGTGCAGTGTGTGCTATCAATATAGTGGGTCAACTTACATGAAAGCCAACAATCTGGTACTACAAGTCTTTGGTAAAACAGAATTACTGAGAATGTTTACCGTACCCTATATTTTCAATGGATAGCTCTATACCCTACCATTTTCTGCGATATAAATGGTTATTCCCCCCCCCCCCCCATATACACTATGTCCCAAGCTCTAAATATAATATTCTAGAATGTGGGAGGCATCACATCCCCGGTCAAAAGGAGCATCATGCTGCAACACCTCAAACACCTCACAACACAACACTCAACATAGACCCAAAAGGCAGGCTCATAATAGCAGCCCTCCAAACAGCGGGGAAATCTTACATCTTATGCAGCGTCTATGGCCCTAATCGCCCTCTCCCTCAATTCTGGCACTCCCTTCAAGCACCCCTGCTCCCACATGCGGACAAACCCCTCTTGGTGGGAGGTGACTTTAACCTAATCCAAGCCATGCCCCTGGACCGCAGAGTTGACACCAATAAACCAGACCGAACTGAGAGACACACCAGACGACATAAAGCCAAAAACTGTTACCATTGCTGTCTTTGAAACCACCCTGAGTCTTGTAGACCTGTGGAGACTACGCCACCCGACCGAGAGGGACTCACCTGCCTCTCTAAGGCACATGGATCCCTATCCCAGATAGACTATTTCTTATGCTCTTCACAACTAAACAAAAAGATTAAGCGCACTCAAATCACTGACATAGTGATCTCAGATCATGCCCCTATATGGCTAGAACTACAACCCATTCCACACAATCCCTCTCAGAGGGCCTGGCGATTTCCCACATACTTATATAACAATCTAGAGTTTCAAAAGCACCTGAAAACAGGCTTACTGGAATATGCCAGATTTAATGCCCAGCATCAATGCAATCCGGTATTATTTTTGAATGCTTCAAAGGCAGTGATGCGGGGACACATAACTAATTATACAGCCCACTACAATTCCAAACACAAACAAATAGAAACAAACACAAACTCTGCAGTCACGTCGGCCTATAATGAGTACCTGGCTCACCCTTCCCCCAAACCAGACTAAAATACTATGCACTGAAGAAAATCAGCTATGACGCCTTGCAGCAACAGGACTTAACCTTCCAACACCACAGACAGTTATGTTTTTACAGATTTGGGAACAGGACAGGGAAACTACTGGCCAATACAGTAAAACTAACCTCCCTAAATCACTAATCACCTCTATAATTGCCAACGGGGTCCCCCAAACTGACAACAATACTATCACAGACAAATTTGTCCGTTTTTACACAGATCTTTATTCAGACGTGCTGCATCATCCAGAGACAAGGACAAATTATGGTCCCAAATACAAACACCCAACCCTCACCCATTAGCAACTAGACCACTTAAATGCACCCATAACAGCCCTAGAAGTACAGAAAGCCATAAGTAATGTAAAACTAGGTAAGACCCCAGGGCCAGACAAAATCCCAATAGAATATTATAAAATACTCCAGAAAGAACTTAGCTCACCCTTGGTCCAGTCATACACAGCATACCTGAAAAACACAGCCCAACCAGCAACTGACTTTGAGGACGCACATATGTGCTTGATCCCAAAACCTGAAAGAGACCCCAATCTCGCCACCTCCTATAGCCCCATATCATTGTTGAACAATGACTATAAGCTTTTCACAGCCATTCTGGAAGATAGACTAGCTGGAGTAGTGGGAGGTGTCATTCATAAAGATCAAACTGGTTTTATGAACATCGTTTGTCAGTTATGAATAGCCGTAAGACATTGGCGGTAACTTCCCATTACTGGCAAGCCAAAAGTGAGGGACGTATCAATTCACTGCCGGATGCCTGTCTTGTTGCTATCGACGCTGAGAAGGCGTTCGATAGAGTGCAATGGGATCACCTGCTGACCTCATTAGATAAATTTTGTATTACTGGGGACTTTCACATACTCATCCAGACACTGTATCAAAACCCATGCACCTCTGTCATAGTCAATGGCGAGATCTCTCAGCCCTTCTTACTGGAAAGAGGCACCCACCAAGGCTGTCCACTCTCACATATTCTATTCAACTTGGCCATAGAACCGCTAGTCATTTATAATAGAAATGCCCTGAAAGGTGTGGAGATAGGACCTCATTTACTGCACCTATCTCTATATGCCGATGATCTCCTAAACCCCCACACTTAACTCAGCTCACACAACTAGTGCATACCCAGCTCCTTGTAGAGCAGGCAGATGTTAAAGGAGACATGGCAAAGAGAATCAAACTGTTCATGACCAAGTGGGAACCATATTTACTACACCTTCCCCCTAACATTAGGCAACACATCTTAACACCTTTCCTAAATAGCACTTACCTAATGACAGAACAATTAAAAGGCCAATGGCCCATGGGCAGGAGAGACACTAGACACAATCCCTGATGACCACTTCACCCTCTACCCTCCCCACCACCATTCCACACCATACTAACACCATGACTCCGAACTCAGGCACCCAAATAACAGCTGGTTGGATCTGGAGACTCCTCCCAGACAATAGACCCCTTGAAACAACCCAGGAGGGTAAGTTCAGCACCTTCCATGCGAAAACCCAAATCGCAGACTGACTCAGCATAGTTACTATTGTTTACTATTGTTATTTATTTAACTTTGTTATGTATAGTTGTACAGTTATACCAAAATATTTATAGTCTTCCTGTTAGGCATCTTTGTTGGATGCCTTGAAGTATTATAACTGCAAGTCGCCCGGGTTTAAATGAACGTGTCAAATTTTAACCGCCAACCTGACTAACAGCATGCCACAAAAAGCTACTTAGAGAAAACATGAGTATCTGACAATACAGTGTTGCAATAAGTAGATTTCCAGCCTCCAGGTGAATATTAAGATACCTTTATTTCTTTATCACAGGGTCCATCAAACAAACGACAACGTTTCAAACCACACACTGGTTCTTAGTCATGACTAAGAACCAGTGTGGTTGTGTGGAATGTTACAGTGTTCTGCACTTGCCCTTCTAACAATGAGAGAGACAGAGAAAGAGAGACTGTAATATATATATAATAGCCCTCTCATATATATATATATATATATATATATATATATATGTATATATATATATATATATATATATATATATATATATATATAGTATATACACACAGAGAGAAGCACACTCACAGGAACAAACAACTGGCTCAATACTATTGTTAGCCTGTTCTATGGTGATTTACCACCTGGGTGCAGCTTCTTTTAGCCCAGTAATGCTTTTCACAGGGAAGAACTTTCCTGTAGTATATCAGTCTGATCCCGCCTATTACGGTCAGTCCAGCGCCGAAATACCAGGCAATTCCTCTCTGAACAAGGAACACAGCAACCCCAGATGATCGTTTCAGCCTTTATTGGGCCTCGTCAGTGAGGTGTAGCCATATTCCTCTAAGCACACTGAGCAAGGAGTCCACATCTGGTTTCCCCTTTTTCCCATAGGGAGACTAAATACACACAGAGAGAAGCACACTCACAGGAACGAACCCCTGGCTCAATGCTATTGTTAGCCTATTCTATGGCGATTTACCACCTGGGTGCATCTTCTTTTAGCCCAGTAATGCTTTTCACAGAGAAGAACTTTCCTGTAGTATATCAGTCTGATCCAGCCTATTAGGTCAGTCCAGCGCCAAAATACCAGGCCATTCCTTTCTGAACAAGGAACACAGCAACCCCAGACGATTGTTTCAGCCTTTATTGGGCCTCGTCAGTGAGGTGTAGCCATATTCCTCTAAGCACACTTAGCAAGGAGTCCACGTCAATAATTATTACTAATATTTTTAAATATTTTATATTTAATATTTAAATAATGCGCCTTAAGAGAACTAATTTTTCATGTGTGCTAACCCGACACCGCATTAGACCTAATGTACAAAACTCAAACTACGCATATTTTACATTCCTATGTTCTTCACATAGAATAAAATGTAATATTAATAATTAAATATGTATTTCTATATATATGTAATAATGTTCATGTAAATAAAATAATATATATATATATATATATATATATATATACACCTATATATCTTTAGGAACAGAGATATAGATATAGGTATATAGAGATATAAATAAGAATTTGTATTTTAAAAAAAAGTATCATTGTCCTTCATGTGAACAACATTGGAATGTTAAACATTTACAGTAAATACACAGTAAAATACATTATTAAAGATTATGGAATTATTATTTTATTTTTTTTTAAATTTATTAAATGTATTTATACATGCCATCAGTGTAACAAATATAAGAAGAAACAAAAAAAAAAAAATACAGACCTCACAGGGCCACCTTTTCAGTAGATATCTTTAAAAAACACAAAATCATCTGAAAAGGTCTACATAGACCATACCATCTACCATAGAAATAACTCTTTTTCACTTTCTTTAGATTTAATACATCAAACATAAACATTGCAAAATCTGCATTTACACTTCTGGCATATTTTTTTTCTGCAGAAAAGGATAAGGACAGAAAAAGCGAAAGAGAAAAAAACAAAAACAAACAAAAAAAAAACACATACTCCCACACCTCTCTCCTCCGCATACTAGTTGAGTCAATTCCGGGCTTTAGCGTTATGAATCTCTATAACCCCTAATCCATTCCGCCGGGAAATCACCCAGAAGAACCAGATCAGAAAAACTATCTGAGCTAAAAAATGGATATAAGATCCCTTTTTGAGCTCCTTCTGGATATGACTTAATAATCGGTAGCCATCTTACTAAAAACTTCTTAACTTCTTTTTCCCTAGCTTCTCTCAAGTGGAAAGATTCAAAAATTATATGCATTTGAATTTCTCTCACGAATACTGAGAAGCCCGGCATCTTTTTGGCTTTCCAGTTCTTTAGTATAAGATATCTGACAAGGAGAATGATTACATTTACACTTTTTCTATATGGAGAAGACACCCCGGTAGACTGATCAAAAAATAAAATAGTGTCAGGATCAAAACAAATATTAGTTCCATACAAAGTATTAAACCAAAACGCTACCTTTTTTTCAAAACTGATACACTCTAGGACAATAAACAAACATATGTAAGCAGTCAGCATTTATGTGGCAACATCGTGGACAGGGGAAGCTTTTCTTAGGATATATTTTGGCCAATCTCTGCGGTGTGTAGTAGGAATTATGGATTATCTTCATATGACTCTCTTTCCAACTTATTGGTATTTGAAGTTTATTAATTAAATTAAAACTAGTTCTTATTTTATCTTGGTCAATTCTCGGAATTGCTACCCTCCATTTTGAGCTAAGATTTTCCAACCAGGAGTCGCTTTGTTTAGACAGCATAATACTGTATAGTAGTGAAATGGAAGGGGGTTTGATTCTAGAAATAGTGATACAAGCTCTTAACTCAGACCATACAGCTGCCTCAATGCCGTTCCATTTCTTAGATTTTATAAAATGAAGGATTTGAAAATAGGAAAAAAAGTTATTACTTGGTAGATTAAATTGGCTTCTCAAATGATCAAATTCTTCTATTTGTCCATCGGCTGTAAACAATTGGTGGACTGCTTTAAGCCCCTTATTGGACCAGCTTCTAAATATTTTTTGATTAATCCCGGGCGAAAATTCAGGATTACCCAATATCGGTAGATATTCAGAAAACGACTGCTCTATACCGATTACCGAATAAAGAATTTGCCAAGCAGCAATTATATTTTTAATTGAAATTAAGCTCTTAATATTATTGGGTAATTCTTTTATATGTAGTAATGCTTTAAGAGAAAATGGGTATGTCATAAAACTTTCACTTTCTTTAGATGAGAACCAATTTGTTTCTGCCAGCCAGTCTACTGCAATTTTCCCTAGGGCAGCACTATTATAGAACTTAATGTTAGGTAAAGCTAAGCCAGCTGCTTCACGAGAATACATCAGTTTTTCCAAAGCAATTTGTGTTTTTTTCTTATCTTGCCAAATAAACTGAGAGAATTTTGCATTTAATTTCCGTAGATCCGTTTTGGTAAAAAATAAAGGTAGATTCTGTAACGGAAAAAAGCAAATGGGGAAAAATAATTGTCTTGATAAGATTGACCTTGGCTGATAGTGATAGAGGTAGAGCAGCCCACAACTTCAAATCAGATTAAATTTTCTGTAACAGAGGCTTAAAATTAAAATCATACCATTTATCTGGGTTTCTATGCAGGAAAATCAATAGATATCTTAGTATCTCCACTTCTTTAAATGGAATATTAGTTCTCCTGATATTATGTTTGGAAATCCACATCACTTCACTTTTCTGAAAATTCACCTTATAACCGGAGAAAGAGCCAAAAAGACTAAGACCAAGATTTGGAGTTTTGTCGGTAACGACCCGCGTAGCTAACGCCGGCTTTTTTCTGGCCGCACCATAAAAATAACTCTGGTATTGAGAGTCCACATAAAGGCTGCGTTAGGCTCCAAAAAAGGAGCGTAGAGCATTTTTAACGCAGCTTCAACTCTCGATACCAGAGTTGCTTACGCAAGCGGCCAGCCTCAAAAACGTGCTCGTGCACGATTCCCCCATAGAAAACAATGGGGCTGTTTGAGCTGAAAAAAAACCTAACACCTGCAAAAAAGCCGCGTTCAGCTCCTAACGCAGCCCCATTGTTTGCTATGCGGAAACACTTCCTACGTCTGCACCTAACACTCTAACATGTACCCGAGTCTAAACACCCCTAACCTTACACTTATTAACCCCTAATCTGCCGCCCCCGCTATCGCTGACCCCTGCATATTATTATTAACCCCTAATCTGCCGCTCCGTAAACCGCCGCTACTTACATTATCCCTATGTACCCCTAATCTGCTGCCCTAACATCGCCGACCCCTATATTATATTTATTAACCCCTAATCTGCCCCCCTCAACGTCGCCTCCACCTGCCTACACTTATTAACCCCTAATCTGCCGACCGGACCGCACCGCTATTATTATAAAGTTATTAACCCCTAATCCGCCTCACTAACCCTATAATAAATAGTATTAACCCCTAATCTGCCCTCCCTAACATCGCCGACACCTAACTTCAAACATTAACCCCTAATCTGCCGACTGGAGCTCACCGCTATTCTAATAAATGTATTAACCCCTAAAGCTAAGTCTAACCCTAACACTAACACCCCCCTAAATTAAATATAATTTAAATCTAACGAAATAAATTAACTCTTATTAAATAAATTATTCCTATTTAAAGCTAAATACTTACCTGTAAAATAAATCCTAATATAGCTACAATATAAATTATAATTATATTATAGCTATTTTAGGATTAATATTTATTTTACAGGTAACTTTGTATTTATTTTTACCAGGTACAATAGCTATTAAATAGTTAAGAACTATTTAATAGCTAAAATAGTTAAAATAATTACAAAATTACCTGTAAAATAAATCCTAGCCTAAGTTACAATTAAACCTAACACTACACTAGCAATAAATTAATTAAATAAACTACCTACAATTACCTACAATTAACCTAACACTACACTATCAATAAATTAATGAAATACAATTACTACAAATAAATACAATTAAATAAACTTGCTAAAGTACAAAAAATAAAAAAGAACTAAGTTACAAAAAATAAAAAAATATTTACAAACATAAGAAAAATATTACAACAATTTTAAACTAATTACACCTACTCTAAGCCCCCTAATAAAATAACAAAGCCCCCCAAAATAAAAAAATGCCCTACACTATTCTAAATTACTAAAGTTCAAAGCTCTTTTACCTTACCAGCCCTGAACAGGGCCCTTTGCGGGGCATGCCCCAAGAAGTTCAGCTCTTTTGCCTGTAAAATAAAACATACAATACCCAAGCCCCCCAACATTACAACCCACCACCCACATACCCCTAATCTAACCCAAACCCCCCTTAAATAAACCTAACACTAAGCCCCTGAAGATCTTCCTACCTTGTCTTCACCTCACCGGGTTCACCGATCTGTCCAGAAGAGCTCCTCCGATGTCCTGATCCAAGCCCAAGCGGGGGGCTGAAGAGGTCCATGATCCGGCTGAAGTCTTCATCCAAGCGGGGCAGAAGAGGTCTTCCATCCGATTGAAGTCTTCATCCAAGCGGGATCTTCTATGGTCATCCATCCGGAGCGGAGCGGCAGGATCCTGAAGACCTCCGACGCGGAACATCCATCCTGGCCGACGACTGAACGACGAATGACGGTTCCTTTAAATGACGTCATCCAAGATGGCGTCCCTCTAATTCTGATTGGCTGATAGGATTCTATCAGCCAATCGGAATTAAGGTATGGAATCTTCATCCAACCCAAGCGGGGGCTGGCGATCCATCATCCGGTGGCTGAAGAGGTCCAGAAGAGGCTCCAAAGTCTTCATCCTATCCGGGAAGAAGAGGCGATCCGGACCGGCAACCATCTTGATCCAAGCGGCATCTTCTATCTTCATCCGATGACGACCGGCTCCATCCTGAAGACCTCCACCGCGGACCCATCTTCTTCCGGCGACGTCCAACTGAAGAATGACGGTTCCTTTAAGGGACATCTTCCAAGATGGCGTCCCTCGAATTCCGATTGGCTGATAGGATTCTATCAGCCAATCGGAATTAAGGTAGGAATATTCTGATTGGCTGATGGAATCAGCCAATCAGAATGAAGTTCAATCCAATTGGCTGATCCAATCAGCCAATCAGATTGAGCTCGCATTCTATTGGCTGTTCCGATCAGCCAATAGAATGCGAGCTCAATCTGATTGGCTGATTGGATCAGCCAATCGGATTGAACTTGATTCTGATTGGCTGATTCCATCAGCCAATCAGAATATTCCTACCTTAATTCCAATTGGCTTATAGAATCCTATCAGCCAATCGGAATTCGAGGGACGCCATCTTGGATGATGTCCCTTAAAGGAACCGTCATTCTTCAGTTGGACGTCGCCGGAAGAAGATGGGTCCGCGGTGGAGGTCTTCAGGATGGAGCCGGTCGTCATCGGATGAAGATAGAAGATGCCGCTTGGATCAAGATGGTTGCCGGTCCGGATCGCCTCTTCTTCCCGGATAGGATGAAGACTTTGGAGCCTCTTCTGGACCTCTTCAGCCACCGGATGATGGATCGCCAGCCCCCGCTTGGGTTGGATGAAGATTTTGGAGCCAGGACAGATCGGTGATATCTGGTGAGGTGAAGACAAGGTAGGATGATCTTCAGGGGCTTAGTGTTAGGTTTATTTAAGGGGGGTTTGGGTTAGATTAGGGGTATGTGGGTGGTGGGTTGTAATGTTGGGGGGGGGGGTATTGTATTCTTTTTTTACAGGCAAAAGAGCTGAACTTCTTGGGGCATGCCCCGCAAAGGGCCCTGTTCAGGGCTGGTAAGGTAAAAGAGCTTTGAACTTTAGTAATTTAGAATAGGGTAGGGCATTTTTTATTTTGGGGGTCTTTGTTATTTTTATTAGGGGGCTTAGAGTAGGTGTAATTAGTTTAAAATTGTTGTAATATTTTTCTTATGTTTGTATTTTTTTATTTTTTGTAACTTAGTTCTTTTTTATTTTTTGTACTTTAGTTAGTTTATTTCATTGTAGTTATTTGTAGGAATTGTATTTAATTTATTTATTGATAGTGTAGTGTTAGGTTTAATTGTAGGTAATTGTAGGTATTTTATTTAATTAATTTAATGATAGTATAGTGTTAGGTTTAATTGTAACTTAGGTTAGGATTTATTTTACAGTTAATTTTGTAATTATTTTAACTAGGTAACAATTAAATAGTTCTTAACTATTTAATAGCTATTGTACCTGGTTAAAATAAATACAAAGTTGCCTGTAAAATAAATATTAATCCTAAAATAGCTATAATATAATTATAATTTATATTGTAGCTATATTAGGATTTATTTTACAGGTAAGTATTTAGCTTTAAATAGGAATAATTTATTTAATAAGAGATAATTAATTTCGTTAGATGTAAATTATATTTAACTTAGGGGGGTGTTAGTGTTAGGGTTAGACTTAGCTTTAGGGGTTAATACATTTATTAGAATAGCGGTGAGCTCCAGTCGGCAGATTAGGGGTTAATAATTGAAGTTAGGTGTCGGCGATGTTAGGGAGGGCAGATTAGGGGTTAATACTATTTATTATAGGGTTAGTGAGGCGGATTAGGGGTTAATAACTTTATTATAGTATCGGTGCGGTCCGCTCGGCAGATTAGGGGTTAATAAGTGTAGGCAGGTGGAGGCGACGTTGAGGGGGGAAGATTAGGGGTTAATAAATATAATATAGGGGTCGGCGGTGTTAGGGGCAGCAGATTAGGGGTACATAAGGATAACGTAGGTGGCGGCGCTTTGCGGTCGGCAGATTAGGGGTTAATAAGTGTAGGTAGCTGGCGGCGACGTTGTGGGGGCAGATTAGGGGTTAATAAATATAATATAGGGGTCGGCGGTGTTAGGGGCAGCAGATTAGGGGTACATAAGTATAACGTAGGTGGCGGTCGGCAGATTAGGGGTTAAAAAAATTTAATAGAGTGTCGGCGATGTGGGGGGACCTCGGTTTAGGGGTACATAGGTAGTTTATGGGTGTTAGTGTACTTTAGAGTACAGTAGTTAAGAGCTTTATAAACCGGCGTTAGCCCAGAAAGCTCTTAACTACTGACTTTTTTCCTGCGGCTGGAGTTTTGTCGTTAGATGTCTAACGCTCACTTCAGACACGACTCTAAATACCGGAGTTAGAAAAATCCCATTGAAAAGATAGGATACGCAATTTACGTAAGGGGATCTGCGGTATGGAAAAGTCGCGGCTGAAAAGTGAGCGTTAGACCCTATTTTGAGTGACTCCAAATACCGGAGGTAGCCTAAAACCAGCGTTAGGAGCCTCTAACGCTGGTTTTCACGGCTAACGCCAAACTCCTTAAAGAGTCCAAAATTATAGGAATAGAGTTGGATGTATTATAAAGAAAAATTAACAAATCATCGGCATATAATAGGGTTTTCAGAGAGATTTTACCAAAATTAACCCCTTCCATCACTTGCCTTAACCAGATCGCAAGAGGTTCAAGCGCCAAATTAAAAAGTAGGGACGAGAGGGGACATCCTTGTCTGGTGCCTTTTTGCAATCTTATACCAGAAGTAAGAGTATCATTAATCAAAAGATAAGAGATAGGAGAATGATATAAATTATGCACAAATTGGAGGAATTAGTTTTTAAAACCAAATCTCTCCAACGTCTGAAATAAATAATCCCATTCTATGGAGTCGAATGCTTTAACAGCATCCAATGTTAAGAGCGCAATATCATGTCTAAATTGTTTGCTAACATCTTTGTTTAAATTCCAAATATAATCTATAAGGGTGATAATTTTTCTAATATTTTTCGATGAGTTTCTAGCAACCAAGAATCCCGTTTGATCTTGATGTATAATTTTATCAAGACATTTCATTAGTCTAGTAGCTAAGATAGAAGTTAAAATCTTATAATCTATATTTAGTACCGAAATCGGTCTATAAGAGGCCATATCTTCAGGATCTTTATTTTTTTTGGTATAAGAGAGATATTGGTGGACGCAAAATAGTCTGAAAGTGGGCTGCCGCCCATAAAATAGGTATTAAAAAGTTTTTCCAAAGTAGGCTTAACCTCATCCGCTAGGATCTTATAGAATTCTGCGGGGAATGCATCGGGCCCAGCAGCTTTATTTACTTTAGTTCTATCAATTGCATCCCCTATCTCCTGCAATGAAATGGGGGAATTCAAACTTTCAAGAGAATCATCTGCTACTTGAGGAATTTTTATTTGAGACCAAAATTTCTCTTGATTTTGTTTATTGTTACTAGACTGGGCATATAGATTTTTATAATATAAGAAAAAAACATTATTAATATCAGCTACTTCGGTATATCTGTTATCTTGGTCTTTAATTGATAAAATATAATTCTTTTTCTTCCTGCATTTAATTAAATTTGCTAGCTGTTTTGCAGAACACCCATAATAGCCCTTGTTACGTATATTAAGTTTAGTCTCCTCTTCTAAGGATTTCTGTTTAAAAAATATATCCCTTTCTGCTCTGGCTCTAGAGTAACATTCCCATTGAGCAAGCGTAAGGTCAGTAATATATTTTTTATAACTATTTCTAACGAAGTTGGCCAATTGAACTTCTCTCATTCTATCTTTCTTTTTCTTTTTACACATATATGCCCTAATTTCGCCCCTTAAGAATGTCTTAGAGGCTTCCCAAAAAATTTCAATTTTGTTGAAATATGAAATATTATATGTACAATAGTCTTTCCATTTTTGTTTTAGCCATAGGGTAAATTTCATGTTCTTTACATATACCGAGGGAAGATAAAATTTAAATTACCTCTTGCTGGGTTAGAAGGAAAAAGGAACGACAAAGAGACAATTGCATGATCCGAAATAACTATCTCACCAATTTCTGCTTCCATTTTTTGTAGTGATAGAGATTCTGTTACTAAAATAAAATTGATTCTGGAGAATGTCCTAAATGTTTTAGATTCACATGTATATATACGTTGGTCAGGGTTATGAAGTCGCCAAATGTCAGTTAATTTTAATTGATAACAAAATTTTTCCATAAATTTAGCTTGTTTATTATATGAGGCCAAGTTTTTTTTTGAAAATGTATCAATCACCGGGCAAAGCGAGAGATTAAAATCACCCCCTATTATCATTCTTTCCGTTACAAATGGGAATAATTTATTCTTTAACATTTCCCAAAATACTTTAGAGAATATATTTGGTGCATATATATTACATAGAACAAATCTAACTCCGTTGATTTTTATTTGTACTACCATAAATCTTGCCTCTGGGTCTAACTCACAATGTAAAATTTGGTATGATAGATTCTTATTTAATAGAATAGCGACCCCTGCCTTCCTGTTTTTACATGGAGTCGCCAGTACCTCTCCTACCCACTTGAAACGTAACTTCGATAATTCTAGGTTTTTTAAATGGGTTTCTTGTAATACTGGGATTTTGAGATCCTAGTTTTTTAATAATAAGTTTCCGTTTTACAGAATTACTAATACCCCCCACATTCCACGAAAGGATCATTAAGTTCCCTATTGTATCAACCATTTAGAGAAGAGCAAAACAAATAAGAAAAAAAGAAAAAAAAAGACAAAAAAAACCCTTCAAATTCAGATTATGGAATTATTATTCCGACACAAACACTATATATATAAAAAAAATTATATATATAAATTTTTTATATATATATATATATATATATATATATATATATATATATATGTATAGTCCAGGTGTGTGCACTCTCACCAACCATCCACATCAGCCATGGTGTTATAGAAATTCATAATATAGCATTGAAATAAGCACTCACTGGACTTCAGCCAAATGTGACAAAAAATATTCATTAATGTGACGTTTCGGGACACAAACAGTCCCTTCCTCTGACAAACAACTAGTGCAAAAACAAAGCTTTTAAATATCTTTGTGACCCTCCCAGTTCATCACAGCCAATCCCAGCTGCCCAAGTGCAGGCCATACAGTGAAGGATCTGAGATTTCACCTCATAGCTCATGTCCCTAAGTTAAGAAGAGGGGGAGACAGAGCAAAAATCCTTATACAGAATGAGGCAAGATGGATTTATGAGCTGGGCACTCTCAGCCCGAGGGGTCTAAATGTCCATGCTGGGTGGCAATTCTACCTAGAATGAGCTAAGAGATCAGCATAGCATGACTGACGAGAGTCCACGACCATAAGTAACTCTGATGGGGGCGGCCCTGCCAGTTGGGATGACCATATGGTTTTTCCATAGATTGAGAGTCCATGATCCTACAACAATGTTGGAGTTGAGGGGGCGGCCCCTGAACCTGAAGATATCCTGATATATAGATATACTAATGAGAGCACATGAGGCCATTTCCATATCTTAATATGTTACACATTATATGTAGAAGTGATAGTTGATTACCATTGACCAGTTTAGATATGTATGCTTTTGTTTAAAAGTTTTTCAACAATTTTATACATTTATTTGTCTTCACTATTTCAAATTCATATGCACCTTTTGGTGCTTCTATCATGGTTGATCATTAGTGGTCCACTGGGGCTTTGGTACGATCTGAGTTTATTGAGCCTTAGGGACTCATACTTAGGTATGATTGGCTTTCTATGTTGCAGTGAAGGGGGACCTGCTATTAGAAGGTCTTTGACCAACGGATAATTTAGTAATTAATTTTTGTGGTTCTGGAATTTCTACATTATGTATGCATCAATTAGTTGTCGTTACTTATTAACACCACCAATTGTGGATTGTGTTAATAGGGCTCTGCTAGAGATGTATTTAAGTGGATAGTTTTGGCCCCTATATACCCTAATAGGTGAGGCTGTTTGGTTGTGACTCTACACAGGTGGGGTAAGACACCCTTAAAGCCATAGTACACAAGTAATACACAGGGTTAATATTGATATAAATGTATACAAGGTCACTAGAGATAACATATTTTTACATTTGGTTAAATGGTGAGATATAATAATAGGAGTGTTTTTGTGGGTCACAATCGTTGGCAATTTATTATTTTGTTTAAATTCTCTTGATAAAACATTTTTTTATGTGGTGCCCACTTTGGCATTGTAAGATTTCTTAATGGTAATAAGCCCTTATGAGAGGGGCACACAAGAATCAGACACTGACACAGTTATAACTGATGGCTCGGTAGTTATATGGGGGTTATTATGACAATCATTCTAATAGCTATACACTATGGATTGGGGTTGACACCTAGACGCTATTGCCCTTTTTAGCAATATTTAGGTGTGCTGTGTGTGTGAGTTGCCATAGAAACTAACTGTGACACTCATAGGGGGCAAGGCCTTCTTAACGTTAGGCCTTCTTACAGTGGCCAAATGGTATAGTGAGTGTAGATAGGACACTCCCCTCTCAATTTTGTGAGAGTTGAATGATGAATTGAAAGCTGCCAATAGATATACCCCTTGCGATGATGTCACAGCCAGAACGGACATTGAGACCGGTCACTGTGGAATGATAGTGTATGTCCCAGTTTGGTAGGCTGATGTGTGAGGTCTTCATTGTGCTCGAGTTCGTGTTCTTGTTTTGTTTATACAGGTATCCATGATGATGGTTATTTTCACCCATATGGGGTGGGCCTCTGTACGGCTGTCCAATTAGACAATGGATGAATAGGTGACACACCCCTCAATGTTGTGAGTGTTGAGAGACGGATTAAAATATACACATTAGAAGTGTATTTTAGGATTGCTGTGGTGTTTATATACATTTATTGTTTGGGAGTTAATAGGTGTACATTTAAAGAGGGTTGAACTGTGACAGTGAATCATTAACACCCACGTATACAGGATTGGAGAATTGAAAAGGGTGTGTTAAGGCTAACTGCTGCTCATTGGTTGCCAATAAAGGCTATTGTTGATATGTATGTCTTCATTCCATATCGGCACAATATAGTTACTCTAAGTGGATCACTACTGATCAACTGTGTGGCATTAATACATGGTATTTTATCACTTTTGTTTATATAAATTATTTTTATGAAATGAAAATAATGTGTGATTCCTGAATTAACATTGTATTTATGTTAGCACACGGGCAGCTGGAATTGGCTGTGATGAAGGGGGAGGGTCACAAAGATCTTTAAAAGCTTTGTTTTTGCACTAGTTTGTCAGAGGAAGGGACTGTTTGTGTCCCGAAACGTCACATTAAGGAATATTTTTTGTCACAGTTGGCTGAAGTCCAGTGAGTGCTTATTTCAACGCTATATATATATATATATATATATATATATATATATATATATATATATATATATACATATATATATATATATATTAGCCCTTTGCAGTCAAATACATGATGATATACCAAATACATTTTAATCCTTATAAAAAAAAAATTAAATATTTATATGAATAATTTTTACCAGATAGTGTTTATATAAATGTAACTGTTTATTTTAATGTATTTATGTTGTGTTTGGTGCAACTTTTATTTTAACCTTATCCCTTTTTGCAATGTCTTCAGTTGCCCTACCCTGTCACGCGTTAAATTTGAATGTGCTTGAGCGAATGTGTTTACTTTCAACTTGTAATACACTTGCAAATGAATGTGTTCAGCAGAAAGCATATGAAAATTAAATGTATGACAACAAATGCAAGAAGCATGACAGGTAAAATGGGGGAGCTGGAGCTCTTAGTTGCAGAAGAGGACTATGATATTATCATTATAACTGAAACTTGGTGGGATGATTCACATGACTGTGCAGTTAACTTTGAGGGGTATACATTATTTAGGAGGGACAGGAATAATAAAAGGGGTGGAGGAATCTGCATGTATATTAAACCTAACCTTAAACCTACAATAAGGTAAGATATTTATGTTACAGGCGACAATGTAGAGACCCTGGAGGTGGAAATAAAGAGTGGGGGGAATCCAAAAAAAATATTACTAAGAACATGCTACAAGCCCCCCAACATTAGTGACCTGGATGAAACTCAACTACTAATGCAAATAGGTAAGGCTGCTAATAACAGTGCTGTAATTATGGGAGATTTTAACTACCCTGATATAAACTGGACCAATGAAACTAGTAATTCAGCTAAGGGGGATAGATTTTTAAATGTTTTCAGGGATAACTTCTTGTCACAATTAATAGAGGAGCCAACTAGGAGTAACGCTATATTGGATTTAGTGGTATCAAATAATATAGATATAATATATCAAACATAGAAGTCAAAGAACATTTGGGTAACAGTGATCATAACATGGTCACATTTAAAATCTATTTTCATAAGCAGTGTCTTAAAGGTTTAAAGGCACAAAGGGTAGAGTGACCAGCGCCAAAAATAATAATACCACACACTCCAACTAGATAATAAGAGTCTCTCAACAAATCCTATAAACAAGACAATAGATAAAAATAAAAATACTAGGGAGTGCTAAAGATAGCTGAAGTGTATCAAAAATGGATAAGGTATATAAATAATCACTATTCAAACGAACAACTGCAGAAGATTAACCGCAAGAGTAGAATTAATAGTGAATATAAGTTAATCTGAAAAATATAAAATATCAGATAAAATTAATCAAATGACATCAGTCAAAACTCTTACGTGGATAGTAGCATATGAACAACAGTGTAAGGAGAAGGTGCTGGTTCACATATAAACATTAGTAATTTAATAATTGTAATAAAAAATATATTTTTAAAAAACATTTAAGGCACATGCAACGTACTGACAGGTCGACCTAGTACAATAACCAGTATACAGTAACAATAATGGATCTCAGCGTGAGAATGGGTACATTAAAAATAGATACAAAAATTGATACAAATTATAACACACAAATATAATCAAGAATACAATAAAGGAATAAAATCAAATGTTTTGAGGCGTTATTTGGCTATGCAAACTATGTGGGAAACCTCAATTAGAACTGTAGATGAAGAGTTCAGATAGCATTCCTGGTAGGAATACAGGTGAAAACGAATAGCCGTCCTATCCTTAGCAGTGTGATTCTTGTAACAGCATTAGCAGTGTGAATCTTTTAACAGCGTGAGGATCCTCCTATAAGAAGGGGAGTTCCTTTAAGTGGAGTATCAAGTCACGTAATACAAAGCGATATCTGTACTCACAGTTTAGACTGTTATTGTCAGCAACGGACACAAGATACACCGATCATGCTACCAGAGTAGAGTGCCCACAAGTTGCGGATATGCAATGTCCTCAAATAATGAGCAAAAGTGTTCAGACTATCTTTAGCGCTTTATTTTTATCTAGTGTCTTAAAGGTTTAACCAAGACTTTTAATTTTAAGAAAACAAAATTCAACGATTTAAGGAAATCATTAAATAACCTAAATTGGGACAAATTATTCTCTAATAAAAATACAGAGGATAAATGTATAACATTTAAAACTTTGTTAAATAAATATACATATCAACAAATACCCTATGGTTATAAAAATAAAAAATAAAAGCCAATGTGGCTGAATAAAAATGTGTTAAGAGAAATTAAGAAAAAACATAGGGCATTTAAATTATTCAAAGAAATTAGTACAAACTCAACATTCAATATTTATAAGGAATGTAACAAAGCATGCAAAAAAGCAATCAAATTAGCCAAAATTGAAAATGAAAAATTAATTGCAAAGGATTCTAAGTCTAACCCTAAAAAAATATTTAAGTACATAAATAGCAAAAAAATCTAAGAAAGACAATATAGGTACATTAAAATGCGTGGAGGGTAGCATAATTAACAGTGACAGGGAGAAGGCTGAGGTACTAAACCAGTTTTTTTCTTCAGTATACACAAGAGAGGAACCATTGGATGATACTTTGGAACAAAATAGAACATGCCAGCGCTTACCATTAACTGGGTTATGTATAGAAGATATCAGGAACAAACTGGATAATATTAAGGTAAATAAAACTCCAGGCCCAGATGGAATACACCCAAGGGTGTTAAGGGAATTTAGCACTGTTATAGACAAACCTCTACACTTAATTTTTCAAGACTCATTATCCTCAGGCATGGTACCCAAGGATTAGCGTAAAGCTGATGTGGTGCCACTCTTCAAAAAGGGAAGTAGGGATGATCCAAGAAGCTATAGTCCAGTTAGTCTGACATCATTAGTGGGGAAGATATTTGAAGGGATTAAAAGGGATTATATTGATCAGCATATTCGTATAAACAAGATTGTGAGTTCTAATCAGCATGGTTTTATGAGAAATAGAATATGTAAAAATAATCTAATTAGATTCTATGAGGAAGTAAGTAAAAATATAGATAAAGGGGTCAGTTGATGTGATATACTTAGATTTTGCAAAAGCGTTTGATACAGGGCCACATGAAAGATTAATGCACAAAATTAAGGGACTGGGAATAGCTGAAAATGTTAGCTCATGGATAAATAACTGGATTAAAGATAGGGAGCAACGAGTAGTAATAAATAAATTATACTCAGATTGGACAAAGGTAATCAGTGGAGTCCCCCAGGGATCAGTACTGGGCCCTGTTCTTTTTAATATTTTTATAAATGACTTGGAGCAAGGATTAAATAGCAACATCTCTATTTTTGCAGATAATACTAACACCTAGATTTAGAGTTTTGCGGCCAAAGGGGTGCGTTAGCTACGTGTGTTTTTTTTCTAGTGCTGCTTCTAAACAACGCTGGTATTTAGAGTTCTCTGAAGGGCTGCCTTAGGCTCCAAAAAGGGAGTGTACAGGCATATTTACCGCCACTTCAACTCTCAATACCAGCGTTGCTTACGGTAGCGGCTAGCTGGAAAAACGTGCTGAACCAATCAGCCAATCAGATTGAGCTCGCATTCTATTGGCTGATCGGAACAGCTAATAGAATGCAAGCTCAATCTGATTGGCTGATTGGATCAGCCAATCAGATTGAACTTGAATCAGATTTTTCCTACCTTAATTCCGATTGGCTGATAGAATCCTATCAGCCAATCGGAATTCGAGGGACACCATCTTGGATGACGTCATTTAAAGGAACCTTCATTCGGCGAGTAGGCGTCATGGAAGAAGGATGGATCCGCGTCGGATGGATGAAGATAGAAGATGCCGCTTGGATGAAGATGTCTGCCGGTCCGGATGTCCTCTTCTGCCCGGATAGGATGAAGACTTCTGCCACTCCGGATGTCCTCTTTTGGTCCATCGGTGCCCGGCAGGGTGAACACGACTCAAGGTAGGGAGATCTTCAGGGGGGTAGTGTTAGGTTTATTTAAGGGGGGTTTGGGTTAGAGTAGGGGTATGTGGGTGGTGGGTTGTAATGTTGTTGGTGGTATTGTGTTTTTTTTTACAGGCAAAAGAGCTGATTTCTTTGGGGCATGCCCCGCAAAAAGCCCTTTTAAGGGCTGGTAATAGAGCTGTTAACTTTTTAAATTTATATTAGGGTAGGGAAATTTTTTTATTTTGGGGGGCTTTGTTATTTTATTAGGGGGCTTAGAGTAGGTGTAATTAGCTTTAAATTATTGTAATCTTTTTTTATTTTTTGTAATTTTGTGGGGGTTTTTTGTAATTTAGTTTAGTTTATTTAATTGTAGGTAATTGTAGGTACTTGTAGTTAATTGATTTAATTTACTTATTGATAGTGTAGTGCTAGGTTTATTGTAACTTAGGTTAGGATTTATTTTACAGGTAATTTGGTAATTATTTTAACTAGGTAGCTATTAAATAATAAATAACTATTTAATAGCTATTGTACCTAGTTAAAATAAATACAAAATTGCCTGTAAAATAAATATAAATCCTAAAATAGCTACAATATAATTATTCGTTATATTGTAGCTATATTAGGGTTTATTTTACAGGTATTTAGCTTTAAATAGGAATATTTTAGTTA
Organism: Bombina bombina; assembly: GCF_027579735.1. Lineage (NCBI taxonomy): Eukaryota > Metazoa > Chordata > Amphibia > Anura > Bombinatoridae > Bombina > Bombina bombina. The sequence continues at coordinate 1,025,106,087 of NC_069499.1, read as the reverse complement.
ATAATATTTAATTTATATTTAACTTAGGGGGGTGTTAGGGTTAGACTTAGCTTTAGGCGTTAATACATTTATTAGAGTAGCGGCGAGGTCCGGTCGGCAGATTAGGGGTTAATAATATTTATTATAGTGTTTGTGAGGCGAGAGTGCGGCGGTTTAGAGGTTAATACATTTATTAGAGTAGTGGTGAGGTCCAGTCGGCAGATTAGGGGTTAATAAGTGTAGGTAAGGTAGCGGCGACGTTGGGGGGGCAGATTAGGGGTTAATAAATATTATGTAGGTGTCGGCGATGTTAGGGGCAGCAGATTAGGGGTTCATAGGGATAATGTAGGTGGCGGCAGTGTGCAGTCGGCAGATTAGGGGTTAAAAATGTTTATTATAGTGGCGGCGATGTGGGGGGACCTCGGTTTAGGGGTACATAGGTAGTTTATGGGTGTTAGTGTACTTTAGAGCACAGTAGTTAAGAGCTTTATAAACCGGCGTTAGCCCAGAAAGCTCTTAACTACTGACTTTTTTCTGCGGCTGGAGTCTTGTCAGTAGAGGGTCTAATGCTCACTTCAGCCAAGACTCTAAATATCGGCATTAGGAAGATCCCATTGAAAAGATAGGATACGCAATTGGTGTAAGGGGATCTGCGGTATGGAAAAGTCGCGGCTTGAAAGTGAGCGTTAGACCCTTTCCTGCCTGACTCTAAATACTAGCGGGCGGCCAAAGCAGCGTTAGGACTCCTTAACGCTGCTTTTGACAGCTACCGCAGAACTCTAAATCTAGGCGTAAGTTAAGTAAGGTCATTAGGTCAGAGCAGGATGAACTTTCGTTACAAAAGGACCTGCAAAAATTAGTATGGGCAGGTAAATGGAAAATGAGATTTAATATGGGAAAATCCAAGGTTCTACATTTTGGAAGTAAAAATAAGAAGGCAGCGTATTATTTAAATGGGACAAGACTCAGCCAAATACAGGAGGAAAGGGATTTTATCAGACATTGTTTATATGAGTGTAACTGTACTTTTACATGTATTTATGTTGTGCTTTATGCAACTTTTTTCTTCCCCTACCCTTTACGCTCTGAAGTAATGCTAATGCGATTCAAGTTAATTTCAATTGCGCTTGAGCAAACTCATTTACTTTCAATTTGTTATATGCGCAATTTTTCTGCTGCACGCAAAAAGCCAAAAAATATCACTTGCATGCTGCAGTTAGTGCACCACTTGTAATTTATCCCTTAGTGGAATAAGGTTACAAGAAGTTACCAATGTTACCAAGTTAAAGTTTAGACTTTTGTTCTTGTGTAGCAAACTGAAAATACATGTTTGCAGCGTTTATATTTATATATAAATGTTTATATATATATATTTATAGCGTTTTATATATAAATGTTTATAGCGTATGTTAGTGGTCTTAAAGGGACAGTCAAGTCCAAAAAAAACTTTCATGTTTTAAATAGGGCATGCAATTTTAAACAACTTCCCAATTTACTTTTATCACCAAGTTTGCTTTGTTTTCTTGGTATTCTTAGTTGAAAGCTAAAACTAGGAGGTTCATATGCTAATTTCTTAGACCTTGAAGACTGCCTCTAATTTGAATACATTTTGACCACTAGAGGGCATTAGTTCACATGTTTCATATAGATAACATTGAGCTCATGCACGTAAAGTGACCTAGGAGTGAGCACTGATTGGCTAAACTGCATGTCTGTCAAAAGAACTGAAATAAGGGGGCAGTCAGCAGAAGCTTAGATACAAGATAATTACAGAGGTAAATAGTGTATTATTATAGCTGTGTTGGTTATGCAAAACTGGGGAATGGGTAATAAAGGGATTATCTTTTTAAACAACAAAAATTCTGGTGTTGACTGTCCCTTTAAAACTAAGACTGTGGCCTTCTGTGATCTGAACAACTGCTCTCACCACATCTCTGTGTCAGATTGGTTTCAAGAGTTTCTTTCATTCATGTTTTTTAGTGCTGCCCCCTCATACTGACCTCTTTGGTCTGCAACAGGTTATCTCAGCTGTTCTTTGGGGGAATTATATAGAAGCAGTAAAGCATTTCTGATCACTGCTATCTCTGTGGGGTTCTGCAGTAAGTAATAGTGTATAAACAACTCATTGTCATCAGAGATTATGCAATTGTATGCTTTGCTACTGTTAAGCTATTCCTACTGTGCACTCATAAGTATAAATATTACCAATACTTAAAACACGAGGGAAACAGGGATTTTGGATGTTTAAACAAGAATATTTTTGTATTTTATATTAAATAAGGATTAGAATATACATTTATATGTATGTATATATATTTATGTCATATTTTTCGTCTTTAAGGACAGTGACCACATTAAGTGATTATTTCCCATGCAGAGCAGGATTTAAGGAGAATCACAACAACATAACAATCCGATCCCTTGGGAGAGGTTTTGAGAACTTCTGAACTAAGCTGTCACAAACGTCTTTGCCTTCTGTGTTTTGCTGCACTAAATTCTCCCTCACTCTTTGTTACACTTGTGCTTTTTTACACGGACCTGTCACAACTGCTCCGCCCTGGCTATTTCACTAAGTTGTTGTTACTGTAGTGTTACAAAGATGTTTACTCACTGTTAGCTGTCACTATCTGTTTCAACTGTATCCAGTTATATGAGCTGCACAGCTCCTCTAATCAGCTGGGCCATTCCTGCCCTCATCTCTATACACTCTTTATGCCAGTGGCTCCCGTTTTAGGATTTCTATGTTATCTCAGAGCATCACTTTACTAATCCAGAGTATCATTTTATCCAGACAACTCGCTACATCTGGCACATACTGTGACCACACACACAGGAAGTCTCATGCAGTCCCTAAGAACTTTATTAGAACCATACACTTCCTCAACTCTCACTGAAAGGAGACCCTGGTAGGCTGGCGAAGATTAGCTGGAAGGGACACATGATCGGGTAGAGAAAGAGGCCCTGGGGTGTGTGGGAAATAGCAAGGGGTGAAGTTTGGGAGGCATTACTTAAAGGGTCATGAAACCCCAATTTTTTCTTTCATGATTTACAAAGAGCATGCAATTTTAAACAGCTTTCTAATTCATTTCTATTATCTAATTTGCTTCATTCTCTTGATATCCTATGCTGAAAAGCATATCTAGATAGGTTCAGTAGCTGCTGATTGGTTGCTGCACATAGATGCCTTGTGTGATTGGCTCATCCATGTGCATTGCTATTTCTTCAACAAAGGATATCTAAAGAATTAAGCAAATTACATAATAGAAGTAAATGGGAATATTGCTTAAAATTGTATTCTCTACCTGAATCATGAAAGAAAATTTTTGGGTTTAGTGTCCCTTTAAGGGTCTGAGCAGGAAAAGCTGCAGATCACTGAAAATATTTGCTAGTGGAAGCATCTGTGTCTGTGTGCTTTTCCAGCTTTCCCCTTGGGTAATGTCATCGATAGATGATATGCTCGCGCTCGTTAGAGAGACCGCAGAGCATAAGGGACCTACCTGGCTGGAGGGTAGGTTGAACGAGTTACTGGCGAATTGTCAGAGAGAACCGGAGGCGGAGCCTATGTCGGTGAGGTTGCGGACAGCGAGACGTTCTAAGCCTCCTACACGGCTGAGTCCAGATAGCAGAAGAGGCAAAGGAAGGGCAGGCAGAAGGAGTCCAAGTGCAGTGCCAAGATCCGGGAGGCCAGGAGTCGTGTCGGAGGGTCATGTGACCGCATTGATGTCGGGGGTGGTGGACAAAAGGAGCAGTGGGTGAGCAGGAGCTGGGGGCCACCATCACCCATAGCAAGAAGGGTAAGGCTAGGCCTAAGGTGGTAACAAGGGAAGAGCTAGCGCTAAAGGACCACCCTAATGCTAAGTGCAGGAGGGCTCCCTCAAACAGGCCCCCAAAGAAACAGCTAGAAAGTAGGGTAAGAGTACTGTCTCTAGAAGCTAGGGATGAAGGATAAGAATATGCTGTATGTCTATGACAGAAATAAATGTGTTGTATAACTATAAATTCTAACTCCAATCAAATAAACCTATAATCTAAGGATGAGATCGAAAGAAGCAGATTACAATAGATAGAAGTTTAATTTAAACAAAAACACACAGAAGTATACTCAAATATAAAAGAAAAAAGTTTGAACCAATCTAATACAGTTCAGCAATGAAACACAAATATGATAAACACTGTGCAAGCAGCTGATTAGATGCTGTGCAACTTAATACATGAGTAAATATAATACATCAAATACACTTCATAAAAAAATATTTCAATTGATCAAATACAATTAATATAATCAGTTAAAAATAAAACAAAAGTAAAATTCAGTATTTTAAAGGGTCTCAGAAGAATTGGAATTCTGAGAACGTAAAAATCTATCCTAAAACTGTCTATGTATGAAATATATGCACATTTGAATTCATAATTAAATAAATACACCAAGTGTGGGCCGATATCTGAAAAAACATAAACCACTGTATTTCCAGAGAAAATAATATTAATGATAAAAAATGCAATGCACAGCAGCTAGGTATAGGACGTAGCTGCCGTGTTGTCGGAAAAAAACCCTTTGGGCTTGGAGTATAGTGACACTGAGGTTAAGTCAGTTGCCTTGAGGCATGAACAATATAGAGTTACCTGATAGTTACTATCTCTACGTCTATAGAAGTAACTCCTTAGTCGGTACTTTTGCTGTATATAGATCAGATGGAATGCCTCCAAACCAGAAGTGGTTTGTGTATTGAGGCTCGATTATTCAACCACTTCTGCGGCTCTTTTCTTTCCTGAGTTGTTTGTTCCAGAGGCTAATACTTTGGACACTCTAACTTCATGCCGAACGCTGTTGACTTTCGTGTTCGGCTACGTCAGGATGTGTGCCATTAGCTCACAGTTAACAGCGCAGTAGATTAATTGCACACTGCAAAGTGGTCTCTATAGTAGCAAATTAATCACAAATAAATCAGCTCCAAAGTACAGTCCAGACACAGTCAACGCATTTCACCCCTCTCTTGGGGCTTTCTCAAGATGTGTCTGAATGGTAAAGG